>NC_080193.1:123641341-123948115 GCF_030028045.1 Hippopotamus amphibius kiboko | reverse complement strand
CTGCCGCTTGTTCTGAAAACCCGGAGCTAGCGCTGCTTTTGCTCTGGCTGCCGCCGCCGTCGCCACCTCCGCTGCTGTAACAGGATGAGAGGACCACTGTGAAAGGGAGGGAGGGCAGGACACGCCCCTGAGTGAGGCACGGATCCCGGAGGGAGGAGAGAGGTGGGAGGAGGGAGACGCGAGCGCCAGACCAGCCAAAGTCCACCGCCACGATGCCAGGCGGTTCCCGGAAGAGTCTCTGGACGGCCGGCCAGAATCTGCGCCTGGGAACACGGCTGACTCCTGACTGGAACACGATTAGAGGGCGAGACGCACCTTGTTCCTTGCCCCTCCTTCCTTTCTTACCTCCCCAGCCCTCCCTATTCTCCGCCCCTTAATCCTCCAGCTTTTCACGGAGGCCCCGCGGGAGCCCGGTGGGAGCCCAAATACTAGGAAATGTTTATGTTTTGCAGGGATCAAACCCAGAAGCTCACTTGGAGGAAATGAGGATACTCAGAGACAGGGGGATTATTTTTCTGGGATGTGACTGAGGATTCTTGGCCCCTAGGATTCCTGGCACTGCCCACTAATACTGCCCAGCTCCTTGTGGGGGTTCAGAAAATAGTAATGGAACTAGATTTATGGAAATTACTAAATGAAGTTCCCCATCTGAGCAATTCATGGGCCATTAACCAAATTCATGGACCTGGGGTTGGGGACAAGAGGGTGGTACATAGAAGGAGGGTATAAATCACAGTTCCTTGGATTAGGGGCCCTGCCTAGCAGAAGCACAGAGTAAAGTGGACTTGAGGGCCTCAGGGCTTCCTACCAAGCCAGTCCTGCATACAGGGTGGCTGCTCTTTTCACAAACAACTTACCATTTCTTTCTTTCTCCACTCAGTCTGGCAAGGATGCCAAGACTGCCTTTACTTTCAATATCCTAGGGCTGTGGGTAAAGATTTCTCCTCTGTGGGAGGCTTTTCTTTCCCCAGCCCTCGGGATGCTCCAGATCTGGCTAGTCTCAGCTAGTTAGGCTAAGAATAACCAGGTTTCCCTTAGGTCTTTTCCAACCTAGTGGCTAAACTTAGGTGATCTGCCAGGAAACAGAAGCAGGCTGATCACACTTTCTTGAAGCCCGAGGGTCTCCTCTTTTGTGAGAAATAAAAGTAGATGGAGAATCATCCCATTCCCCGGGACAGCAGGACGATCTAGAAGTGCTCTTCCAGAATGCCAGAGACGAGTGTAATAGAAAAGCTGCAGAGGAGGCAGGTAGCGACTTTTACGGGGCTTCCACCTGGCAGGACACACAGGTGACTTACGCAGGAAGTAAAGCTTACTCCAGAGGATGTCCTCACAGCTAAGACAAGGTGTACTGAACAGCTGCTTTGTGTTAATCCCTTTAACACATTAATTTAATCCTCACAACAGATTTGTGAGGGGGGGACTCATTATCCTGTTGTAAAGATGGGAAACTGAGAAATTGAGTACCTTAGCCAAGGCACACAGTGAGGTGGTGCCAGAGCTGGGATGTGGGTGCACTGAGATTGGCTCCAGAGCGAGGCACACTCTCAGCCACATCACTGGATTTTCTCCCACCTGCGTTGGCCGAGTCCTAGCTCTGCCAGGATTTGGGCCAGTAACAGAGATGTGGGGCCTGGGCAGAATGTTCTCTAAACATTCCTTTGACAAGAGCAGGAAGAGCAAAGAGGCACTTGTTCAAAATTCCAAATCTCCCAGTTTAGCAGTGTGATTAAGGGGCATGGCCTTGGCACTAGGAACACAACTGTGAACAAAGACTCTGCCTTCACGGAGCTTACATTGTGGTGGGGAGACAGCCAGTAAATAAACAAAGTAAATACAGTTGACCCTTGAACAACAGGGATTTGAACCGCAGGTCCACCAATACATGGATATTTGTTAGCAGTAAATACTACAGTACTACACGATCCGGGGTTGAATCGGTGAATGCACAACCACTGATACAGAGAGCTGACTATAAGTTATAGGTGGATTTTCAACTGCACAGGGGTTGGCGCCCCAACCCCTACTTTGTTCAAGGGTCAGCTGTATACAGAATAAGAGAATGTCAGTGATGAGTGCTATAAAGAAATACAACACTTGGCAAAGTATTAAATAAAGTGATGAGGTGGTGGAAAGGCCTTTCTGAAGAGGGAATACCTGAGCAGAGATCTGGTAGAAATGTGGGAATGAGATATGTTAACATCTGTGGAAAAGAGGGTAACAGGTAGAGGAAGTGTGCTAAAGTTGTGAGATGGAATGTGTTTGGAGTATTTAAGAAACAGCAGGGTGAACAGCTAGAAGAGAGTGAACCAAGCATGAAATACAGGTAGTTTGGAGCTGTGGGCTGCTAAGCAGATGAGTTGTGATCAAGAATTAAATGAGAAGAAAGTGCTTAACACAGCGCCTGGCACACATAAGTGCTCAATAACTGTTCCCTGTGGTACTATTGATACTTTTATTATTATCATTATTATTATCCTAAAGTAACAGTGTGTGGCCACATCTCTGCTAACTTGAGTGACCCATCAGTGAAGATGGTCAGAGTGGTATGCTGGAGCTGGCTTGTAGGGGCTCTCAAGAGCCGTTTTAGCATCTCTTTCCATCTCCATGTTCAGTGCTGTCATGTAGCTTGCAATCAACCATGATGGGAGTATTTACATCATGGAAATCAACAAATGCTATGAATTTTTCCAGATTGCTAGCTGTTAAACACCCAAGAGAATTCAGAGGAAACAATTCAACTGCCCACCAATTGATGAATGGATAAATAAAATGTGGTATATTCATATAGTAGAATGAATTTAGATGTAACTAATAGGAATGAAGTACTAATACATGCTACAGCTTGAATGAAGCTTGGAAACAGTGTGCAAAGTGAAAGAAGCCACTCACAACGGACCACATACTGTACTATTTCATTTACATGAAATGTCCAGAAGAGGCAAATCCACACACTAATGGCTGTCAGGAGATGAGGGTAAGGGGAGAGGAGGAAAGTCTGGGGGTAGGTAACCACTAATGGGGATGAGGGGTTTTCTGGGGGGCGTAATTAAAATATTCTAAAATTGAATGTGGTGGTGGTTGCACAATTCTGTGAATATACTAAAACCACTGAATTGTACACATTAAATGGGTGAATTGTATGGCATGTGAATTATATCTCATTAAAGCTGTTATTTAAAAAAAAAAACAACCAACAACAAAAGCCATTTACCAGCACATGACTGGTCAGAATAGAGCAGCACTACTGTGCAAGGAGGCAAGAAAAGCCATGAGCATCCTCAAGGAAGGGAGAGAAGCAGACCACCCCTGGGCTGCCTGGAAACAGGGCTTAATAAATAGACATTTCCTTAATGACATTTCCCATGTATTCATTATATAAGCAGTTGTTTAGCATGTATTGTGTTCCAGGCTCTGGGAACAAAAGAAGGCCTCTGCCTCTGACTGAGAATCTCACAGTCTACAGTGCCAAGAGGAGTGGAAATAGAATCCTGGGAAGGGTGGGGAAAAGAATTGAACATTTCTGGCTTGGTTCATGAGGTCACTGAAGAAGTCAACTGTCGAGGAAGAAAATGAAAAGGTGACAGAGGGACAATTAAGATGGTCCAGGGGGCTGTGACAGAGGGCTGCATGATAAGATGTGTGGCAATACGGCTCCAATTGCCATTTCCTCTTCATTCTCCATTGGTAGAAAGGTATATGTATTAGTCATGGTTCCAGCAGAAAACAGAGCACACATTAATTTACAAAGGGACTAATTACAAAGGTGGAGCATAGGTAAACCACAGGGATAGTGAAGGAACTTGGGACTCACAGCAGCAGAGAAGTCATCACCCCTAGACCTAATGAGAGCACGAAGGGAATAGTTACCAGGACCCAGAAGGAGAGAGGCTTGTGTAGTGACTATTGCCTTGAGAGAAGCAGTGACAGCCTGTTAAAGGACATGGATGGCTCAAGCTGACCTCAAAGGAGGGATATCAGGAATAAATACCCTGATTTCATTTTTCTCCCTCCCTCCTTTCATGACCAGACCCAGCTAGAAGCTAGAGGTTAGGAGCTTGTTGATGGAATCTATATGTCATCCCTCCTGGGCAGGCAGTAGGATAGGACAAAGGATTTGTGTAAGATCTGCAGGGGCAAATGGAAAATACTTGGCCCAATATGGAAACTTGAAGAAGTCCCCTTAGGAAATAATGGATGCTATAGCTCCAAAGAATTTTCTGTGTAATTCTGCCCTCTTCTGCTCCCTGCTAATTCCATCAAAACTGTCTGTAATACAAATTAGAACTACATGTGCAGTCAACAAAACCCTCTAGGGTACTCACCCTGAAAAGGTATGATATTGTGAAGACAGATCAGTCAGCTCAAGGAAGAAACTCTGCAGACTCCCTCCCTATCTGCACTTCCCCTTTCCATCAAGCTGTAAATATCAACCAAGTAGCCTCTCACTGGAGAAGATAAAGGGGCCTTCCTATTTGTAGTTTTCAAGAATAACTAGTTTTCAAGAATAACTTGCTCCAAGTATTCATTATTTTATCACTGCCACTGTCAATCAGTATATTGAGCAACATACAAAGCACTGGGTTATTTGCAAGGTAACTTCTGTTATTCCAAAGGAGACCCATTAAATTTTAGTACTAGATGAAACCTTAGAGATCATCTAATACTCCATTTTCACTTCAAACATGGAAATTGAGATCTAGAGCAGACACCTAACTCCTCCAAAGTCACCTGACAAGCACAACCTCTGGTTCCATCCCACCCTTACAGCCCAGAACTTAATACCAACCTCTTGAAGCCAGTGAACCTCTGTTGCCTAAGCTTGTCTCCTAATCATTCCATCTCCCAAAACAGACTTTCATTACGTGACCAGTAGACATCATCAGAAAGGTTAATCCAATTTTCAAAATGAAACATTCACTTCAAAAATAATTTAAATTGGCCTAGTCTTCTTTTAGGAAATAGGAGTCCACAAGATCAAACAGAAGATGGGTTATTCCCATTCCCAAAAGACTAAAACTTCCACAGAGATGCTTATCTTTATGGAAATTTCATTAGCAGAATTGGTCATAGTCGATACCAAATCCAAAACCTGAGGTGCTGTATTACTCATGGTTCTCCAAAGAAACAGAACCAATAGGATTATATACAGAGAGTGAAAAGAGAGATAGAGATGGAGATGGACACGGAGACAGAGACGGAGATGGAGACAGAGACAGAGACAGATTTATAAGGAGGAATTGGCTCCATGATTATGGAGGCTGAGAAGTCCAACGATCTGCTGTCTGCAAGATGGAAATCCAAGAAAGACAGTAGCGTGATTCAGTCTGAGTTTGAAGGCCTGAGAGCAAGGGGAGCAACGGATGTAAATCCCACTCCAAGGGCAGGAGAAGATGAGATGCGATGTCCCAGCTCAAGCAGTGAGGCAGGGTGTAAAGGGTGAAGTCCTTCTTCCTCCACCTTTTGTTCTATTCAGGCCTTTCAATGGAATGCACAATGCCCACCCACATTGGGAAGAGCTATCTACTTTGCTGAGTCCATCAATTCAAATGTTAGTCTCGTCCAGAAATACTCTCACAGACACACCCAGAAACAAGGTTTAATCTGGGTACCCTATAGTCCACTCAAGTTATCACATAAAATTAACCATTACAGTTACCCAACCTGGTTTTAAATTTTGTAAGCACCTTTTTTTCCCATTCTATTCGTGTAGAATCTCTACATGCGCCTGTTTAAATTGTCACTCCCTATCCCAGCAGTGATTTCACCTTAATCCAGTGAAATATTGTAACCCATAGTAACTCACAAGAGAATGGTAAGTACAGAAAGTAACTGTGTGGATTAATATACACCAGGCGGTGTAAATTAGATTAGCACTGTCCAGCTGGGCATTTGGGAATGAAGTCTGTTTCTTTTACTGCAGAAGAAGAAATTGTGCATATAAATTCTGAAGCACATATTTACATGCTACCTGGACAAATATAGCTGTGTTACAAAGTACAATTGACTTAATTCCTAGTATCACTAATCAAATTAACAGGTTGCCCTCAATAGCTCTTTTACTCTTAGCAATAATCATGCACAATAAATTACAATGGTATACTTGCTGTTTAAAATATTTTAATGTTAAATGTTCTTTTTTACTGCATTTCAATTGTCTTTTCCCCCTCCCCTCACTATTAACTTTTTTAGCTATTTCTCCCCAAATTATCTTTGAACAAAACATAGCTCTCATATTTAATCTACAAGGACTTTAGCTTCCTTAGATTTAGTACTCCCAATACTGTGCTATCCCACATGGTATTCACTAGCCAGACACACATGTGGTTAACTAAATTTAAATGTTAATTAACTGAAATTAAATAAAATTATAAATTCAGTTTTTTGGGAAACTACTCATAGTTCAAGTCCCCAGTAGCCAAAGCTGGCTAGTGGCTACCATATTGGACTGTGTGTATCTTAGAAAGTTCTATTTGGGAGTGCTGCTCTAAAATCATCTGCAGCCCTAAGATTCTGTGTTTATTCACCAGTGTCATTCAGTGGCCTCCCAATTGTCAAATATAATGGCCCATTTTAATCCTCATACTAGTTTTATGATAGTCCTCTGTTCGTGAAACTTTTTCTCAGCAGCACCTTTTCCTGATTCTGTATTACTTGAATGGATTTGAATTTACATTCTCTCAAAACAGTGAGTAACCAACATTTCTCCGTTTTTTACTTCACTAATTTTCCACCTCCTGTGGCCTTCCTTAATTGCTGCGATTACTCATTTAAGGTCCATTCCCATGACTAAATCTCCTGTTTTTATACTCCCCAATCCATATATTATGTTCCAAGGTGATTCTGTTTTCTATCAACGGATGTTATCTTACTTAGCTGGGCTGCCATAACAAAATACCATAGACTAGGTGTCTTAAACAACAAAAATTTATTTCTCACAGTTCTGGAGGCCGAAAGTCTGAGGTCAGGTCAGGTACTAGCATGGTTATGTTCCAGTGAGAGCTCTCTTCCTAGCTCACACAGCAGAGGAAGAGAGCAAGCTCTCTGGTGTCCCTTCTTATTAAGGCACTAATCTCGTCAAACCAGGGCCTCACCCTCAAGACCCCACCTAACCCTAATTACCTCTCAAAGGCCCCATTTCCAAGTACCATCATATTGGCGGTGAGGGTTTAAACATATGAATTTTGCAGGGACACAAACATTTACTCCATAGCACATGCATAAAAAACCTCCTCAAAACTTAGTTGCTTAAAACTAAGGGGTTTTGTTTGTTTGTTTGTTTGTTTTACTTCTCACAGTTGTTGTGAGTTGACCAGTGGTTCTTCTGTCCTACTTGATATTAGCAGGAATTGCTCCTGTGGCTGTATTTGGCTGGCAGCTGGGCTGCGATGGAACCTCCGAGAAGGCCTCTTGCACACACCCAGGACCTCAGTGCTGCAGTTACTCAGTTCTCCAGGAGGCCTCTTTCCACATAGGTCTCATCCTCCAGTTCTTCTTCATAGGGCTTCTCTCTCCGAAGGACAACCTGTCCTTCCTTACAGCGTGGCAGCTCGGTTCCAAAGGAGGAGTGTTTCAAGGGGATAAGCCCAACGTGCAAGAGCTTATCAAGCTTGCATCATACTTAATGTCCCATTTGCCAAAGCCAATCATACAGCCAAACTAACTGCAGAGGAGGGACAAGGATGTGAGTCCCTACAGGTGTGGTTCATTGGGAGCCACCAATTTGACAGTCAACCATACAAGCTCACCCCTGAATCCCCAACCCACATTTCCTATTGCTGCAAGACATTTGCTCCTAAATGTCTCACAGACACCTCAAATTTTATCATTTCCAACATCTCTCTCACTCCTCCCCACCATAGGTCACTCAATTCTATATATTTTACTTTAGAAAGTTCTCTTTGAAACTGGCTTCTCTCTTTCAAACTCATTTGCCTTAATTCAAGGCTTCATTAACTGTCCAATTCTCTACTGAACAGTATTGTCTTCCACATAACAACTGTAATAATGGCACAGCCTTACTTATGAACTTTTTTTTAAATAAACTCTTTTATTTATAGATGTAAGTCCTTGTCAAAGACATGTAGTAAGTTGAACGGCAGCCTTCCAAAAGATATGTCCTCCATGAAGCTGTGAACGTGACCTTATTTAGAAAGAAGGTCTTTGCAGATGTAATTAAGTTAAGAACCAAAGAAATAAGAGCATCCTGGACTTAGGCCTAAATCCAATGACGCTTTTCCTTATAAGATACAGAAAAGAAGACAGAGATACACAGAAGAGAAGGCAATGTGAAGACAGACATAGAGATTGGAATGATGCATCTACAGGCCAAGGCACATCAAGGATTGCTGGCAGCCACCACAAGCTAGGAGAGAGATGAGGGACGGATTCTCCCTCAGAGTCTCCAAAAAAAAAGTAATAAACCTTTCCCAACACCTTGATTTTGGAGTTCCAGCTTGCAGCACTGTCTGAGAATAATTTCTATTGTTTTAAGCCACCAAGTTTAGGGTAATTTGTTATAACAATCCTGGGAAGCAGATACAAGATCCTTCATCATTCCATCTCTAGCTTCCATTTCTGTTCTCATCTTTTGCTACTCCCTACCACATAGTCTCCAAACAAGCAGATGCCTTCTCTCTTCTTGGCTTCCTCATAAAAAGCTCTTCTCCTCTGTCCTGTCTCTCTAACTTCTTTGTTCCTATTAAGACCTATTTGAAATGTCACATCCTACATGAAGTTTTACTTGCTTCGATAGTAAGAAGCAGTGTTCTATCTTCCTGTGTGACCTGTCCTCCTGCTTCCATATATTTTGGTCAGATATCTGCTATAAGTCATTTAATACTTGGTATATTTATTTAACCAAGTATGATGCATTTAATTCTCCATTTAAAAAAATTTTACATCAAAGCACATTACATTATTCTTTTATTTATCTCTTCTTTTTTCAATTTAAAAATTGAAACCACTCTGAGCAAAAGCCCACCTGCATTCTTAATTGTATTAAAGAATAATAAGTACCTAGAAGGTAAATTTTAAAAATTTTAAAGATATCTAGGTGAACAATAATGACCCATGAAGATACAGAAAAATATGCTTCCATGTCATGCCATAAACATTTTATATATTGTTTTCTTCTTAAAATCAATAGAGTATTTTATCTCAGAAGAAAAATCAGCAATAATCAAACTATCTTGCTGAAGAATGATTTGTTGATAAAATAAATTTATTGGCTTTTAACAGTCTTAAAATATTTTCTCTACATTTAGAGACTCAAACTTGGTAGAATATGGACAAATTCAATATTTTAAAAATTCCTTGAATCTTTATAAAGGTAACTTGGCTAAAAATATCTTAAACAATCAAATGTTGAGTTAGACATTGAGAATATATCAATAAAATAATCAAAGGATCATCCCTTTCCTCAAAGAACATTATTTATAGTCTAGCTAGGGAGATAAGATACTTACATTAAATTACAATTGACAATACAAGATACCACTGATGGAGTAGGACAGACAAGGAAATCTATAAAAGAAATCAGAAGTATTCTTAAATGCCACATGATGTTGTTTATAGCTAATAATAATCCATAATTAGTATTAATATTGAAAGTGCAGGCCCACTAATACCAGAACAAAAGGAGGAAAAAAATTGGAGGAAAATTCCACAATAGATGGTTCAGTTTTCATTTAGGGAATTAACATATAAGAAGAAGGATAGAAATAAATATTAAATACTGGTGCCTTTCTTCTTAACTGCCATGCCTTCATTCACTAAATCAAAAGTAATTAATCATTCCAGTTATTGCTTTACGTGCCTTATAGGAAAAACACTATAAGAACAGAATAAGGATGCCGTATCATTTAAAAGACAGTCTCCATTCATCTCATCTGTTATTTACGGTTTGATTCAAAGATGAAATATTACTCCCAAGAGTAACTTTAACAGCAACTAATATCAAAAAGCAAACATGTCAACTCTTAATTATTTTTTGTTTTTTCAGTGATTGTGATAAATGAGAGCAACACCATGCTATAAGTTTCAAATAAACATTTTTAAAACATATTGTGTTATCCATAAAACATTTATAATGTTTTAATGTTAGAATTTACCCTTCCCAAAATAAATACATCAAAATTAAAGACAATTTGAACTTTAAGAAATTATGAATTGCTTGCCAAATTAATCTTCCTAATATGGAATATAATGTGAAATAGCAGCTAACATAATTAGTTATCATTGCAGAAACTCTAATCACATCATTGTTATGTGCTATAAAGACAGATAATGAGTGTAGCCTTGTGCATTATGCAGTCAATCCAAAAGATAGAACTTGATGCTGGATAATTCCCCTGAAATTTAGCCTCTGAAAGATTTTCTCACTTGTGTATATATTTTTTCAGCATAAGACCTACTTCTTAATGAGATTCTCGTATGTGTAGGAAATTTCTTTACCAGTTATTTTACCACTAAGAAATAGACCAATTTAAATATCTTACCAGATATCAACATAATATAGTAAAGAAAAAAAAAGCAGAAAATTAGACAAGTTATTAAATTCATGCCATAGTACAATAAGATGAAGAATGTGGTTAATTTCAGTCTCTCACCCAAATACTCTTTCAAGCAAAGTAAAATGTGTCATTTTCAGCCTGGCTGCCTTTTCTTGCATTCTTTGATCCATCTGTTCAGATTGGGCTTCTCCAAATTTTCCCTATTAAACAAACTTTACCCTCCAAAGATATTCTGACAATGGCCTCGGAAGGAGTTTAAAGCATTTTTTGTTAGTTTGTTTGTCTGTGGTAGTGACTTCATTGTACTGCTACATTTTTCCAGAATTGCAAACTTGTGTCTTAAATATGTACTTTGTCTGCTGGCTCTTCTCCTTTAGCGGATTTCCTCATGAAGGGGGAGTGGTCACAGTGAAGGCCACGGTGAGGAGCACAGGCCACCTCTGTCACTGCCCTTAATGCTTTCAGGTTGGTCAGAATTTCCATTTTACATATTTTCATTAGTTTCTAGCTATGGTAGGGCAAATTACTTAACTTCTCTATGCCTCAGGTTCTGCATCTATAAAATGTGAATCATGTCCCTAACAGGATTGCCTGGAGGGTGAAATGAGTTCATACATATATAGCACTTAGAGTAGTATTTGACACATAGTAAGTTCTCAATAAGTGTTAGTTATTCTATTATTGTTGTTAACATTATTTTAACCACCAATCCATATTCCTTAAGGAAATATAATTTTTAAACACACTATTTTTAAGAAACACAAATGCTGACACGAATGCTTATTTTTAAAACCATAATTTCTGCTAGTTGGGGATAACAGGAAAAAAACCACTGTAGAGAAAGACAGAATTTAACAGAACTAAACATGTGAAAGAGCACAATTGTGGCAGGAAATTGAAGCAATTTGAGGGGCCAAAAAACAAAGACAACAAACAAATAAACTGCTTAGAAAGATGACACACTTGCTTTTCAAAAGAACTGGCTGTGCTGGTTTTGCACACGTTCAGGGGAGTCAAGCAGATCCACACAAGCAGCCCTCTCAGGAAGTGTCAGCAGTACTCTCCCTGCTACAGTAGCCACCACGTCTTCTGACACGAGGTACAACTAACACCACATTCCCAAAACACGCTCAAAGTAAGCGTCCCAATAACTCACTACACATGCAAATGCTCTTCTTTCTAAATTTTCATAAAATGAGATTTACTGACACACAAAAAGAATTCATAGATTTTACTTTTTTCATCTGCAACAAAATTTTAGTGATTTTGTGCTAGCTGTTTTTCTTTTTTATTGAAAGGATAATATATGCTTGTAAAAAGTTAAATATAACAAGATTATATAAAGGAAAAATAAAAGTCTTCCGTCTCTGTTCCCTAGAAACACATTTATCAATATAGTATGTATCGGGCTTCCTAGGTGGCGCAGTGGTTAAGAATCTGCCTGCCAATGCAGGGGACACGGGTTCGAGCCCTGCTCCAGGAAGATCCCACATGCCGCAGAGCACCTAAGCGCCACAACTACTGAGCCTGTGCTTTAGAGCCCTTGAGCCACAACTATGGAGCCCTTGTGCTGCAACTACTGAAGCCCACGTGCCTAGAGCATGTGCTCCACAACAAGAGAAGCCATGGCAATGAGGAGCCCGCGCACCACAACGAAGAGTAGCCCCCACTCGTTGCAACTAAAAGAAAGCCTACTCACAGCAAAAAAGACCCAACACAGCCAATAAAATAAATAAATAAATAAATTTTAAAAAATGTATAGTATGTATCAATAGACAAATAGCTATATAGATACTTTTATGTACACATATTTTTGTATGTGCACAGAGAAAAATTATATATAAAATTGAACCATTCTATAATATTGATCAGAAATTTGCTTTCTTTACTCAACAGTGTATTAAAGACATTCTTCCACATCAGAACAAATAAAACCTTCCAAAAGAACAAAAATTCAAAAAAGGTTCCTATCTTCATGTAAAATTAACACTCCAAGAACAACCATGTTTAGTCTATCCAGAGTTATAAGAGAAGTGACTGTCTCTTCTAAATCAGAATTTAACTTCTAATGATAAATTATCTTGAGTAGTTTACCAAAGTTCTCAAATATAATAGTGGAACAGAATCTTCCAGTCCTAGCTACCAAAGAATCTCAGTTAACTACTTTTGCATGCTTCAAGTAAAACTGCACAATAATTTGATCATTAGTGTAAAGTTAATCTAAAGTTGGAATTTTCAAAGGCTTTTTTTTTTTTCCCTCACATATCAGAATTGCAGAAGAAGTAGGAGAGCAGGGATAGTTAGAGCAAAACTGATGGTTTCACAAGCCAGAATGCAGATATGAGCAAGTCTGAAATGGAAGCAGGCAGCTGCAAGCAAGTATAGAAACCAGAAACAAGAACGCAGCAAACTTGACAGCAAAAAAGTCATCAACAAAATGAAAACACATTCTACAGAATGAAAGAAAATATCTCCAAATCATCTACCTGATAAGGGGTTAAATTCAGAATACATGAAGAACTCTTACATTCAACAGGAAAAAAAAAAAGAGAGAGAAACCCAATTAAAAAATGGGCAGAGGAACTGAATAGACATTTTTCCAAAGAAGACATACAGATGGCCAACAGATACTTGAAAAGGTGTTCACCATCACTAACCATAAGGGCAATGAAAATCAAAACCATAATGAGATTATTACCTCATACTTGATAGAATGGCTATTATCAAAAAGACAAGAAATAACGTTTTGGCGAGGATGGAGAGAAAAGGGAAACTTGTGTACTATTGGTGGAAATGAAAATTGGTGCAGCCACTGTGGAAAACAGTATAGAGGTTCCTCAAAAAGTGAAAAATAGAATTACCACATGGCACAGCAATTCCACTTCTACACAGTTATCCAAAGAAAAAAAACGCTAATTCAAAAAAGATATCTGTACCCATGTTTACTGCAGCATTATTTACCAAAGCCAAGATATAGAAACAACCTAAGTGTCCATCGATGAATGAATGAATAAAAAAGATGTGGTACAGGACTTCCTAGATGGCGTAGTGGTTAAGAATCTGCCTGCCAATAGAGGGGACAGCGGTTTGATCCCTGCTCTAGGAAGATCCCACATGCCACAGAGCAAATAGGCCTGTGCACCACAACTACTGAGCCTGTGCTCTAGAGCCCGTGAGCCACAACTATTGAGCCCATATGCCACAGCTACTGAAGCCCATGTGCCTAGAGCCCATGCTTGGCAACAAGAGAAGCCACTGCAATGAGGAGCCCATGCACCACAATGAAGAGTAGCCCCCACTCACCACAACTAGAGAAAGCCTGTGCACATCAAAGAAGACCCAATGCAGTCAATAAATAAATAAATAAATAAATTTATTTAAAAAAAAAGATGTGGTACATACATACAATGGAATATTATACAGCCACAAAAAAGAATGAAATCTTGCCATTTGTGACAACATGGATGGACCCTGAGGGCATTATACTGAGTGAAATAAGTCAGACAGAGAGAGGCAAATACCAAATGACCTCACTTATACGTGGGATCTAAACAACAAAAACAGCAAGCTCATAGATACAGAGAACAGACTGGTAGTTGTCAGAGGTGGGGGTGGGGGATGGGCAAAATGCATGAAGGCGGTCAAAAGGTACAAACTTCCAGTCATAAATTACATAAATCATGAGACTATAATATGCAGAACAGTGACTGACTGTAGTTAATGATACTGTAGTGAATATTTGAAAGGTGTTAAGGAGCGTAGGTCTTAAAAGTTCTCATCAAGGAGAAATGAAAGTTTTGTAACTATGTATAGTGATGGATGTTAACTAGACTTACTGCGGTAATCATTTTGCAGTATATAAAAATTTGAATCATTATGTTGTACACCCGAAACTAATATAATGCTATATGTCAATTACATCCCAATTTTAAAAAATTAATTAAAAAATTAACTTAAAAATTAATTAAAAAAAAAGAACAAAATTAACACCCATATGTAGTGTGACTGGTCGGGGTAATGGGTATATCAAAGGGTAAAGAGACTGGGTCCAACAGAGTGACTGAAGTGAAAACATGAGCGAAAGAAATGCATACACATGTTTATGGTAGATGGTATTTTGTTTGCATAATTCACTACCCTCTTCCTTCTGAACAGATGACATACTACTGTTATATGGCTTGCCATTCCTCCTGCAGAGGGAGCATACCCCCTCACCTCGCTGGAACTGGGGGAGGCCACTTACCCTGTTTGGTCACTCGATGTACGCCACATCTAAACAGAAGCTTTATGAAGCAACAGGTGCTTCTTCCAGGACTTTTGATCTTTTCCTCTGCCATAAGAATGGGAAATGGGAATGTCCCATATAGGTATTTCTCCTTTAACGTGATCAAGAATGAGAAGACAGTTGGATCAGGCCCACAGTTGACCACAGGCTACAAGCATGTGAATGAGAAGTAAATGTTTTGTTGTTGCAAGTCCCTAAGATTTTGTTACTGAAGCAAAGCTGACTAATACAGAAATTGGTACCTAGAAGTGGGGTGCTGCTATGTTGCCCTATCTTCTGCACCAGATAGCAGGTGGCATGGAAACTATTATTTGGAGCTAGAAAAATGGTGACCCATGTTATGCAAGGATCAAATATTTGGTGAAATTTTCACCTGCAATAACTTAAACAACAGGTAATAAACCTAATAAATTTATGGCTTTGGATGAAGAGAATGCAAAACAAAATGTTAGCAGTGTACTTTGATCATTCCTAGCTGTATTTAACAAGATTCTACAAAAGAGGTGAGCTCATGAAAACAACAGACTTATGTACAAGCAGGATGCAAGGAAAATAGAGAACCCAGAAATCCTAGGAGTTGCCACCCTGAAAGCTACAACTGTTTCTCATCTCACCTTCTGATGAAATTTGAAAATATATTGTGCAACAAGGGCCAAATAAGACAGTCTTGGGGCAAAGAAATGGCTCAGAAAAAGAATACAACTCCATGAAACCCTGATAAGCACAAAGTACCATCAACAAAAAGAACAAAATTCAAAGAGAGAGTTGTATTTAAAAAGGACTGTGTTTAAAAGGACAGTATTTAAAAAGGACTGTGACTGTTAAACATAAAAATAATCAAAACAATAAATATAAAACAATCTTTGGGCTGCAGTCATCTGGGGGCTTGGCTGGACTAGATGGCTTAGTCTGTGTGGCCCCTTCACAGACATGGCTGAAGTCCGGGCTCCAATGGGACTCTGGAACAGCTGAATCAATTGATTTCTCTTTCCTACTCTTTCTCTCCCAGCTGAATCAATCAATCTCTCTCCCTCTCCTCTTTCTTTCTCTACAGTTTCAGGCCCTCTCACTCACCGTAAGGTTTCTCCATGTGGTCCTTCCAGCAGGATTGCCAAACTTCTTACATGGTGGCTTAGATCTTCCAAAAATGCAAAAGTGGAAGCTACCAGGCTTCTTAAAGCTTAAGACCAGAACTGGAATAGCATCACTTCTACCACATTCTATTCATTAAAATGAATCAAGATCAGCCCAGATTCACTGTTTGAAGGGACTACACAAAGGCATGAATACCTCCAAGCCAGTTTATTCATGGTCATCTTTGGAGACCAGCTGCCATCATGAACAATAAATATTTATTGAATAAACTCACTTACTAATAACTTTCTACTGCAGCAGACCACATTCTTATTTTGGTAGTGACGGGCACACTGGTTTAAAATCATCACCCTTATTTTCATTATCAAACAGCATTTTATAGTCATGATTTTCACACACTATTCCAAAAACGGAAAATGAACCAAAAATAAACATCTTAGCCAGATTAATACACAAAGATTTTATTTCAAAGACTTTGATTCCATATCACTGTTGCAGTTTTATAAAGGGAAGTTAAATGTGAGGAAGGAGATTTGACAACAGTAATTAAAACTGTATGGACTTAGCCAGAACCCTACATAAAAAGTTGAAAAATCAGATATTTGGAAATCAGGACCCAGGTTCTAATCCCAGTTTTACAGAGTAACACTGACGAGGTGTTTAATTTTGGAAAAGTCTCTGAACTCCAGTTCTCCTAACTGTAAAATGAGAACAGCGGAACCAACAGTTTTCAAACATCTTCTAGCTCCCATATCCTTTATTCAAAAGTAGTTTTACTCATAGGAGGTAGGGAGAAAAGATGTGGGGGAGTAGGGATGTGTCTGACCCATCCCCAGTCAGAGTACTTTTGTTTTAAATACTGAGATTTCTTTGGAGGATTGCATTTAAACAAATGGTTCTGTAAATAAAATATATTTGAAAATGAGAGCTCTGGCCCCCAAGCCCCGTTTTATAGATGAAGAATTTTATAGATTTTGTCCCCTTCTGCACACTTCCCTCTGCCTTCTTACACTTACATCAACAAGAGCTGATGACAAGTGCCTGTCATAGCTCTTGTTCCTTCATACAACACCCCACCCCTACAGTGGCTCCCTACACTCAGCTACCCTATGACCACAGAATTCTATGCTTAAATGAGGCCCAACTTTGTGAGGAATGAGGAATTCAGGATGAAGAACTGCATGCAATTGTGCTTTCAAACTCACAAGTTGATGACAGTGATCGCTGAGTGAAAAATACAGAAAGAAAATTTGATTCTAAATTCCTACCCATGTTAATATATTGGAAGTGATGATGAGGGAGAATAAGCCAATAAAATATTCTCAAAATCATGCTGTATTATACACAATATCTTGTAGGACACAAGGGTTCAATTCAAAAAATTACTCTTCTTAAGAAGTAAATGGTATGTTGTTTCCCATAAGAACCCCTGACTAGAGGCGTACATCTGGGAAGTACTTCATTCACTAGTGTAAAAAATTTTAAGAACACAGGAACTAACAATGTTCCGCTGCTGCCTGATGAGCTCTCTCTGTTCCTTCTGAGACACACAAATACTGGCCAAGTTAAGTGATCTCACATTTTCACTCTAATTAAATGAAATAACATTTTATTCTTCCAGATCCTCATCAAGATGTATATTAAAATTGTCTTTGCTAAAAGCAATAAATGTACATCTTATATAATCATCCAACTGTCTATAATACTTTTCAAATATCTTTTTGTTAGTATGCAAAGCATAAAATTTCCCAGTCACTGAAGTCTCCTGGTTCCTATCAATGGTGCTATAAAACAAGGACACTTACTTTTTATTTTAGATTTCATAATAATAAGAATGTGTTCTCTTATTAACATGAACCTTTTTTCTACTGAATCTTTAATTCAAGATTAGGAGACACTGGCAGACTTCAATATCTTGACAACGTTAGATCACTGTTAATTACTCTTTCCTTTGCTTTGTCAAGGTACACCAAATTTAGCTTGAAGAGCACTCAGAGAGTAATTCCCCTAGAGGGTCCTATTATTCACAAGAAGGTATGTTGCACAGATATGGTGCCTGCATCAGTTAGGGTTGGACCAGGGAAGCAGGACCACTATGTGAGTGATGTGGATAAGGGAATTACTACAGAAATTAGACCTCACACAATATGGGGAGAAGCTAAGGGAATAAACAATGTCTCAGAAGGGGACAGCTAAAGGATCAAAGTTCCTAAGACCACAAAGGGGAGCTGGTGAAGATGATGGAAGGTTACTGGCTCTGCATCTCGCGACGGACCTAAAGTTGCTGTACGTCAGCAGGGCAGGTAGTTGGGAAGAAGAGCCGAGAACAAACTACAGAGAGCAAGGACAAACCTGTGAGCACAAACCAGTGCCAGTGTTGTCTGTCTCTCGCCATTTCACACCCTGACAAAATGGATGATCTAACCTAAGCCTTCCCCCTCAAAGCAGCACCCCTGGTCTAGGATTCAGAAAAGCTGAAAGAGATCTGGTAGGAGGTGGAGGCATTGAGGGCCCGGCTGCTGCCCCACTTCCCAAAGGCTGCTGTGAACAGAGTAGTGACAACAAGTATCAGTTGCGCCTGGGACCCTACACTGAGCTACAAATGTAAAGGCTTCCACCTAACTCTGCTGCTTTCCAAATCTCAGGCAGATTGCTCATGGGACCAGCCCTAGCCAGGAACCATACAGAGAGTTCTGGAAAACACAGTTCCAACTTAGCTAAACTGGCACAATATCAAATTACCACAGTGCCCAGAAGTTCCTTCATGTACTATAAATTGATCTTAAGATGTATTTAAGCCTCTCAAAGTCAACATATATTTAATCAATGATAAAGCCTATGAAAATACAGAATTTTAATTACTGTATTTTTTTGCAAATTCTCCTCCGAATTTTTTCCCTAATATTAGGAACATTGCTACCAGAAAAGAGGTACTTATTTTGCTCTTACCTAGATAAACACAAATGTAAAACAACATTCAACACCTTATCACTAGCTGAACAATTTTTTAAATGGAAGAAGTCTACTTTATACTTCTCCATTTCCACCAACTGCCTTTTATCATTTCAGCTCTTCTTATACTATCTTCTTTCTACTACTATAGGTCAAAAAGTATTTAAACTTCAAAGAGGAGGACTTCTTGCTCCTGTGCAATGTGGCTTTTTCTCAGTACCACCAAGTTTATCTATCAGGATTGTATAAATCTGAACTATAATTATGAATATGAATTGAGTTCAAGTTCAATTGAGAGCTCTATGTCTCATGCAAATTAGAACACAGGATATGTCACGCATTTCTATATCCCAGCAAACCCAACTCACCTCTGACACTGGCAACATCCTTAATACACGCTTGGAGGCCCTACAGATGTCTCTGCCCTCATCAAAGAACTCCTCCAGGGAGAAAGTCACAAGGTCCCTCTCTTGGCACCCAGGGACATACCCTCCTATTCAACACCAGCCCTGGGCTCCAGGAGGAGTACATTTTCTCCCACGTGCCAGAAGCATTAAGAGTGATTCCGGGCACTTAAATGATTTGATGGTACCTTCTGGAAATCATAGCTTTTTCAACCACATTCCCCTCATTTTGGAAACTTTCTGACGGGAATATCTTATCAGCAGTGGCGTCTGCTAATAAGTTGACTAGCTAACATATCCCTATGATATGGTGAAAAGTCACCAAGAATTGGAGTAGAAGATCCAGGTTTTTGTTCTGGCACCAGATCTCTCTAAGTCTCACTGTAGAAGGTAGTTGTGAAGTTGAAATGAGATCATGGATATTTTATCCTCAGCCATAAGGACCCTGACCAGTCCATTATCCACCTCTTCGGTAAGGAAACAGCTTCTCCTTGTATGGGGTCATATCATCTGGGTGACAGAGTATTTGTAGAATTTCAAAGCCACTTCAGGGGCCATCTCACACCACACAGAGCCACTGTTCCCTTCCACACGGGCCCTGTGGTGGACCTGCCCCACCGTGCCTCACTACCACTGTAATATGGTGGGAGGTCTCTGACATTTAGGGTGAGGGTTGTTTTTCTTTGTCCCTCTCTCTCAGGGTCCCTGCTAACCCTCCCTTAAAATAGTCCAGCCTTATAGTACTCAGGATTAGAAGGGCATCATTAAAAGATTAATGCAGAAAACGTATATGTTATGTGATATAAATGTTTATTAACAAGAAACATGCTTTTCTCCTTCTCTCTAGGTTTCACCTTATGTCACTCATGGTCAACAATTGCCTTTTTTCCCCCAATAATATTCCTAAGATAAAATCACATATTTGACTCATTTTCCTTACTTTTTTCCCTTAAAGTTACTTTAATTGTTTATAATAAAAGGCAAACATATAACCAAGCACAACTTAATGAAAATTAAAAATAATGTCTGCTATATTTACATTTAAATTGCAGAGAAATAAGTATGTGGAAGCTATCTCCATCATCAACAGCAGTTGCTAGGCCTACAAAATATTTTGTGCATGTAGAGACTACTGAAGAACAATAAGTTTCAGTTTCCTTCCCTCTCTTTCTCCATCCAGACCTTGTTCACATCCTTAGCGATCAGACAAAATCAAGTTCAGACTCTGAGGGACATTTGACCAGTAGATTACAATCAAAAATATCAATTTTTATTTTAAAATGTTAAACTTACTGCAGGCTGATCAAGAAAGATCAAATATGACTTTTTTAAACATGCAATATTTGAAATTGGAAAATCTTGGCTTTTAACTAATAATTTTTAAGTTGTAAGAGCATTTCATGAAGATGTTGCCTGTTTCAAATACTCAATAAGATCTTCTCTCTCACTCTTCTTTTTAAGACCAGCAAAGACCATTTTAGTTCCAGGGATATATTTCTTTGGGTTCTCCAAATATTCCATCAGAGTCTCCTCTCCCCAGATAACACCTATAAAGGTGAAAATAAGTTTTAAGTTTGTGTAGTTACCTTTGTAAGTCTTTCTTTCTGATGTGACCCACATTCACGAACAAAAGATTACTCTTGGACTCAACAGGAAGGCTATTATAACTTAGAATACTTACAGTTTCTGACCTACAAGAAAATTCCAAAATTAGTCTTTAGTGATCTACTCTTCGGCTTCTTTGCAGAAATCCAATGCTGTTTAAGATTATCTAAGGTACACCAATGAATTACCAACCCAGACATGTTGTGCCTAAGCAGTATGCCATCCTCCTAGAATCACAGAGAGTTCCTTCTAGAAAAGATCTTAGAGATCAATTAACCCAAATCCTCATTTTGCAGAGGAGTAAATCATGACCCAAAGAGAGGATAATAACTTACCCTAAGATAACGAGGCTACACAGAATCAAGAACCAGCAACTAGTAACTCATATTTGCATGTGTTTTTGGTCAATCATACCTAGCTGCCTCTGTCCAGATCTCTATCAAAAACCTATGATTTCAGCAATCCAGTTTTACAATGAGAGAGAGAGCCTGTGTCTAACTTTTGTCCTTTCTAAAATCAGCTGAAAAGAACATGAACAAAGAGAAACAGAAATGATAATTCCATTTTAATAAAATTTTTGAAGGAGCGCCTCTATCACCAAACTTGATACAGTCAGAAGACTACCAAAAACATAAAACCTGGACCAGAGTGAGAGAACACTTGTCACTAATTTCAAAAGAAGAGAACAGTTCTCCAAAATGGATGACAAATCCTGAGGGGCAGAGTCATAACCTTCTGTTTGGCCCAAAAGGAGTAGAGTTCATATCGGCTGGCTATGAAAGTCTCCCTAAATTCAATTTGATACCATGGAGGGCCAGGGGAGCCAGGATTAAAGAAGAAAACACAGCTTTCAAAGAAAGATTCTACTTTGTTATAGGATAGAAAAGAAACTTACGGTGTTGGATAATCCTTGAGATGCCAGCCTTTGTCAGCTGAAGAGCCAAATAACCCCTCAGCAAACATACACATACACATATCTCTAACACATACTATGGGTAAGGAAGACCTCATAGCCGGCTGGAACACTCAGTCCCTCACTCTTACTGTCCTCCTGAAAATAACCAGTCCAGGACAAAATGTCCTCATCAAAAGATGAGTAGTAATCAAAAAGGAATCAGCATGAAAGAGTACTAAAAACACATACACACACATAGCAGAAAAGAATATTAAAAAAAAGTTAAATGAAATATACACAACAGAAATTACATACATTAGGCAGAAAAAATCATGACCACAACCCCATGGATTCAAAAAAAGTCTTTATAAATCAAGGGCTTACTGCAGCACTACAAAGATTCAAGGAGAAAATGATAAAACAGAAAAACGTAAATGACAGCAAAAAGAATTAGATACTGCTGGTACCACAATCAGGCTTGAAAATATTGATAAAAACAAAATGAGAAGAATAAAAAGTTTAAAACAATCAAAGGAAAAATAACAGATATAGAAGATTTAGACAAAAGATATCTCAAATATGCACAATTGATGGCCCAAGTAAGATTTCTTTAAAAAAACAAATGAAATAGTATAAAATAATTAAAACACGTAATTCAAGAAAACTTTCAAAAATGAAAGTCCTGAATCTGCCAACTGGAAAAACACATGTCCCAGGAAAATCTGAAATAGATCAATCAAGGCTTATACATGACAGGGGAACAGAATAAAATAAAAATAAAACCAAGTAATTTATAATGGAAAACAATTGGGCTGGCTTCAGATTTCTCCAAAAAATAATTCAACATGAAGCATAAAAATCCTGAGGAATTAAAAGTATCATCCAATTATTTTACATCTAGCCAAAATATTCAAGTGTAATGGGAATCCATGGATGTTTTCAAACACCAAGAACTAGGGTAATATGGTTCCAGTAATTCTTTCTTGGTATAACTACTGATAGATAATCTTCAACCAACAAAAAAATAAATACAGACACTGTGGTAAAAACTGGGAATAAGCACTAATGCAATCTAAATGTTAAAGCAACTCTGGTAATTATAGTTATATAGGATATAAATTATACATATCATGTCAAAGCAGAAATAACAACATAAGTAGCAAGAATTAAGAGACAGTATGAAAAGATGGGAGGCTGTACAACCACTTTGATTTTATCATCCTTCAGAGTGAAGAACAGATATTGCTTGAAATAACTTAAAGTATGAATATGGCCACTAAAATTATAAAGCATAATATTACCATATAAAATTAGTTGCTAAAGGGAAAGGAAAAGGGGGGGATAGGGAGACATGAACATACATAATTTCCTATCACTCATACTGGGAAGTATCCTTTTGAACTATTTGGATTTTCATATAATGTAAATGGATTTCAAAATATTGTTTAAATTATTAGTATAGTTATGATTTTATGTGTCCTACTGCTTCTTCTAACAGATTTGACATGACAAAAGGAAAAAGATAAAGATGAATCTCTAATAATAAGTTAGTTTCTTTCTGTCCGTGGACACCGCCGAGTAAGCATCGTTGACGTCTCCCCTCTCCACTGCCGTCATGTCTAAGTCAGGGTCTCCCAAAGAGCCCGAACAGCTGTGGAAGCTCTTCATCGGAGGTTTGAGCTTTGAAACAACCGATGAGAGTCTGAGGAGCCATTTTGAGCAATGGGGAATGCTCACAGACTGTGTGGTAATGAGGGATCCAAACACGAAGTGCTCCAGAGGCTTCGGGTTTGTCACCTATGCCACTGTGGAGGAGGTGGATGCGGCCATGAATGCAAGGCCACACAAGGTGGATGGAAGAGTTGTGGAACCAAAGAGGGCCGTCTCAAGAGAAGATCCTCAAAGACCTGGTGCCCACTTAACTGTGAAAAAGATTTCTGTCGGTGGCATTAAAGAAGACACTGAGGAACATCACTTAAGAGATTATTTTGAACAGTATGGGAAAATTGAAGTGATTGAAATCATGACTGACCAAGGCAGTGGCAAAAAGAGAGGCTTTGCTTTCGTAACCTTTGATGACCATGACTCCGTAGACAAGATTGTCATTCAGAAATACCACACTGTGAATGGCCACAACTGTGAAGTAAGGAAAGCCCTATCTAAGCAAGAGATGGCTAGTGCTTCATCGAGTCAGAGAGGTCGAAGTGGTTCTGGAAACTTTGGTGGTGGTCATGGAGGTGGTTTTGGTGGGAATGACAACTTTGGTCATGGAGGAAACTTCAGTGGTCGAGGTGACTTTGGTGGCAGCCACGGTGGTGGTGGATATGGTGGCAGTGGGGATGGCTATAATGAATTTGGTAATGATGGAAGCAATTTTGGAGGTGGTGGAAGCTACAATGATTTTGGCAATTACAACAATCAATCTTCAAATTTTGGACCCATGAAAGGAGGGAACTTTGGAGACAGAAGTTCTGGCCCCTATGGCGGTGGAGGCCAATACTTTGCCAAACCACGAAACCAAGGTGGCTATGGCGGTTCCAGCAGCAGCAGTAGCTATGGCAGTGGCAGAAGGTTTTAATTACTGCCAGGAAACAAAGCTTAGCAGGAGAGGAGAGGCAGAGAAGTGACAGGGAAGCTACAGGTTACAACAGATTTGTGAACTCAGCCAAGCACAGTGGTGGCAGGGCCTAGCTGCTACAAAGAAGACATGTTTTAGACAATACTCATGTGTATGGGCAAAAAAAACCTCGAGGACTGTATTTGTGACTAATTGTATAACAGGTTATTTTAGTTTCTGTTCTGTGGAAAGTGTAAAGCATTCCAACAAAGGGTTTTAATGTAGATTTTTTTTTTTGCACCCATACTGTTGATTGCTAAATGTAATAGTCTGATCATGACGCTGAATAAATGTGTCTTTTTTTAAATGTGCTGTGTAAAGTTAGTCTACTCTGAAGCCAGTTTGGTAAATTACCCCAACAATGTGAAGTTAGAATTCCTTCAGGGTGATGCCAGGTTCCATTTGAAATTTATTTACAACCTGCTTTGGTGGAGAAGCTATTGTCTTCAGAAACTGTGGCGTAGTTGAACTGACAGTTACTGTGTTGTGACCTGGAGTTCACCTTTAAAAGGGTCACCCAAGCAAAGTCACGGAATTTTTTTGGTTATTAATATTATGATTGTTGGCACATCCTATGCAATATATCTAAATTGAATTATGGTACCAGATAAAGTTACAGATGGGAATGAAGCTTGTGTATCATCCATTATCATGTGTAATCAATAAACGATTTAATACCCTCTTAAAAAAAATAATAAGTTAGTTTAGCTAATATGTTAACCCCATGATATGATTTCATTAAAGGCCAAAGAAGACCTGAGTTTGAATCTTAGTTATATCACTTTTTAGCACAAAACCCTGGGCAAATCATGGGTTATTTCAATTTGTTTCTAAAATTTACACAATTATCATTGCCCCCAAAATGCAAATGGCATATAGTTATTCAATAATACATATAAAGTACTATTCTCAAAAGAAAAATTGTATCCATTTACTGATGTTTAAAAAAAAAACACTATAGATGCTCAACGTCACTAATCATTAGGCAAATGCAAACCAAAACCACAAGGAGACATCACTTCACACCCATCAGGAAAGCTATTATCAACAAACAAACAAACAAAACCCAAAATAACAAGTGTTGTCTGAGACGTGGAGAAATTGGAATCCTTATGTATTGCTGGTGGGAACATAAAAAGATAGAGCCCTTACGGTAAACAGCACAGCTACTTCTCAAAAACTTAAACTCAGAATTATCTTATGATTCAGCAATTCCACTTCTGGGTATTACACCCAAAGGAAGTGAAAGCAGGGACATGAACAAATATTTATATCCCATGTTCATAGCATCATTATTCACAGTAGCCAAAACTGGAAGTAACCAGAGTATCCACTGATAAACAAAATGTGGTATATACATACAATGGAATATCATTCATCCTTTAGATGGATGGAAATTATGACACATGGTACAACATGAATAAACTCTAAAGACATTACGCTATATGAAATAAGCTAGTCACAAGAAGACAAATACTATATGATTACATTTATATGAGGCACCTAGAGTAGTCAAATTTAGAGGCAAAGTAGAATGGTGGCTCCCAGGGCCTATTTAATGGGTACACAGTCTCAGTTGGGGAAGGTAAAAAAGTTCCGGAGATGGATGGTGGTGATGGTTGCAGAACAATGTGAATGTGCTTAATGCTACAGAACTGTACACTTAAAAATGGTAAATGTTATGTTATATATATTTTGCTACAACTTTTTAAAAGCACACAATATAAAATTATTGCCACAATCATGAATTTTGTAAAACTATACTCTAAGCAAGTCATATGGAACAATCTCCTTTAAAATGTGAGAATTTCCTTATTCTTTTGAAAACTAAAATGGTGTAATTATTTCCAACAGGAAGACCATACACGGAAAATAAAATATGGTTGACAATTTTCACAATTTGCATCAAAACTGAACTATTGACTTCTTGGCTCTTCTTATCAAGTCTCTCTTTGATCAAGGTTTGCTAAAGTATTTTTTAAATCTTTATTTTATTCTGAATATTATTATTTTAAAACCCTGTTCAATTAACCTAGTAAGCTTCTTACATTATATTTTCCAGCTTTAATAAGATATAATTGATATATAACACTCCATAAGTTTAAGGTATACAATATGTTGATTTGATACACTTATACATTACAAAATCATTACCACCACAGCATTAGCAAAAACCTCCACCCCATCATATGATTACCATTTCTTTTTTGTAATAACATTTAAGATAAGCTCTTAGCAACTTTCAAGTATATAATATAGTATTAGCTAAATCACCCTGTTATACATTAGATCCCCAGAACTTGTTAATCTTATAGCTGGAAGTCTCTACCCTTTGACCAATATCTCCCCATTACTCTTAACTCCCCACCCCTGGTCACTGCCACTCTACTATTTTTCTAAGCTTGGCTTATTTTACATTCCACATATAAATGATATTATATAGCTTTTGTCTTTCTCTGTCTGACTTGTTTCACTTAGCAAAATGCCTTCAAGGTTCATCCAAGTTGTTGTAAATAGCAAGATTTCCTTCTTTCTCATGGTTGAACAATATTCTATTGTGTATATATAGCACATCTTTATTCATTCACTCACTAATGGACTCTCAGGTTATTTCAATATCTCAGCTATTGTAAATAATGCTATAATGAACATGGTGGTACAGATATCTCTTCAAGATTCTGTTTTCATTACCTTTGGATATATACCCAGAAGTGGGGTTACTGGATCATACAATAGTTCCATTTTTAACTTTTTGAGGAAAGTACATGCTGTTTTCCACAGTGGCTGCACCAGTTTGCATTCCCACCAACAGTGTAAAAGGATTCCCTTTTCTCCACGTCCTTCCCAATAATTATTTCCTGTCTTTTGATAATAGCCATTCTAACAGGTGTGAAATAACAATCTTATTTGCAGAGCTGTGATTATTAGTGATGATGAGCACCGTTTCATGTAACTGTTGGTCATTTGTATGTCTTCTTTGCAAAAATGTCTATTCAGTTCCTCTGTGCATTTTTTAATCTGTTTTTTTTTCTGTTGAGTTGTATGAGCTCTATATATTTTAGATATTTATCCCTTATCAGATATATGATTTGCAAATATGTTCTCCCATTCAGTAGGTTGCCTTTTAATTTTGTAGACTGTTTCTTTTGATATGCAGAAGCTTTTTTAGTTTGATATAGTCCCATTTATTTATTTTTGGTCTTGTTGCTTGTGTTTTTGGTATCATATCCAAAAAATCATTGTCAAGACCAATGTCAAGGAACTTTTCCCTATGTTTTCTTCTGGAAGTTTTATGGTTTCTGATCTATTTTTAAATCTTTATTTCAAATTAATTTTTGTCAGTGGTGTACAATAAGAGTCCAATTTCGTTCTGCTATTTATTATTATTTCATTAGTAGACCTAACATATAATAATATTATATCCCCAAATAAGTCACAAATATTACCTAATCTGACTTAGGGAGATTCTATTTCTAATTCTTAAATAATGTTAAAGCCAAGCCTTATACAGCCTTTTATCTTTGACAACAACCTATAATAAAAGATGTATTTGTAATAAGTTTTAATATGATTTCAAATCAATGTTAATAAGCAAAAAATCTTTAAAATACTGACAGCTAGAGGGACAAATCTTAGGTTATAACTGTTCTAAAAATCAGGACTTCAAAAGTTGGCTGCTCTTATAATAGGATAATAAAATGACACTATAGAAAAATATTACTTTAAAAGTTAAAGACCCATAATAGATGCAAACAATAAATGCAAGTTTAAGACTGATTTATTCAATAGTCTATCAACTGTAAATCCTATTGCAATAAATGCAATTCAATTCTCACACTAACTGCCTGGTGTTGCACAGATTCCAAAGTCCCCAATGATACTACCTCACTTCAGACACCAGCGGCAAGTTCAGGGCCCCACTCCATCCAAACTTCTAAGCAACTGACTAAATTTAAGGGTTCCCAGGGCCCTCTTAGGTTTGATAATTTGCTAGAACAATTCACAGAACTCAGGAAAGCACTACTTAAAAATTAAAGGTTTACTATACAGGATACAAATCAGTATCAGCCAAATGAAGAGACCCAAATGGTGAGGTCTGAAAGAGTCACACACACAGAGGTTCCTGGCCCTGGCCCTGTGGAACCAGGACTCATTCCCTTCCAGTACATTGATGTGTTTACCAACCAGGAAGCTCAAGCAGAGCTTCCAGTTGAAAATGACCAGGGTTTTTAATGCGGTTTCATTACATAGGCATGACTGATTAAATCACTAGCCATGTGCCTGAACTCAATCTCCAGCCCCTATCCCCTATCCCCTATCCTTGGAGGTCAGACTAGTATCACCAAGCCCAAAGCCCCAGTTCTCTAATCACAGGGTTGGTCTTTCCAGTTTGGCCAGCCCCCGTCCTGAAACTATCAAGGAGCCTACCACAAGTTATCTCATTAGCACAAACTCAGGCTGTAGTCCCAGGGCCCAACCGTGAATAACAAAGACACTCCTATCACTGGGAAATTCCAAGGTCTTAGAGATTCCTGCCAGGAACCTGAGACAAAGACTAAACAAATTCTTTATTATAGAATATCTACTAACCAGCATTTCTGCATATACTAAATAAAATGATATTGTATTACTAACACCTACACTGATGTTTAAAAAAGGTGATAAACACCCTGGACTTGACAAAGATTAAATTTTATTCTATGTTGTTTTAATATAAGTATTTTTATCAATTATCTATGTATTTATTTTATATGTATGTGATCTTTACTGTGGGTGTCCCCTGAATAAAGTTATGTTGAGACCCTAACCCCTGGTACCTCAGAATGTGGCTTTATTTGGAAATAAGGTCATTGCAGGTATGATTAGTTAAGTTGAAAAGGGGTCATACTGAGATAGGTGTCTCAATCCAATATCAGTAGTATCCTTAAAAGAAGGCCATGTGAAGATACAGACACACAGGGACAATGTGACAATGAAGGTAGATACTGGAGTTATGCAGCTGTAGGCCCAAAACACCAAGTTTACTGGCAAACCACCAGAAGCTAGGAAGAAGCTAGGGAGGATTGCCTTCAGATTTCAGAAAGAGCATGGCCCTGCCAACACGGTGATTTTGCACTTCTCGCCTGCAGAACTATGAAACCATAGATTTCCACTACTTTAAGCCACCTTATTTATGGTACTCAGTTACTCAGGATCCCTAGGAAACTATTACCATCCTCAAATGCTAAGATGTAGTAGTAGTAGTAGTGCTCTAAAACAGACTTACCATACACTCCCCACCCCACCCTAGTTTGCTTGGAAATCCAAATCTAGGAACAAATGGCTTTGCTAGCTCTCCATCCTACTATACTTTATTGCTCTCAAGGCTTTGAGAAAAAGAAAAGCATCTTATTTTCACATATGCAAAAAAAGCTGGTGATCTGGACGTGTTAATTTTGTTTTAATCAAGCCATTTGACTATCTATAAAGTGTCTTCCCCCAAAATTCCAGATAACAAAAAATTCACTGCATTTTATCGATCTGTAGGGCAAGTAACCAACAATTAGCCTTTTTGATTGTAATATAAGTTCTGGACATTAAGCTTTTAATTGCTGAGACATCCCCTTCAAATACATCCATCTTGAATAAATGCATTGCCAGCTACACAAGTAGATAAAGAGCTAGGCTGCCCACCCATGAAGTTCCCTTTTTTCAGAAAGCTCTGGTAGACCCACATAACAGACCATTTGACTGACTTGCTTGCTTTTCCCTTCCCATGCTTTACTTCCTACTCTTACATTTTAAGTTCACCAATGAAGAGTGAACCCACAACACCCTAGGCACCCCACCCTCAACCCCAATAATACCAAAACCCTAAACCCATGCTCTCTTTCTACCTGGGATTGCACTGTGGCCCCACGTGTGCTGTGTACCCTCCAGGATCTGTAAGTAATAAACTTCGTTTTTTACAAAGTTTCCTGATGGTTGTTGCTAAAGTAATGTGCATCTTGCAATCATATAAGAACTGTAATAGGCTGAGACAAACCTCAAACACTATCTTGCTAGAAACATTAACACAAGTTGAAATAAGTAGAATCCCTCTTTTGACTAAGTGTAAGCTACAAAATGTGCACTCAAAAATAAAATATAATGCACAAGATGCCAACTCCCATTATTAAAGCCTTCCTCCTAAAACATGGTCTACAAAGTTCAATCAAGTAAGGTACTTTAGTCTATACAAGCACTATAAAACCTATTAAGAAATTTTTAACTAAATTCAAATCACTTATGAAGAGGATTTACAGCTGCCAATAATTTGTATTTAAAACTTCTCCAAACACCAAACCCAAATAAAGACATCATAAGAAAACTAAAAAACCAATATCTCTTACACAAGAGTCCTCAACAAAACACTAGCAAGCTAAATCCAACAGCACTGTTAAAAGAATTACACACTATGATCAACTGGGATTTATCCCTGGAATGCAAGAATGGTTCAACATAAGAAAATCAATGTAATATACCACATTAATAGAGCAAAAGAAAAAAAAAAACCACATGATTATCTCAACAGATGCATAAAACGCATTCAACAAAATCCAACACCTTTTTATGATAAAAACATTCAGCAAACTAGCAACAGAAGGGACCTTGCTTAACATGAAAAACAGGATTTATGGAAAACCCACAGCTAGCACCATATTCAAGGTAAAAAACTGAAAACTTCCTTACTAAGATCAGAACAAGGCAAAGATGCTCACTTTTACCAGAGATATTTCAGAATCCTAGCCAGAGCAATTAGAGAAGCATAAGAAATAAAAGCTACTCAGATTGGAAAAGAAGTAAAACTATCTCTATTCACAGGTGACATAATTCTCTATATTGAAAATCCTAAAGAATCCACAAAAGATCTACTAGAGCCAATAAGTGAATTTAGCAAAGTTGCACAGTACAAGATTAACATACAAAGATCAGTTGTGTTTCTACACTCAAGCAATGAACAATCTGAAAAGGAAATTTTTAAAACGATTCTATTAAGAATAGTACCTAAAAGAATAAAATACATAGGAATAAATTTAACCAAGAAGGTGAAAGACTTGTACACTGAAAATTACAAAATATTGCTTAAAGAAATTTAAGAAGATCTAAATAAGTGGAAAGGCATCCCATGTTCATAGAATGTAACATTAATAGTGTTAAAAAGGCAATACTCCCTAAAGCACTCTACAGATACAATGCAATCTCTATCAAAATTCCATAGGCCTTTTTTGCAGAAATGGAAAAGGTGATCTTCAAATTCATGGAATTGCAAAGGGCCCTGAACAGCCAAAACAATACTGAAAAATAAAAACACAGTTGGATGTCTCATACTTCCCAATTTCAAAATTTACTACAAAGCTACAGTAATCAAAACAGTGTGGCACTAGTATAATAATAGATACATAGACAAATGGAAGAAAATTGAAAGTCCAGAAGTAAACCCTAACATATATGGCCAACTGATTTTCAACAAGGCTGTAAAGATCATTCAACTGTAAAAGAATCTCTTCAACAAATGGTGCTAGGACAACTAGATAACCATATGCAAAAGAACGAAGCTGGGCTACTACCTCACTCTATATAAAAAATTAATGATAATTAATTTTGGCTCATTAAAAGTAGGTTAGTGACCTAAATGTCAATATAAGAGATAAAACTATAAAACTATTAGAGACACAGATGTAGAAAACAAACATATGGACACCAAGTGGGGAAAGTGGGTGGGGGGTCATGTTAGGGGGTATGAATTGGGAGATTGGGATTGTCATATATACATTACTAATAAGAAAAAAAATATCAATTTGTACACTTTAAATATATGCAGTTTATTGTATGTCAAAAAAAAATAAACACATAAGTAAATGGCAGAGGGCTTCCTAGGTGGCGCAGTGGTTGAGAATACGCCTGCCAATGCAGGGGACATGGGTTTGATCCCTGCTCTAGGAAGATCCCACATGCCATGGAGCAACTAAGCCCATGTGCCACAAGTACTGAGCCTGTGCTTTAGAGCCCATGAGCCACAACTATTGAGCCCATGTGCTGTAACTACTGAAGCCCACGTGCCTAGAGCCCGTGCTCCACAACGAGAAGCCACGGCAATGAGGAACCCGCGCACCACAATGAAGAGTAGCCCCCACTCACTGCAACTAAAAAGAAAGCCTGCGCATAGCAAAAAAGACCCAATACAGCCAATAAAATAAATAAATAAATAAGTAAGTAAGTAAATGGCAGAAAAATAAAATAAAAATAAATAAAACTTTTAGAAGAAAACACAGGGTAAATTTTTTTTTAATTTTATTTATTTATTATTTTTTGGGGGGTACACCAAGTTCAATCAGATGTTCTTATACACATATCCCCATATTCCCTCCCTTCCTTGACTCCCCCCACCTCGAGTCCCCCCCACCCTCCCCGCCCCAGTCCTCCAAGGCATCTTCCATCCTCGAGTTGGACTCCCTTTGTTATACAACAACTTCCCACTGACTATCTATCCTACAGTTGGTAGTATACATATGTCTGTGCTACTCTCTCGCCTCGTCTCAGCTTCCCCTTCACCCCCCGCCCCCTCCCAAACCTCGAATTCTCCAGTCCATTCTCTGTATCTGCTTCCCTGTTCTTGTCACTGAGTTCATCAGTACCATTTTTAGATTCCGTATATGTGAGTTAGCATACAATATTTGTCTTTCTCTTTCTGACTTACTTCACTCTGTATGACAGACTGTAGTTCTATCCACCTCATTACATATAGCTCCATCTCATCCCTTTTTATAGCTGAGTAATATTCCATTGTATATATATATGCCACATCTTCTGTATCCATTCATTTGTTGATGGGCATTTAGGTTGCTTCCATGTCCTGGCTATTGTAAAGAGTGCTGCAATAAACATTATGGTACAAGTTTCTTTTGGGATTATGGTTTTCTTTGGGTATATGCCCAGTAGTGGGATTACTGGATCATATGGTAGTTCTATTTGTAGTTTTTTAAGGAACCTCCAAATTGTTTTCCATAGTGGCTGTACCAACTTACAGTCCCACCAACAGTGCAGGAGAGTTCCCTTTTCTCCACACTCTCCAACATTTGTTGTTTCCAGATTTTGTGATGATGGCCATTCTGATTGGTGTGAGGTGATACCTCATTGTCAGGGTAAATCTTTATGACCTTAGATTTGGTGATAGATTCTTAGATTTTACATCCAAAACACAAGCAATATCAACAATAAAAATAGATAGACTTCATACAAATTAAAAACCAGCTCATCAGAAGACATTATTTTAAAAAATGAAGACAATCTACAGAATAAGAGAAAATATTTGCAAGCCACTTATCTGATAAGGGTTTAGTGTCCAGAATACATAATGAACTCTTATAACTTGACAACAGAAAGGCAAACAACCTAAATAAAAAATGGAGACAGAATATAGCAGACATTTTTCCAAAGAAAAAATACAAATGGCCAACAAGCACATGAAACAATGTTCAAGATCATGGATCATTAAGGAAATACAAAGCAAACTCACCAGACACCACTCATACCTGCTAGGATGGCAATAGAAAGAAAGAACGAAAGAAAGAACGAATGAACGAACGAATGAATGGAAGAAAGAAAGAAAGAAAGAAAGAAAGAAAGAAAGAAAGAAAGAAAGAAAGAAAGAAAGAAAGAAAGAAAGAAAAAGAGAGAGAGAGGGAGGGAGGGAGGGAAGGAAGGAAGGAAGGAAAGAAATTAACAAGTGTTGGAAACTATATAAAGAAAATAAGAATCCTCCTACGTTGCTGATGGAAAGGTAAAATGGTGCAGCCACTGTGGAAAACAGTCTGACTTTTCCTCAAAAAGTTAAACATAGTTAACTGACCCAGCAATTCCACTCCTAGGTATAGATCTAAAGTAACTGAAAACAGGGATTTAAGTTCCTGCTTTTTCACAAATGTTCATAGTATCACTATTCACAATAGGTAAAAAGTGAAAATAATCCAAATGTCCATCAACTGATGAATGGATAAACAAACTGTGATATATACATACAATGGAATATTATTCAGACATTAAAAAGGAATAAACTATTGATACATGCTTCAACTTCAACGAATCTTGAAAATATGCTAAGCAAAAGAAGCCAGACACAAAAGGTCATGCATTATGTGATTCCTTTTATGTGAAATATCCAGAATAGACAAACCCATAGAGACAGCAGATAAGTGGTTGCTGAAGGATGGGTGTAGGAGGATATGGGAAGTGATTACTTAATGGATACGGGGGTTCTTCTGGGATAATGAAAATGTTTTGAAACTAAAGAGAGGTGGTGATTGTACAACACCATAAATATATTAAATGTTACTGAATTCTACACTTTAAAATGGCTAATTGTATGTTACGTGAATTTCATCTCAATTAGAAACATAAAAAGAAATAAAAATAAAATAAAACCAAACAAAACAAAATAAAATAAAAACTTTTCCAAACTGTGGTATAGTAGTGATCTGAAATTTGGGCCTGTAAGAAATGCTGGGATACCTAGAATAGTTCAAAATAGAGTTGTACCCTACTTTTAAGTGAATGCTAATTATATATGTAAATATATAAAGATATAGCTATCTCCAAGAGTAATAAATAGCTTTGCAAAGATATTACAGTCTTTTGCAACCATTTTACATTTCAATCCTAAATTAACTGTCATCTACACCCTTTCCACCAGCAAAGAAATGACTGAATATACTTTTTCAAACTATATAACAGTCCCCACACCCTGCTAAGAATCACTGCTACAAACAGAAAATTACCATTATGCCATTAAAACATGATTTGATTTTTTTAAATTTAGCTCATGCTTTTTCAAGATAAATGTATTGCATAAAATGAAGTGCCTTGTATAGGCAAAAAATTTGTGCCACAGAGGATTGCTAATTTCTCTGATCAAAAAGATGACTGGTTATCCAAACATAGATCTTATGATATAAATCAGTATTTCCATAATAAAAACATGTGGATTTCATTTTCAATTCTGCAAATTAAGGAATTATTATACCAAATCCTGTGCTTTCTTCTTTGCCACAAGTTTCCTGTTCTCTCTAACAACTGTCTAGTTTTTACCTTTGTTTTTGTTTGCATCGGTATAAGAAAATCCTGGTGCTTGTCCTGTTTTTCTGCCAAAAAGGCCCCAGAGGTTTGGACCAGTTTTGTGTTTTCCACCTTTTTTCACTGTGTGGCACTGCGCACATTTCTGAACAAAGATCTTCCTGCCTGCCTCAGCATCTGCCATTTTGTTCTGCAATGAAACAGTAAACCACAGACCAAAGAAAATATCAGATTTGCAAGGCCGGATAAAAAGTACTTTCATCACTTTGACTGAAATGAATATTAATGATACTAAACCAAAATATAATTTAAAGCATGTATGCTTTAAATTCTGAGTGCTCAAAAACCAAACATAGCATTCAGTTTTATAAAGAATCATCTCATTTAGCAGATTTATTTCGAATTTCTAGCCATCGCTACTTTAGAAACTGCTATTGGTATAAACCTGGTTTTACTTCAGCCTTCAAATAATTATAGTAGTTTACCTAAGTCAACAATATTCTGTATTTCTTTTCACTTCCAAAAAGTAGATGTGCAAAAAATGATGTGAAGCATATATGTCTAAACTGGTATTCTCTTACTTAAAAATAAGCATAGAACAAATTGGAAAGGTGATTAAATATGATATTTATTATGAGTACTTATAAGCTTGCAATAATAGAGAGAACTATAAAATACCATATAGAAATGGGGCCACAGCAAGCTACATATAATACATAATTTCCTATTTACTTTAGTCTCAGCTGCAAACAAATCTACCAGACTAAGTCAAGTATTACCTGAAAACAATCAAACATTACTGAGTTTAGTCAGCATTAGTACATGTACTATAAAATATACAGGTCTAAGTAGGGAAGAGTTTATTATATGGTGATAGATATACACAACAAATTCTGCAGAAAGATATTTTGGTTAAGACTGCCAAAATCCTGTTATATACCTAAATAAATGACTTGTCCATCTAACATGATATAAAAACTAAAATAATTTTAACTTATTAAAAATTGTAGTCTGAAATGCTAATGAATGCAGTACCTGGGTTTTGTTTTCCTGTAGTCTGTGGGCTTTAAAGAATGAATGCTGGAGAGGCAGGAATGGGGATGGATTCTAACATGAGTTACTGTTAAAGAAATAATGAAAATACCTAATTCTTTGATAGTACAGTTCTAAGCACATTTTTTACCTTCATAACTCAATTGAGGAAAAGAAAATGTTTGTGTTATTCTGACAATATTGAAAAACAGTATAGTTTAACTAAAGTAACTATTGCTCACAGAAAGGCTAGTACTTCATATACAGTAACCTGCAAAATTAGTATCTTCCTAATTTTTTTAAATCTATGTGAAAACCTAAATCAGTGTCAATAATCCACTTAAAGGGAAGATAGAAGTTTTCTTTGGGCAGTATCCAAAACAACTCAGCTGTTAATCAGTGTTTTAGGTTTTATAAAAAAGGGAAGTAAGACAACTATCCAAGAGAAACTTACTTTAAAATTCCAAACGTCAATCAAAACACTGCATTCAATTTCTACCTACGTGAATTTTATCAACTCTCTGTATAGGTACAGAATTAACTGAGCCTTAGAACAAGGGCCATAGAGAGGAAAACTGAAGTCACAAAAACAAATGTATGGCCTTTTAGCAAAATGCATTCACTATAACAATAAAGCTTCTGTAATACAAAAATAAAATGTCATCTCAGTACTAACTGAAGAAACTTTTGAATTTTTATATAAAGCAGAAAGATTTTTATACCAATTAAATTTTCCTGGTAATTCAAGAAACTAGACTTTTTTTTAAAAGGAAAAAAACAAAACAAATTTCTTTACTCACATATATTTTACATGCAAGTCACTTATAAAAAATATATTGATACACTGTCACTGTTCAAATTACCAGTATTTAACACAATTAAAACACTCACTGATGCCATATTTAATCACTGCTGTATCTAACCCCCCTTCAAAGTGCATTAAAATCAGTAGATTCAGCAATGGCAGCAAGGGAGGGGCAGGAAGACTAGGAAGGATATCAAGGGAATTCATTTTGTCTTATAATCTTTTGGCACTCTACTAGTATCTAGTAATTAAGAAGAAAAATCTCATTAAAATAGGCAAAGATATGACATCTGGTATGAGAATGATCACTCATCCAAAAACGAAGCTAAACAGACCAGGATGAGAGTAGCAAACAATTGCACATGCTTATGTGTCAGGCATAGTCTAAGCCCTTTATATATTATTAATGTATTTAATCCTCACACCAGCCATGTGAGATAGGTACTATTAATATCTTTATTCTTACAGATAAGGAAAATGAAGCGCACAGGGGTTAAGTTGCTTGTTTAAAGTCACAAGCTGGTGAGAAGCAGAGAGAGATGGTGAAAGGTGAGAGGTGTAAATATACAATTTTAGACTTTTAATTTTAACAATTCCCTTCTAAGAGTGATCAAGGCAACCCTGTGTTGAACATAATGGCTGACACACTGCAGATGCTAAACTGAGTAAGAGTAGTTAAAGAGGAGTAAGTGAAAAACCTTTTAATACTGGTACATACCACTGTCATTTCTAACTTTGCCCATAAAAAGAGGAATGTGGTAAGAACAATTAAGATACCATTAAAGCTTTTGGAGCTTACAAAACCCATATAACTGAAGTGATGAAAGAGGAAAGGGAAGTTCACTAGAATATTTTAAGGATGAATACTACATAGACCTAAAAAAATTAAGTTGGGGGCTTCCCTGGTGGCACAGTGGTTAAGAATCCACCTGCCAATGCAGGGCACACACGTTGGAGCCCTGGGTGGGGAAGATCCCACATGCTGCAGAGCAACTAAGCCCGTGCGCCACAACTACTGAGCCTGAGCTCCAGAGCGCGCAAGCCACAACTCTTGAGCCCATGTGCCACAACTACTGAAGCCCATGTGCCTAGAGCCCGTGCTCTGCAACAAGAGAAGCCACCACAATGAGAAGCCTGTGCACCCCAATGAAGAGTACTGCTGGCTCACCACAACTAGAGAAAGCCCCTGCGCAGCAACAAAGACCCAGCACAGCCAATAAAATAATTAATTAATTAATTTAAAAAATTAAGTGGGATTCTGCATGTTGTAGTGGAAAAAAGTACTGAAGTGTAGTGCATCACAAAGATGTGACCCTGGGTAAATCACGTCACCTCTATGAACATCACCCGTCCCACCCCCCACACACACCTGTCTAATCTGTTCTGCTTGAACCTCTGAACTGGAACAAGAATCCAGCTTTCCAGACTCCCAGTCTGGGCTCCTCCATGCCACCACCTCCATCTGGAGGCTGACTTGGGCCACATATGGGCTGAAGGCTGGACTCCGAATCAGTCCCACCCAGAAAGTAGAAAGGCTGCAGAGGGGCCCCTCGCTAGAAACAGTCTTCTGTGGCACTTCGGGATACCCAGGCCCCACTTGGCTGAGGCTAAGACAAGCTTCTTACTAACCAGACGGTTGAATACTCCTCTCTGAGTGAACCCGGGCCCAAACTGCATGGCTGTGGCCCATAACCCGTGTTCAGGTCACACGAGGTCCCGGTCCAGTCCCTCCCAGCTAGTCCCATACTTACCACAGGTCCAGCGGCTCCGTCTTCCGCTTCCCCTACGAGCCTTTAACTTCAACGGTGGGGCGGCTGGGCCAGCGTCTGTGCCCCAAGTCCCAGGCTAGCGGTCCCGCTGCAGCGCCTCAGAGGCCTCACGGAAGGCCCAGGCCGGCATGCGCTTCCAGCGGATGCCAGGCAATGGCCGGCAGGGCTCCGTCGGCACTGCTGATTGGCCCCCAAATCCCTCAGCACCGCAACTCTCGCAGGAGCTTAAAGCCTTGCCCTGCCGAGCCGTCACCGAGTCTAAACGTGACAGTGTCTGGCTTTGTTTGTTTAACCTTTATCTAACTGAAGAGTTAAATGATCTAGGTGTATTCACAATATGTACCAGTTCTTGCTTGAGGTAGGAACTCAACGTTTTATGAATACTCCATTAGTATTTGATTGCGGGAATCAAATCACCGCAGTAAAAGAGTAAGACAAGTGCTTACTGTGGGCAAGATATCATGTCAGACACCTTGGAAAAAAAACACTGAACTGAAGCTCCAATTATCTATGTGTTATAATCCAGCTGGGGCAAGCTTTAAGTACATTAAAAGTTAAATCATTATAAGTAAGGGGCATAAAAAGTGCAAGAATGCAAGAAATGACAGCAAAGTTGCAAGCTGCTGTTAATCGCCAAAAGAGCAGAATAGAGTATGAATAGAAACAGAGAGAGAATGAGTCCTGAAGAAGCAAGAGAGGGAAATATGAAGGAGAGAACTGAGAAAGCTATAGGAAAAGGAGGGTATTGAAGGCAGACAGGTGAGAAAGTCAAAGTTGTGTTTAGGAAAACGTGAGAAGGGAAGTAGTTTACCTGTGGTTACATAATTAAGTGAGATGTGAGTGGTAAGGCTGCAACAGAGAAATAGGAATATTGAAATAAGTTAATGTGTTAAATTTTGTGTATTAGGTAAGTGCGAGATTTACCCATATTCTTGTTTTCTGGAGTGCTGTCCAATACAACGTTCTGCCATGATGGAAATATTCAGCGTGGACACTGTCTACTAGCTGCAAGTAACTTTGAGCACTTGAGGTGTGGCTAATGTGACTAACTGAATTTATTATTTTAATTAATTTTATTTTAATTTAAATAGCCACAATTACCAGATGGTTGAGTGAAAGCACTCTAAGTGGTATCTATGTGTTCTGTCCTATGAGCTACATTTTTAAAAGATACATGTCATCAAATTGAATCAAAAGGGAAAAAAATTGGTGTTATGTATTATTCTCAAACTCCAACAAAGACATGCAAACTCAAGAAATAAAAGGAGACTACCATTTCTTGAATGCCTACCACATGGCAGACTAGGCGCTTGCATACATTGTCAGTAGCCAATAGCCTTACAGATGGGAAAAAAATGGAGACTCTGGACCGTATTCATACAGAACAACCTGAAAGTTACGAACTGATCACCACTAAATATCAGTGGTAAAATCTAGTAAAAACTTGCAAATAAGGCAAACATTTTTACTTAATTAAATATAATGTATGAAGACATACCAATAACCAATATGCCTCACTGTAATTGCATCATCGTCTGGAGAAATTTTGGAAAGCAATGACAAGAACTTACTATTTTATCCTTGCATTTGAAAAATAAGTTACAATATCATCTCTTGTTTTTTAAAAAAAAATTAAGAACTTCAGAAGAAAAAAATTTCAAGGGAAATGAATTTCATTTGAAATTCAGTGTCTATCATTCTAATGTGTCTGTCGTTCTAACAACTGCATTACAGGCTTCATGTTTTATTTAATTTAATCTTCAAAGGCCCAACAAATCTTTTCTCTAATATAAGACAAATTAATAATCATTCTTTCAAATCTCAGAATTTTCAGATGTTATAGTTACATGTGATTTTATATGATTTGAAACATGATGACTCTGTCATTATTGAGTGATGAAAATGTTCTACAATTGTGATGGTTGCACAGCTCTGTGAATACTAAAAACCATTTAATTGAATACTTTAAATGGGTGAATTGTATGATATTTGTGCTTTTTTAATTAATTAATTTATTTATATTTATTGGCTGTGTTGGGTCGTCTTTGCTGCACACGGGCTTTCTGTAGTTGCAGAGAGCAGGGGCTACTCTTCATCAGGGTGCACAGGCTTCTCATTGCGGTGGCTTCTTTTGTTGTGGAGCACAGGCTCTAGGCGTGCTGGCTTTAGTAGTTGCGGAGCGTGGGCTCATCATTAGTTGCAGCTCGGGAGCTCTAGAGCGCAGGCTCAGTAGTTGTGGCCCATGGGCTTAGTTGCTCCATGGCATGTGGGATCTCCCCGGACCAGGGATCCAACCCATGTCCCCTGCATTGGCAGGCGGGTTTTTAACCACTGCGTCACCAGGGAAGCCCCATGATATTTGAATTATATCTCAATGAATCTGTTTAAAATTATAAATAGAGAAGTCAAAGAAAGATATATTTACTATAATTTAGCAACTTGTAAGTAAATTTCTTATTTTCCTTCAATATGTGGTAATTCACATGATTAAATGGTAAAGAAATTTTGCTTTCTCAGCATTACCCAGTATTCCTGATTCTGGTTTTTTTTTTTATCCAATCTGTTATCCCTTCTAAAATAAAATTAACTGCTCTAAAATTTTCAGGATACCAATCAGTAATCTTGTTTTACAAAGAATAGAAATTTCCTAGTTAAGTGCAGTAAAAGAAAATTATAGATTTTCCACTAGGTGGCACTGGTGTGCAACTAGTACTGCTAAAATCTGCACTTTCCTCATATCAATAAATAAATAAATAATAAATAATAGAATTATTACATTACCACATTGTTTTCATTCACTTTGAATGGTCTGGGTAATATAAAGAGAAGTGAAAAGTTAAGACACTTCCTTAAGTTGCTAAGCTCCTGGGTAAACAGAGCCCTCCTTTTACAGATGTGTAACGTAATGCAAAGAGATATTGTCACAATTTTGTGCTAAAGCCTAAGTGAGAACCCAGAATCCCTAACTCTCATTTACCATCATACAACTATACAATATCAAGAGTGGGGAAGTGGACATCATAGTCAAATGGAATAAACAAATTAATCTCTATCATGCATTGTACACATATTATCTCATTTGATCACTAAGCTATTAGCTCTCTATATATTATCTCAGATAACCTTAACTAGACAAGCTCAATCTATTAACTTAATTCAGCAAGGAGAGTGATCATTTTGTTTAACACATATCACTTGGGTATAGCACAGTGCCCAATACATAGTAGACAGTAAAAAAAAATTTTTGGCTTAATAGAATGGATGAATTAATTAAACCTGACAACTATGCTATTTAGTAGGTAATATCATTCCTACTTTACAGTTGAGGAAACTGAAGTTGGAAACATGAGGTAATTGGTCCAAGTTCACACAATTCAGTGGCAAAACCATTTAACACAATCTGATATTACTTTGCAATATATATTTTCATGTAAGACTTCCACAATAGAAAAAAAAGCTCTCTGAGGGAAGCCATTATGTCCTTCCTTTTCTCCAGTGTATGTCTAGCTCCTTGCACAGAGCCTGGATTACGGTTGGCACCCAATGAACAGTATTTATCTCTTTTCATTCATAGCAACCCAGGTCTTAGCAGCCTGGACTTGAACATTTAAGAAGTTCTGCTCCTGAACCAATTTCTGGCTTATTCATTTCACTTCATTCCAGACCCACTGCCTTGTTTCTGGATTTCTGCTAGTTTTCTGCTGACCTCTCCATTAACAACAAGCCTTAGAAGTCTACAGATTTCCCACTTTGCTTGCACCTTAGGATTTCTCCTAGTTCCACAGCTGCGTTCTGCATTCTTTCTGCCCTCTAACCATTCACGGTTGCCTGTGGGAGGTGAGTAGATCAGCAGATGGAGTTGTTTCTGGTTTGGGCTCTGTTGTCTGTATTTTCATTACCTTTTGATACTCCATGGGCCCCAATTCCTCATCTCAATTTTCTCAACAGTGAGGCTGGAGTTCGATGATCAGCTGTAAGACTGAACAGTTTTAACTCAGTCCTGTAGAGCTGTTCTAGTAAGCTTACGACCAAAGTGGCAAGTTTGAGGGAAGAGTCCATGGGCTCTGGGGATGAGTAGAGCCAGTGACCATAAAGCCCGCGCCCTGGGCACTTCTAGCAGCAGGGAACTAGGATCGCACACCGGCTTGCGGGGCTTGGCTCCGCGGGATTGGAGGCCTGGACTGCGACAGGCTCCTCCGGGCCGCTAGGGGGCGCTGCAGCCGCCTCCGGAAGCCGGCACCTACGCTGCCGGCCTGAGCCGGGCGCCCGACTGTTCGTCTTCCGGAAGCGGTCGCCGGACCGGCAACAGCTGGATGTGTGGTAGCGGCGGTGGCGGGCACGGCTGGAGCGAGGAGTGAAGCGGTGTGGGCCTGGCTCCCGCGCCGGGGTGGAGCACCATGGACGAAGCGGGCAGCTGTGCGAGCGGCGGAGGCTTCCGTCCGGGCGTGGACAGCCTGGACGAGCCACCCAACAGCCGCATCTTCCTAGTGATCAGCAAGTACACGCCCGAGTCGGTGCTGAGGGAGCGCTTCTCGCCCTTCGGGGAGATCCAGGACATCTGGGTGGTGCGGGACAAGCACACCAAGGAGTCCAAGGGCATCGCCTTCGTCAAGTTTGCCCGCAGCTCGCAGGCCTGCAGGGCCATGGAGGAGATGCACGGCCAGTGCCTCAGCCCCAACGACACCAAGCCCATCAAGGTGCGGGTGCCCGGGTCAGGGTGCCCCCGGCGGGCGTGTTAGGCTGCGGTGGGGGCGGGGGGGGTACATTCGTTCGCGGGAGCGGACCGGGCAGCACCTGGCATTCCGGGGCGGGGTGAGGGGGACACAGCGTGGCCGAGAGGGGTTCTTAGGACGCCGTGCCTGGCAGGACTGCACTGGGGTGCGGGGGATGGGGGACGCAGAGAGAACGTCCGCCGCCGGGTGGGACCAGGCATCTGCGGCTACTCGGGCTGCAGAGCTGCGGTGGCTGGGCCTCCCCCCTCTCCCACCGTAACTAATCCGCCGCCCAGCTCCGACCCTGACCTGCTTTGAGGACTTCTTTGACCCTCCTCTCTCACACTTCCCGGTTTACCGTGTATAAAAACAGACATTTAACTGTGGCCCTCTGGTGTTAGGCATTTTCCCAGTACCAGACAAAAGTATACATGTGTATAATATTTAAGGGCAGGTGATTAAGACTGCAACTATTGCATATTCATCACACCTCTGTAATTTTTAACAATTATTTTAAATAAACCCTCTTTGTGAAGGTATTGATATCATAGGTTTTGTTACTGTCACTTTTCTTTGAAAGCAGACCAAAGTAAACTGCCTTTTAAAAAAGCCAAGTCATTGTGATGGTAGTGTATTTGTATTTTTATTAAATGCTTCTTTGAATACTCTTAATTCACTCTGGTGGTATTTATATTAAGTTTCCACACTTGTCTGTAAAATTAATATACTGACACATGGCAGGAAGGGTGAGTTGGAGGGTTATTTGACTTAATCTGTCCTTTTAGCACAGTGCCTGTGGCATAAGGTAAGCCCTCGGTGCATCTTTTTTGTTTGTCAGTAGTAGCCAAGATGGCATTCCTAACTTTCTGTGAACTCAAGTCAGGACCCAATCTTGAGAATCTGGCAGTTACTTAAATTGTAACCTTCAACAGTCCTGTAGAAATACTTGCTGTATATGTAATTTTGTTGGAGCTTTCCACAGAATTCTCTTTTCCCTCAACTTCTTTTCATTTTTGTCCCATTTAGTACAGAAAACTGAGAAGAATATGAAAGGCTCAGAGATACTTCAGTCTCTGGAGGCCTTCCCTATACCTCCATCTACAAAAAAGAAGAGAGGAGCCTGGGAATATACCAATAACACAGTAGGCAATAGACATTCCCTCTCCTCCCACTTCCCAAACCCTCTGAAATGAGTCAGAACAGATCATCAGTGAAATTAAGCATAAGGCCACAGTGTATACTAGATCAGGGGATGGAAAACTTTCTATAAAGGGTCAGGAACTATTTTAGGCTTTGTGAGCCACATACAGTCTCTATCACATTCTTTTTGTTTTTTTAACAACGTTTAAAAATGTAAAAGCAGTTCTTAGATCATGGGCTGTAGAAAAACAGGAAGCTATAGTTTGCTGACTCCTGCACTAGATTGATAATTTTCATCTCCTCCCAGTTATGATCTTAACAGGCAAGATTTTTATACTTTGAGTATAATAACCACAGAGCTCTGGGAAACCCCAAAATGTCCAGATTTGAAACCTGTAGACCCTCTTTCCTTAATTAAATTCCTGCAAGAGAAGTAAAAGTGCCAACACTAAAATGTATCCCCCCTTTTTAGCCACAGAGAAATTATTCTCAAAGATAATTAAAGTTTAAGTTTTGTTTTCCACATTTTTGTCCACTCAGTTTCAGAGAGTTGATGCACTACAGTGCCTAGCTAGACAATCTAAGTTCATTCTTCAGCAGCTTCAGCTTGGACTGTCTTCCACTGGAATGTTGTGTGTCTGTTTGTTTGTTTGTTTTTCAGTGTTTATAGTTAAATTAATTCAGCTTCAATTTTTCTTATGTACTTTGCTTTTGCAAAATTCCAAAGGCCCTCCAAGACAAATAAGAAAATTTTAATACACAGGCCTACAGCCAGAAAAGATTGTCCAAATGAGAATCATTCTGCGAGTGACCAACTACATTATCTTGCAGAAAGGGAGAAACCTAGAAAATAGAAGAGAAGAATCTTAGTTTTTAGCTTTGCGAGAATGCCTTTTATTTAGAGCCCATAGCCTGTGACCATAAAATCTCAGGAGAACTCATCCAGTAGGTGGTTAATTATTATACATGTGTTCTACTCAGACACTGTGTTCTTTATCAGAAATTTGAAATGCTCCAGTCTTCTAAAATTTAGAAATTTATGAGCTGATGGCACCTCCAATCACAAATCTCACTTGAGACGTGTTTTCTCCTAGTGTCTTACCATATACTTAAAGGTTCCCTGTTTGTATTTCCCTACTGACCATCCGTTACCAATACATCCACCGGACCTTCTAGTGGGCCATTTCTGTGTTACTCAATATTCTATTATTAACACCTTATGCAATGCTTGGTATATGGTATGTTTATTGAGGGAATAACTGGTAGTAGATGCTACCTAGGGATATGTCTCCAGCTGTATCTTGTAAGCAAGGTCCTACACGTCTGTGACAGCTATTTTCTGAAAAAACCTAACTCCTCTTTTTCAATATTTCTAAAATCCCATGGCTTTATAAATTCTTTGTCCTTTTAGTTGCTGCCTCCTACTCTGGAATTCCATAGGTTCAGTTTTTCTCATACTGAGTGTTATACAGCCCCCCTTTAAAGACAAAGAAGAAGAAAGAAAACCTCAAGGGCCCTGTGTGGTGACGTACATTAATTTTATTACATTTCTTCAAGTTATAAAAAATAAGACTAGCCAATGAAATCCTTATGCTTATAGCTCTATAAACAAGTCCACAATCATAGTTAAAGATTTTAACGTTCCTCTGGAATAATATTAACCCTAAACAATTTTACAAACAAAAGTAATACCAAAAACCAAATTAAATTCCAACTAATAATCTAGTGTCACAGATGATACTTCAATTAAATTGCTAATAGAAAAATAGAACCTTAGTTCATTCTGTGCATTTTCTTGCTCACATGTCATTCAGATGGTCACTAAGATGATCCAGAATATGGTTGTGTTACTTTTTTTTAAGGACTAATATTAGAAAGCAAACAAAAGTGTTGATCATCTAGATTTAAACGCAACTGTATCAATATTAAAGTAAACATAAATTGGCTAACATTCCTATTAAAAGGCAGGGATTGTCAGGATATTTTTGCAAGACCAAACTAAATGCTATTTACGAGAGACACTTTAAAGATACAAAGTGGTTGAAAGTAAAAGGATTGAAAAAGCTGGTGTGATACCAGACAAAATGGTCTTCAACAGGGGGAGTATTAACAGAAAAGATAATTTCCTAAAAATCAGTCCAAAAGCACATAACAATTCTAAAAGTCTATGCAGCCAATAATAGAGCTTCAAAATACATGAAGCATTATTGGTAGAACTAAAAGGAGAAAGATAAATTCATAATCAGATTTTTATACTCCTCTCAGTCTCTGATAGAACAGGTAGACAAAATCAGTAAGGATATGTGACATTTTAATAACAGTGTTAATCAACTATATAATTGACATTTATTGAACACTACCCAACAATCACAGAGTACACATTCTCTTTCAGTGCACTGACCATCACTCTTGATAAAGTGCAAAGGGAAAAAATATTTGGAAAAAACAATGCAGAGATTAGTATTATCTCATAAAAAGTCATTACAGTAAAGATTGCTTTAAAGAAAAGTTTTTTGATAAGATCCTATTAACGTTGTATTTAACCTAACATGAATTCCATACTCATGATTAAGTAAGTGTACTTAAGGAATTGAAAACAGTTGACTGATACTACCTCATCATTCTTTGGGTTTTGTTTGTTTTTTAGGTTTTCATTGCTCAATCCAGATCATCTGGAAGTCACCGAGATGTTGAAGATGAAGAACTTACAAGAATTTTTGTTATGATACCAAAGTCCTACACAGAAGAAGATCTACGAGAAAAATTTAAGGTACTTGTGTTTTCTAATCAGCTAGCATCCATGATAATTTACAATCTTAAATTGGTTGTACAGTTACTAAATCTTGTGTTATGTTTAAGTCATTTATTTCAATCTAGTTTTTAAATATTAAAACAAAGTGTTTAGGAATCTATAAAACCTGGAAAATACTAATGATGGTGTTGTGTGTTGTACCCCCCCATTTAATGAAAATACAGATTCAGGAAAATGAAGTAAAAAAGCTCAGAGTTTTAAGTAAGATCACGTAACTAGTAGATGGTGGAGCCAAGCTTTAAACTCAGGCCATCTGAATCCAGAGCCTGTTCTGTCTTGAAAATTTCAAAGCACTCTCTTAACATGCCTATGTATTGCCTCTCATGTAGAGGTGGGTCAGGCAAGTCTAAGTCTATAAACTGTATTATCTCACATTTATTACAAGCCTATGGCCTGTTGATGTATTTGTTCACAGAAAGTGTTATCCTTTATAGCTTTTGTCCTAAAATTAGGCCTCTGAAGGAGTTATATTTAAAGACCAAAAAAAAAAAAAAAAAAATGGCCTACAGCTCTGAACTATAGCTAAATTGTAGTAAATGAAATTTGAAGACAATTTAAAATCTCTTTTTAGCCATTGACTTTCATATGCAGTGATACACTTTCCAAAAATTATTAAAGAGCAATTTTTTAAGCTCTTTATTGGAATATAATTGCTTTACGCTGTTGTGCCAGTTTTTTGCTGTACAACAAAGCGAATCAGCTGTGTTCATACATAGGTCCCCATATCCCCTCCCTCCCGCGACTATCTCCCACCCTTCCTATCCCAGCCCTCTAAGTCATCACCCATCATCAAGTTGATCTCCCTGTTTTATGCAGCAGGTTTCCATGAGCTACCTGTTTTACATTTGGTAGTGTATATATGTCAATGCTACTCTCTCACTTCATCCCAGCTTCCCCTTCACCACCTGTTCCCACCCCCCCACCTCCCCCCACCCCCCGTCCTCAAGTCCGTTCTCTACATCTGCATCTTTATTCTTGCCTTGTCACTGGGTTCATCGGTACCATTTTCTGAGTTGTAATTTTTTATTCTTTTTCAACTAATTTTCCCAGTACTATGAATCATGTGGGCAATAAGCAAACAAGAAAAGAAACAAGTAGCAAAAAGTAATTTTCAAACTTCCTCTGTCCTACCCCAATTGAGAATTGAATAAAATACTTCAAAAATAACAAATACCAAATATATGTATTCCGTACTTCCTTCAATAGTAAGAAAAAAGTTTTTATATGTATTTATAAACTTTTATCTTTTTCTGAGTGAACAAATGGGGTGTTTTTATCAAATGTAGTTAACTTACTAAATTGGTTACATGAAATTTTTATAAAATAAAAAAACACTAAGAATTTTTATCCCATATTTTTTCCAACATTAAAAGTAAACATTTACCACATATTTCTCACAGAGTATTAACTTTCTGAGTGAACCAATGTGTTTTAAAGATGTACTTTGAGAGGCACTCCTTCAAAAGAATACACAATCATTTATGTTCCTGTTAGAAGGCAGACAAATAATTATAGTGTCTCAGACCCTATATGTGCACTTTAGGTGTATTTGTTCTTTTAACCCTTAAAACAGCCCTGTGAGGTTGGTACAGCTCTTAGCCACATTTAACAGATAAGGAGTTAGTGCCCAATTAATAAGTGGCTGAGCCAAGATTTGCATAAAGAAGATTCTTTTCCAGAGCCTCTATTCTTAACCACCACTGAGCAAGACTTTGGAGCTTGCCAGACTATGTATCAGTACAAATTCTTACTCTCCTTCCATGACTTTGACAAATTATTTCATTTCTCTAAGACCTTGCTTCCTTGTCTGTGAAATAAGCAGTATAATATAAATGTCCTTGAAGGACTGTTGTAGCAATAAGGTGATATATGTAAAGCAGATGCTCAGTAAATAAAAAGTATTATTTTGGTTATGTTATTATTTGATTTTATCATTATTATGGTTATTTTTCTAGTGCCTCTTTAGTTAGTTTGTGACATTTTTGTCCCATTATTAAAAGTAGCTACGAATTCTAATTTCTTTTTTTGCAAGCAAGAAGAACAAGTAAACAAATTTTAAGTTAGTTCTGAAATCTGTTTGATTATTAATTTTGACTCCTCTAAGATCATTTCTTTTAACTCTCATAGGTGTATGGAGATATCGAGTATTGCAGCATTATTAAGAATAAAGTAACTGGAGAAAGTAAAGGCTTGGGCTATGTTCGATACTTAAAACCATCACAAGCTGCCCAAGCAATAGAAAACTGTGATCGAAGTAAGGATGTGTTCATTTATCATTGTTATAGACATTTGAAAAAATTCTAATTATTCTAATTATAATCTAATACTGCTTTCTGCTAATAGCCATACCTGCTAATTTAATTTGAACAATAGGTGTTTATATATATATAGTCCTCGGATGAAAATTATTTTGGGACTGTGATTAGGCTTTTGTTGAGGCACTATCTTAAAAAATATGAGCAGCTGCATTGTCAGGAGGTGAAAATGCTGTTGTCCTACTTTGGTTATTATTTGATTTTGGGGGTTTATTAAATTATTATAGAATTTTAAGTATTTTAAAAATTGACCAACTCTTTAAGGTTGGGTGGTTTTTTTTAATATTTATTCTTTATATTTTAAAGAAATTCAAGTATTCTCTAATATATGTTCGCAATTGACCTAAACCCTAAGTGTTAGTATACTAATAAACATATAAATAAACAAGGGTAGGGTTTTTAAGGTTTGCTAACATAGATAAGTAAATATACTTTGGGCTAATTTCAAGCTAGTGACATTAATCAAATCTTCTGCTGTTGCTGGTATACATTCTGAATTTTAAAGAGGCCAAGGACAATATTCTTTGCTCTCATACTTCTCGTTATGTTGATCTTTAGAAATAAAATGAAGAATAATTCAATTAGTGGGTTTCAGTATATTATAAAAATATATACACACTGGAAATAATTATTGTTAACCAGTAGAACTCTTAGATAACCTTAAGGTACACACCAAAATTTTCTCTCAGATCCTTCTAAATTTCTCAGTCAGCCAGCATTAATTGAGTACCTATGGTATACTCATCAATGTAAATGGAGGGATACAAATGAAATATATAGTAACCCTGGCATCTAAGGAATTTAAGACTATATTGGGTAGCCAAAATATAATAGGCAAAAAATGGTTAAGGAATAATATAGAAAGTTTTTTTTTAAGCTCTTTGAAATCAAGGTGTATGTCTTATCTGTTTCTGTCACCCCAAGTACCTAGTACTACTGTTAGTAGTACTCAGTATAGCAGTGGGCCCTCCATTAAGATTTACTGAGAGCTCTAGGAAGGATACTACCATTTGTAGTAGACCCAGTAGAAATTTGTCGAATGAGAAAATGTTCAAAAGTGTGTGATATAGCTTACCAGTAGTGAAAAATAAGCGCACCAGATGAGCATGGGAACACATCTGGGGGTAGGATTTACATCTGGTGTAGAGTCGGCATGACAGAAGATGAGAGTGTTAGTAAAGACACAGAGCTAGGAATAAATATCTTTGCTTAATACTGAGGAAGCAGCAGTCTGAGCAAGGCTTGATATTCCTCTTGAGAAATTAGGCGACAAAGTAAACTAGGTACATTCGAACTGTACATGGGAGGTTATGAAGAGTTCAAGCTTAGTCTACATTAGCATTTCCCTTGTAGATTGTTTTAAAAAGAGAAAAATAACAAAAACTGTCTTAGGACAGTTGATCTAACCACAGTATCAAGGGTGGATTTCCAGAGAGAGAATTCAGAGAGGCTCATTTTATCCATTTTGGAGCCGCTGAATAACATGATGAAAGCTTTGAACCTTTTCCCTTGAAATATGCCCATGCGCACATATGCACAAGCATTGTGTTTAAAGTTTCGGAGGGTGCATGAGACCTTCCCACCTTTTGAAGCTTATCCTTGGACCCCTAATTAAAACTTGATCCAGAGACAAAGAGATCAGTCAAAGGGTTGTAATTAATTGAAGAAAATCTAATTTTAAAACAGAGGCAGGGAAATTAGAGTGAAAGATAACATCGTCCAAGTATATTTCAAAGGCAAAATCTTGATGACAGGTTGGGTGTGAAGAAGCACTATTGGATTTTGATGCTGAGAAGCCTAATGGATGATGTCATCTGTAGGAGGGGAGATTGGAAAGGATGGCATAGAATTGCTGGTCTTTCATGTGTATGTTGACCTGTAATTTGGGATTCTTGCTGTTTCTCATTTACTGTTTGGCGTCTTCCAAAAAGCAAAGAAGTAGGTATATCTGATGGAAATGGCTGTTTGTGTAGATTTTGTTGTATACAATTATAAAACTAAGTCAGTCACCAGCAATGAAATATATCTGTAGGTGTGTTAAATTTGCTATAAAGTTGGAAATGTATGGATTCTCCTTTTCAGGTTTTAGGGCAATCTTGGCTGAACCTAAAAATAAAGCATCTGAATCCTCAGAACAAGATTATTATAGTAATATGAGGCAGGAGACTTTGGGACACGAACCTAGAGTAAATATGTTTCCATTTGGTAAGTGGGCTGTCTTTACTTTAATGGTATAAATGGTATATGCAGTCTGATTTGGAGTTTTTTTAATACTCTTTTATCAGCAGTGTAAATCTCACATAGTGAATAAAAGAATTCATAGGTTTTTTTTTTTTAAGAAGCTGGTCATGACACCTGATGTCCTTATTATTTAACACTCATTGTGTTTAACTTGTTTCCAATTATAGTTTTTTATGGTTAGTTATGCATTATCTAAGTGTAACGCCATGTCACTGCCATGTTGGGGCGGCGGAGCGGGGAGGGGAGGGTGAGCTGCTGCTTATATGCAGCTGACCAAGAAGTATGAAAGAAATATACAGATATCCCCTCCGTATGAATCCTAAAATTTTATCCTTAAATTACTGCTGCTTTAAAATGAGGGCTAGAGAAAGAAGAGGAATGACAAAAGTAGAAGTTAGAAAAAAGGGAAAATGCGTGGTGAAAGTAAGACCTATAAATGTTATTTGGCATAAACTTTCTTTTAGGTGAGACATTTGCCATGTTTTGCATCGTATACGTATTCCTGTGGAATTAGACTACACGTTTCTGCTTGTATTTCTGTATCGAGGCAGGGGAATAGGGAGAGTTTCTCACCCTTGTCTCTCCTGGTAGTGCTGACAACCAAGAACTCACAAAGGACCACGCCTCTGTTCAGTGCAGGGAGCTTGATGGCCGTTCGCTTTATTTTCTAGCACCTAGAATGTTAAATGAATCTTTGAATGTATAGAAATTTAAAGCTTTGCTTTTTTGTGTATTGTTGGAGAACAACAATCTGAATTTTCAAGCTTTGACAAGAACGACAACAGAGGCCAGGAAGCCATCTCCAAACGCCTGTCCGTGGTATCAAGAGTTCCTTTCACCGAAGAGCAGCTTTTCAGCATTTTTGACATAGTACCTGGATTGGAATACTGTGAAATTCAACGAGATCCTTATTCTAATTATGGTAAAATAATGTCCATATTATTTTTAAACATACCATGTTTTGTTAAAATGGCTTTTCTCCAATGGCACTTTTCCTGTCAGATACTGTTTGTGTCACAGTTATGTTTCCATTTTCTCTAAACTTTCAAATATATTGATACCTCAATAAATAAATCCCTGGCAATATATCTCCTTTATAGAGTCATTTATTTTTTAAAACTATTTTTAACTCCCACAAAATAGAGCATTCTCTGTTTCCAGGTGTACAGCAAAAATACCTCAAGATAGGGTCTCTGTGTATTCTTGATAAAGTTTTCTCCTCCTCCCTAAGTCTCTTTTTCTTAAACTTTATGCCTCAAAATGAAACTGCTTCCCTTCATTTCAAGCGTTTTAATTGCCCTACTTCTCTCTCTGCTTCTCCCCACTCAATAGAAGCAAGTCTCTGATGTCAGTCATTTGAACTTCTTAACTGATTCATTGATTAAACCTCTTATCTAGTGTTAGTGTAATCCATCTTTGTATTCTTGTAAGCCTTTTGATTTTTTTAAGGCTTTTTAAAAATGAAGTCCTTATGGCATAATGGGAAAAGGTTGGCATTCCATTTTGCAGCCAACTCAGGTGCAAATCCCAACAATGACACATAGCTCTTGGCAAATTGTTTATTCTGTCTAGCCTCTCTTTACTCATCTGTAAAATGGGAGTATTAGTACCTGCTATGCCAGGGTTAGATAAGAACTAGAAATAATATATATAAAATATCTACTGCAAGTCCTGGCACATAATAGGCACTCAGTTTGTTGGTTTGGTTTAAGAATTGGAGGTAAGGGGTGGTATAGAGAAATCATACTTGGCATCTCTTCCAGTACTATAGCTATACTTGTTTTAGTCTTTTTAGGGTGTCTTTTTATGGATGTTGAGGGGAAATAGATAAGTGAGTCAGATTATATGCACTGACTGGCCTAGAGTGTCCCTACCCTTCGTACAGACACCCCCACATACTCAATATGACTCTACCCAGCACTGGTCTTTTAGCAGGACTGCCCGTTTGAACTTCTTTATACCATCTCCAACTTCAACCCAGTCTTAGGCTGTCCTTCTTTGTTCTGACTCTAAGGCACACATTTTGTGTTTTTTGGCATATTTGTTATATTCATATGGGATTCTATTTGTTTTGTATTTTCTTTCCTTTTTATCTCTTACTTTGAAATGTATTCATTCCTTTACCTTCTTTATTGTTTCTCTCGTTGAATGTGTCTGATAAATATATGTGTATCATTGGAACACCTTTTTATTAATAGAGGTATCATGTAGTTAGAATCCTATTTGAATTAGTTTTATGTGTTCATTTGCTTCTGAGTTTTATTTTAATTTCATTAAAATGTTGAGATGCTTGGATTTAAAGAGGAACGTTAAATTAAAACATCGTTTTTTCCCAAAGTGAATTATGATGTAAATATATTGTGAAAACCTTTTGGCTGTGTTACAAGCTCCTGGGCTCGCCATGTAAAGGGCTCCAGTATAAAATTATCCCCTGCTTTAGTATCACCATCCTGAATTGAAATCTATCCCTCTAGCTGAAAGCTCTTCAAAGGAATGTGAAATATGTGACTGCTTATCTGAAACCCTCTGTTCTCTACTTTTTGGTTTTCATACATATATCACTTTTTCTCGCTACCACTTCAGCTAGCCAAGATGACTATATATTCTTTTCATATGTCACGTCTCATTTCATTTCCTACTCAGTACGATGGGGAAAATTTTAGAATTTACAAGTATTCTTCAAAGAATGAAAATTTTAAGAAAAACTGCATCTCTGTCATATAAGAAAAGCCAATATCTTTAAATTTATTGGACAGAAAAACTAATGATAACCATTTTTAAAAAAAGTATCATATTCATGTTTTTACCAAAATTTGGTTTACACTTTGCTTTATAGGAACACAACTGTTGAACACATGTATAAGGTGACTTTGTTTCTAACACATTTGATTATATATTTACTAGTTGTGTGATATTAGCGTTTTTCTATATTGTTTCATTTTTGTGGCAACACAGGTTTTCAGTACTCAATCTGCTTTCTTTTTAATTCCTGTATATTCTCCACTTTGTTTTAGGTCATGGAGTGGTTCAGTATTTTAATGTAGCATCAGCTATTTATGCAAAATACAAGTTACATGGATTTCAGTATCCTCCTGGGAATCGGATAGGTGTTTCCTTCATTGATGATGGGAGTAACGCAACAGAGTAAGTACCATTCCAGGAGCTGGTCTAAAGCCAAGCTTTGGGATATGTGATATGACTTGGAGAGTAAAAATAGGAAAGAATTGACCTCTCATGTGAGGAAGTCACACAAAACAAGTTACTGTTAGAAGACTGAATATTTCTAGTTTTCTGTAAATTACCAGTTCTTATCTCCAGTCTCCTTAGAAAAATGGCAACGCAGATGGTAGCTGCACAGCTTGCATCAATGGTATGGAATAACCCAAGTCAGCAGCAATTTCTGGTAAGTAGGTCAGAATTTGACCTTCACAGTACATCATTAAGATATACAATAAATGTGGCATTTGTTTCTTATCTGTGTAAGAAAATTTTCGAAGCTGTAGTAAATAAAAGACCACATAGGTGCCATGATACACATCTCTTTTGCTCTTGACTTAAAATCCCTAAAGTGCAGTTTTTCTTTTTCTTGTTTTGAACCTGATTCTTCAACAGCAATTTGGAGGAAGTTCTGGATCACAGCTGTCTCAAATCCAGACAGATGTTGTACTTCCATCATGCAAAAAAAAAGTCCCTCCTGAAACTCCTGTGAAAGAAAGACTTTTTATCGTGTTTAATCCACATCCTTTACCTTTAGATGTACTAGAGGATATATTCTGGTAAGATTTCAATTGCACAGAATTACATTTTAAAGTAATATAATTTATTTAAACCAGTCATTTAAGCACTCTTGCAATCTTGAAACTTCCTATGTCCAGTACCTCTCAGGTAGAGATGATTTGTTTTATGGCTTTAAAAGGTCCTTATTTATATCACCTTTTAAAATATATAATTATTCCCTTCTCTTCTTTATTATTTACATGTCCTAAATCTCCACACAGAATTTCCTTTTATTTTGTTTTGAAGACATAAAACATGTAGTATTGTTTTGAAAAGTTGCATGCACAGAATGAACAAATCATATGTTTCTTGATAGAAGATACACCTGTACAGACCCGTCCTCTAGAATTCTTTTCACATATCTTCCTTTGTAGTTATAATTCAACTGAAAAATGTTTATTAAGCATCTTTATTTTGTCAGCACTCTGTTGGGTCCTTAAGGATTATATAATTACATTGAGTAAACAATTACTTGGTTAGGGAAGAGTGTGTGTGTGTGTGTGTGTGTGTGTGTAAAGTGTAAAAATGGGGAAGACTGTTATTTGTTTTTAATATAACTTCTTTAACCTTAATTTTTTCTTTTTGGTCTTTTTCCTGTTTGCCTTGCAACAATGTTAGTGAATGTAAAAGATGGCTAGAAAGGTTGTTAAAGAGCGTCACAAAATATCAGCGATGTGGTTCAAGTAGCAATATTTTTATTTTTATTTAACTTAACTTCTTGAACCTCTGCTCTGTACCAGGCAGTCAGTGTGCTAAGTGCCAGAGACATTGTGTAGACAAACATTATATTATGAAACAAAACATAATAGTTCTTGGGCTCTTAGAACTAATCACATGTAGGAGGCAGGTAAGTGAATAGGAAATTATAACCTAGAGAGGTCGGTGTTATGAAAAGGAGTGTTCAGGCTATGAAATAGATAGGAGGAGTGCCCGCCTTAGAGAAGACTTCTTGAAATAAGCAAGGTATAGTGGAGACCTGGAGGATAAAAATAATTTAGCCAGGGAAGAAAGCTGGCTGTGTAGGTGTTTATTCCTTCCAGAGAGAACGTGAAAGGAGGTCCCTAGAATATAGGATTTGAGAGACCGAGGGAAGATGAAGCTGAAGAGGATAAGGACCCAAGTTAAGAAAAGCCCACAAGCTACTTTAGGGAGTTCTGTCCTTACCCTGGAGGCATGAAGAGCTGCTGAAGGGACTTTTAGGGAGGAAATGATCATATTTGTGTTTTAGAAAGGTCATTCAGAAGACAGGATAGAAAATGGATTGGAGAGGAATAAGCCCAGGGGGCAGGGAAACTAGTGAAGAAGATAATATAATGATGGTTAAAAATGAGGAAAGAGACCTGAGTGAGAATGAAGAGAAACTGACTGATAGAGGAAATGTCTAAGAAGGAAGATTGACACATGTTAGAGAGTGGATGTGGCGAAAGGAGTGAAAAAGGAGTCCAGAATAGACCCCAACTTTTAGACCTGAGCAACTGTATTTATCACTTTTTTTACTTTGTTTCAGTCGTTTTGGTAACCTGATCGAAGTTTACCTTGTGTCAGGAAAAAATGTGGGGTATGCCAAGTATGCAGATAGAATAAGTGCTAATGATGCCATTACCACTTTACATGGAAAGATCCTGAATGGAGTCAGACTTAAAGTTATGCTGGCAGACTCCCCAAGAGAAGAATCTAACAAACGACAAAGAACTTACTGATTCTTTAGGTAAGCTCTTTTTAATCTAAGTTCTAAAACACTTTGGCTAAATAGCATAACGAAAGGAATATGTATAGGGTTTCTTTGTATGGATTTGAAAGTTGTTTGTTAAAAGCATTGTGGCTTAAAAGTTTGCTGATAATTTTTACAATATATTTTTTAAACTTGAGCTTTTTAAACTTAAAAAAATGTTTTTGATGTTTACTGGGAGAATGTCTTTGTCCTTCTATAAAATGAAATCAGATTTCAATTTATAAAATTAAATAGTATTTGTATGTGTGTGTGAATGTCTTAAATATTAAGAATTGGACTTTACTATATGGTTACTTAAACTTTAAAATTGGAATACTTCTAAAGATTTTTAACTTGAAGAGTTTATGCCTTGAATTATGAATTGAGGTAATTTATGACAGTCTTTGTAATGTCTTGACATTCACTAGTGAAAGGCCTAAAAAGCACAGTTGACCCTTGAACAATGCAGGTTTGAACTGTGTGGGTTCACTGTGGACATATGGATGGTTTTCACTAGTAAACACTATAGCACTGCGTGATCTGAGGTTGGTTGAATCTGTGGATGCAGAACCGTGGCTAAGGAGGACCCTCACATGTGGAGGGCCCACAGTAAGAGATAGACAAATTTTTCAACTGTGTGGAGCATCACCACACCTAACTGCCATGTTGTTCAAGGGACAATTATAATACATCTTTTTGGACCTTTGAACCTAAATGTTGGTGTTTTTTCTGGACTTATATTTGTGAGTTTATACGTTAAAACTACACTTTCAGAAAATACTCTCATGTGCATATATGTATTCTCAAAAATAACCTTGACAATTTACCAGAAACTCTTGTCAGTTATAAATAATGCTACATACAACCTTATGAATTCCTTTTTCTTTTAGTTTTAAGAAATCAAACCTAAATGTCTTTTTCTAAGACAGTCTGTTCACATCTCCACCGTTTGGGGAAACATTATTGAAAGTTAGAAGTGTTCAACTCTTTCACTTTTATTCTGGAAATGAATTCTGAGTTTCAGGGGACACTGAGAGCTTCCCTATTCCCCCCCACACACCAGCTTCCCAGGTCCACTGCTGGTCAAATAGTAGCAGTTGGCAAGCACTTTAGATTCAGTGTAAAGTTACTGGCTTGAAAGCAGTTTTCTTTTCACCAGGTTTTCTTTCTGACCAATTATGAGAACTAGCAAGTATCAGAATGAATTGTCTTAAGTCCTTACTGCTGCTGACTCTTCCTCTGATAGAGCGTGTCAGGTGATTAGTTCCTCCTTGCAGAAGGCAGTTGTCAATAGGCAGTGCCCATCGGGCCCTTTATGAATAATCTCAGTTTATACAATGAAGAAATGGTAAATCTGCCAGTGAAAAAGAATTAGCAAGTCTTTCTTATAACGAAGCGGTTTTTTTGTGTTTACAAATGAAATGTTAAGAACTGAATTCTCTTTAGACTAGCTGTCTTCTAAAATAGCATGCAAAAATGTACTTGCTCATGTCTGTGAATATTTCAAGTTATAGGTAACAGTTCTTACTCTTATTCAAATTATTCAAAGAATCTTTGTCCTTAAAAAAAAGACAATAATACTAACTTCTTAGTATGGGGGAAATATAAAAATTACTCCTGTGGTTGAGCCTTTTTAAAAATAGTTATATACACAGTATAGAGAATATTAGGCTTAACAGTCAGAAGCTCTGAGTTGGAATTCCAGCTCTGACCCTTAGCTATGATTTGGCAGATCTCTTCACCTTTCTGAGGCTGAGTTTTTTATAGGGTTATTGAGAGAAAATGAGTCAGCAAGATTCCTTATAAAATAAAATTTTAAAATGCTTTGCAAGTGAGCTAAAACTCTTACATTGGTGACTTCAGTGAAACCTTTATGTCGTCTCCTCCATATGATCAGAAACTAAGTTTAATGATACAAAACAACCTTCTGGCCAGCCGACGTGTGAGAGTGAAGCTTTCCCATACTGCATTAAACAATATGCATTCATCCAATTCCCTCCGTTAGAGGAAGTGCATATTCTTCAGCATGACTAGTCATGAAACATAAATCTGCCTTTTTGTTATACATATTCAGGGCAAAGGTAGAGTAGGGTCAGATTAGTTGAAAATGTTAGGACATAATGAGCTATGTTAGTTTTGAATGTCTTCTAGTTGCAGCATGGCTTTTTTATTTATTTTTGTTTCAAATTCCCATTTACCATGGACTTCATAATAAGATTCTCCTCCTTTGTTGGTACATTAAGTAAATATATTATCTTATTTTAAGTTTCAATAAAATAGGAAGAAAGACTTTGCTAAATTTTACATGATTGTAGCCAATGAAGATTTGGGGTAAGGTGGAGGGCACTTTTTCATTTGTTTCTTTGATTTTAAGAGAACACAAATACTGCTCATGAAGGCTAGTTCCTTTTGTGTCTGAGGAATAAGCGTAGGATTAACTGAGCCATGCCTAGGAAATAGGAGAAGAAACTGGTCTAAGAATATCACTTTGAAAGTAGTTGAGTTCTATTTTGAGATGACTGTGATGTGCAAAATATGTTTCTCGTTCTATTTGAGGAAAATAGAAATTTTAGTATTTTAGAGCATCCTGATTTTTGTGTGTATTTTTTTTTCAAATAGGCCCATTTCCTTCTTTTTTAATCACATGAAACAGTTTGTACAACTCTCACTTTTTTTGCTTCCTATGTTTTATATCGTGACATATTGTTTTGAGGAAAATCTGTGAATTTTATCCTTGTCCCTCAATTATGATTGAACAATTACAGTTAATTGAGTTTAGCTACCCAAAAGAACAAAATAATTAAGCATACAAGCTCTAGTTAAGAAGACAAATACTAATACCCACTCCTCAGTGTGGTGTTTAGGGATAAAACCCAAAGCTGTAATCCTCACATGCATGATTTTTGTGTTAACTCACAGCATTTTCCCTCCAGAAATTCAGTACCTGCTTGTATCATCCTTCTGAGTAAATTTGGTTTTGCTTACTTGGGGGCATCTGTGATTAAGTAAGCAGATAACATCGGGTATATGAAATAAAGGAACAACTCCTAACATTTTAGAAATACTATATACAACAGCTCTTTCCTTTCAGGTGATGATTTTCATACTTGTGTTGTGTTCTTTCTACAGAACAAAGACTAAATAATGACATAATCCTCAGCTGACTGACTGAGAATGTGACTGGACGCACTCCCTGTGGACAGTTGACGGCTTTTTTTTTTCACATACCTGATAGTCTGCACAACATTGTTTTGTCTGGGGAGCAGGGATTGTTGACATGTATTTTGAAACCACACGTTAATGCTAAAACTAATATAGTAGTTGTTTCTTAGAGCAATATGTTGTTATATGTGGCAGAAATAAAGTTTTCTTTGCTTAACTAAATCATGCCTTATTTATGTAAAAGATGAGAATGAAAAAGCATAATAGACAGTGTTTAGAATTTGACCAAATGACATATATCATTGATTTTGAGATGCACATTTTTTTCACATTTTTACAACTTCTGAAATTGGAAATATTTTGATATCAATTGTGTGCCATAATGTAATTGACAGCCTCTTTTTTTTCTTTCTTAGTAGAACATAAAGGTGCTTCTTTCAATCAGTTGCATCTTAGACTCAATTAAATATGGTAGTTGCTACTCAATCTACTCATGTAGATTGACTCCTTACACTTACTGTAAAGCAAGAGCTGAAAGACATATCATTAGAAATATGTTTATACTTTTTTTATAGTTATACCAAAATTGTTGGTAATTTTGTGAAGATCTTTCAAGATTTTAGAGCAATGGTGATAAAGAAAAAAAATTTAAGTTATTGATAATAAGTTTAAATAAATATTAATGGCTTTGGTAAGTGGACATTTTCCCTTTATAAATATAAAACATAATGTCCACTCCAAAAATATGACATGTAAGTTAACTTTGAGAATGGACTATGATGGGAAGAATACTCATTTCAGAAAAGGTTAAAAATTAGAAACCTACTCTGGTTGTATTTTCAAAATCCAAGAAAAAAATTTTATCTGCTCTTGAGGTGAATGATATGTGTCAAAAAAAAGTATATCTAAATCGAAAGTTTGGCACCTTAAAAAAAAGACAAAAATGGTATGCAGTTGTTAAAACATCACTTAATTACCTCCTCATTATGCCTCTCACACCCTGAGTTAAATTAAAAATAGTGAAAAGATTAAATTCACTGAGCATAATAGTGTATTTAGATAAGAAAATATCCCATCTTATCTTCCTAGGCAACACTTACTGAACGAGAATTGAACCAAGTATCTTTCTGTGAGCCAAAGGCCATGCTTTAAAAAGAAAGCAGATGTTGTCTTTAGAAATGAAAAACTTAACTGAGGAGAGTTGAGGATTAATTACCAAAAAATAGTTTTATTCATCCCAAACTCATTTACTGCATAGTTCCATTTTCACAGATTAGAATTAAACTGTGCCTTGTAGATTATCTGGCTCTACCGTTCAAGTAATGCTTGAATTCCCCCCAAAATATTCCTGCCAGGTGGTTAATCTAAATAACGTAAAAATAGGAAGCTCCCTACTGCCTACTTGAGTCCATTAGTATCTTTGGTTAATCCTCATAATTCACAAAACCTGATTCCCTGCTATTTTACTTATTAGTCTTTAAGTTTTTCACTGGACCCTGTAGAAGAAGTTGACTCTTTTGCATGATAGGTATCATATACCCTTCTGCTCTCCAAATTTTCTGTTCTGCATTTAAGGTCAGGTAGCCAGTTCTAGCAAACAGTCGTCATTTCACTAAAGTGCCTCATCTGTGTTTATTTCCTTGAGTCCTTCATATAAATTCTAAAAAAAAAAAAATTATATATATATATATATATATATATATATATATATATATATATAAAATAGCTCTCTGCCTACAAAATACTTCTTTGCTTTTACAGAGTGAGTTTCTCTTTTGTTTTCTCTCCCAGTTGCATACCTCAGTGAATAATGATTACTTTGGCTTCAGTGTTCATTTAATCTTAAGCCTCTCAATCATTTAGCCTTATTCCTGCTTTCCTGTTTCTTGCAGTTGATCCCTAAAACTTTAAAAGCTGGAATGTCACATTTTCTTAAAATGAGGAAATTCTAGAACCTAAGAGATAGCATTTAATAATCTAGTGCTTATATCTTCACCTAAATGTTTACTTCTCAAATGCACTTTTAGTATAAAAATATAACATATAGATATTTCGATACAGTACCTATGTCAGTTACTAAAATTGCCAACATAGTGGGAGTTTTATTAGGTACTTTTTTTATTTGAAAGAAAATGCTAAGCAATACAGATCAATAAACTTTCAAATATGTGGTTCGCATAATAACATTTAGAATAAAGGCTGATCAAACTTTCTTGTAAACTCATTGTCAGGTCTTCTATGGCAGATCACAGATGCTAAAAGCAGCTACCCGATTTGCTGCTTCTAGAGCATCATGTCCCAAACTATTCCTTGAAATACTGTTTGTCTTGAGAGAAGTCAATACGTATTCTTTAGGAAAGAAATTTTCATGCTCCAATGTATTTAGGAAATGTTTAGTTATTATTAGTTCAACAGGTTTTTTGACCACGAAGCTTCCGGGGCCTTTAATATGCTAATGTACCCCATCCCTGTATCTCTAAAAGAGAACCATAGTTTGCACTGTGAAATAAGTGTGTATTTAGAGACATATTACTAACAGGGCACTAGTATTGCAAGGAATAGATTTTAGGAAAGATTCTTCTGGAATATATACTGTTTTTTATTTATATCTTATGGTGTGGTTTTATTTACAAGTTTATTTTTTAAACTTTTTAATACCACCTTAGATAAAAAGTTGCAAAATACTAAGGAAATTATTACTCTAAAATTTTAGCTTTCTCAGAAGTTTGTCCTCAACCTACTCAATATTAATGGACAGAAAATAGAAATGAGACTTTACCACTAGGTGGTGATAAACAAAACTCAAAAACAAAGTGTAGCATTCCAGTGTTATTTAAGGCACTAAGCCTGAAATGACAGAATTTGTATTGTCTAGAGCAGTGATTCTTAAACTTTGGTGTCTACGAGAGTTACCGCAGGTGTTTGTTCAAAATGCAGGTACACTGATTCTGTAGGTTTGGGGTGGGCTTTTCACTAAGCTCCCTAAAGTAATTCTGATACAGTAGTCACCAGAATTGACTTTGTGGGATACTGACCTAAAAAGATTTCATATGTTGGACCTTAGGTTGGACTATTGTAAGAGTAAGATACTGAGAAATTTCCAAGTTGTCTTACCTTGAGCATTTTTTAGAATTAAGTATCTGCTTTCCCTCAATTTAATATCAGCAAATATGAATTATAATAAGAAAATGAAAAACACAAGTAGCCTCACAAATAGCACGTCAGGCCAGCTTTTTCATGTTGGCAAATGTTTTTTGATGTTTTTAAAGTAGGGTTATTATTTGCTTTATGCCACTCAAAGCTTTTATTGACATTTATTTTGAAGTGAATTATGTTAATAAGTTATCAGGGTTTGGCTCTAGAGAAGTACATAGGTATATGTCATTCTTTTTAAATGACAAAGGAGCATGAAGGTGGTATAATTATCATCACTGTCTAAAAAACTGAAATAGAACAATCACAAGGGCACAGAAATCATGTATATGAATATTACGTGGGTATTCTTGCAATCCTAAAGTGAATCTTTTTAAAAAATGAATGCTATTTTGGTGCACCCAAAAAATCTGTTGATTTGTAAGTGCAGTTTACCTGTCAATAACTTCTTAATGAATGCATGAAACTAAAAATCAGTAAAGGCAAAAACAAATTAAGTATTTATATAGCCTTTTCACCCAGTGATACAGCCACATGCAAGTTTTATTTCTTTCATATGTGGATGGTAAGCTCTATCAAAAATTATGGCAGTTATTTTTACATATGATTTCAGTAAAGAGAGAAAACATAAAGGTCATCCTTATTAGATAAGAAGTTCCATTTTAATATCTGAATTCTAATAAGTGGATTGCATTATTTCCTTTTCTAGAAACAGTAACTCAAGAACCATGGATCCGGGGAACTGAAGGTATGGTATTGCTAGGGGGTCAAACAAATATTTAGTTAAAATATGAAATTGCAGTTCATTATAATGACCAGCTTTATTTAGTTAGAAGAGACTTGTCCTCAGGAGAATATGCAGGTCCCACTACACTTTAAGAAAGTCACAAAGCCCTGTGAAAATCCATTTGAGGGTTATCACAAGAAAGGGAGTCCTATAACTGTCACATACGAATTGCAGCCAGTATCTAGATGTCCAGGTCCATGTGAGCTAGCTAACCTGCAAGCTGACCAAGACTGCAACTAGAGCGGCACCCTAGAGACTGCCTTTCTGACCATACTGCTGCAGAAGTGGTGGGAGGAAGGCCTCAGGAGACTGTTTCAGGAAAGTTTTTTGTATGTGAGATACAAAAATCAGGAATGTGTGAAAAGGCAAGTACTGTTTTCCACAAAAATTGGGATAATATTGAGCACAGTAAGATAATCAAAGTGCTTACTCGCAGATATTCCTATGAATCTACACTCTGAATTTTCCTACCTCTCTTTCCATTTCTGATTTTGTAGGTAAATGGCGTTACTACTGATTTTCTTGCTCATGTATTATCGTTTTCCAGTGTTAGTAATACATAGGTCACGGCATTCATTAGCCAAGAGTTCTTAGGGATTTTGTTTCTTCTGTTATTTTTGTGGGTTTTTTTTTAAATGCTAAAAAGAAGAGATTTAAAGCCATCTAATTAAAGTTATCTACTAATTTACTGGAAGATCTGATATATAAAAATACATAATTTTCCTTTCATCATCGACAAAGTCTGTCAGTTGTATTGGTTTTGGTCCCCAGAAGTTAGTTTTGGCATTCTTTTATTATTGATCCATTGGCACAGAAAACTTTGTTCTTCTTCCCCAGTTAGTATATTAGTAACTTAAGAAACATAAGTGTTCATGTGACATTGGGGGAAAGGTGGAGAAGGGATTGCAATTTTGTTACTTGTAAGACTGACTTTAGGAGGAATCTGAAGTAGTTGATGAGAGCCCTGGCACTGACTGACCTGCTTTGGCAATGTCAAAATTGGACCAAGAATGGCAAAGAAAAAAGGGTATATGTGGAGAGAGCACCCATCTTTTCTTTATCATCACAAACTCCTCTGGGGGTTCATCTCCCATTATTACCAACTTGACTTAATCCCTTCATCAGAAACTCCTAACACGTCTCATTTTCTACCACCTTTACCCGAAATCTGGGAACTGTAGGTACTGTAATGTAGTCCCATCTTTCACCCATCCCAGTCTTATTTCACTGCAATAACTCAAAGTATTTCATAAAAAAAGAATGGAAGTAGATCTCCTTACATCATCCTGCAAGATTAGCAGTATGCCTGGAATACCCAGCTTCTATTTAATAGCTTTCAGTTACTTGTAATATAGGAATGTATCATGTTTTCTAGGTCTTTTTAATATTATTTGTCTTCAGTTCTCCTGAGAGCAATTTCGTATATGGTATCAACATCTCCTTTTGGAACCTGTTTTCTCGTCTAGAAAATAAAAGATAATAAAGGCTGTATAAGCACAAACACTTGCAATGTTCTCCCAATTTTCTGCAAAAGTACCCATGAAAACACTTAAGTAAGAAAAAAAGTTGGTATCATTCATAGAAACTTAGATAAGAATAGTAGATACTGGAAGAAATTTTTAGTAAATAAAGCAGTAAGGTGTGGATTTTTTTTAAATAGCTGACTCAAATTCCACATTGAAACAACTTGTCACGTAAAGCAAGGCAATACCTTAACTTCCCACCTTCTAGCACTCCTTATTAACCTTTGTATAAGAAGGCTATACTAATAAATTGAGACAGCTCTTGAGAGTCCCATCGGAAAAGGCTTTCATTCTGCATTTCTTAACTAGTGGCACTGAAGGCTGCACTATCTTAGAGCTTTTCCTTAACCAAGAGAACCACAGCTGGCATTCACCTTGGGGTAGGGAGGGTCATAAAAGAGATCCCACCTCTGACCAGAAGAGCAATGCTGAACGAGAAAGGCAGCATAAGCAACCCAGAAAGATCTTTTAGCATCTGCCCGTTGGCAGATTTAGGATACTTAGAGCAGGATTTTTTAAAGTATACTTTCCTGCCTCTGTCCTAAGAATTTTGGTCTTATTGCAAGGAAATCCCTTACCCTCTTCCACCCCAAGCCTAGATCTCGTAGACATCCTTGGGTTTCCTGGAGGAATGAAATACGTCTAACATTTCTGACCACATGCTTGGATACTACATCAGCACTTGAGCGGACTTTAAAAGCTCTGAAAGCAGTCCTCAGAGTCTGCCAATTCTGAAATCAGCCTGGCTATATCTGTCCTCACTGAGAGATGGGCAAGAGATTTGAAATACTGGCACTTCAGAAAAGAAGGCCAAGAAGCGATTGCAATTTTGGTTTCTTTTTTGTTTGTTTTTTTGGCAGAGGAAGGGAAGATTGGGTACATTCCTTAGCTTTTGTAAGGAAACGTTAAAACATTCTCTTTTTTACTTTGACAGTTAATGTAAGTTGAAGAATCTTTTTAAAATCTGTTAAATACTCAGTAATATTAGTCATCAAGGAAATGCACATTAAAACTACAGTAAGATACCCTTACACTGGTAAGAACGGCAAACATTAAGATATCAACAGTACCAGATGTTGGTGAGAGAGTAGAGCAACAGGATCTCTCATAAACTGCTGGTGGGAGTGTAAATTGGTGCAACCGCTTTGGAAATATTTGACAAACACCTGTTAACGTTAAAACGTGCATCTACCCTCAGCTCAGTAGTTCCACTTCTAAGCATGTATCCAAAATAGATAAGAAAATATATGTACCCCCAAAAATACAAGCATTATTGGTAATAGCCCCAATGTGGGAACAATCCCAATGTCCACAATAGATACAGCGAAGTACTCTAAAGCAAGGTATGAGCTAACTCTTGCTACATGTAACAATTTGGATGAATCTCATAAACATTATGTTAATAAACCAGCCAACAAAAGAAAATGCTATATGATTCCCACTTATGAAAGGGTTCAGAAACAAAACTTAGGCAGAATTGAATGGGGCGGGGTCGCAAAGGGACAAAGGGGGCTTATGGTGTACTGGTAATCTTGTCTTTCTTGACCAGCGTGGTAATAACTTTGTGCTAATTTTTCGAGTTGTGCTGTTTATGGTTTATGCATTTTTTGTATTTGTCTTATACTTCATTTAAAGTTTTGGTTTCTTGATGCATTAAGCAGTATCAACATGAGGCTATTGGGACAGACATTCCTGCAGTGGGAGAGAAGAGCAGTATCCTGAGGCATTTAGAAGAAAGGGCTTTCTGTATTCATCCAGTGCATTTAAAGCAAGAATTATTAGAAAATACCTGCTTCGGCTTCTGCTCTGGTACAACAGGGCATTATGATGTCAAGGACATGAGAAGAGTAAGAGAAAAGGAAAAGAAAAGTAGAAGCTAAATTAAAAGTTGTGTCAGAAATAGCAAATAGTCACAGATTAAAGAAAATCTAACCCATAATGAAGAATGACGAATATCAAACTGCTTTCAGAACCCTATGGGTTCTCATGAACCAACAAAGGGAAGACAGAGGGGATCCCCCAACTTGTTCATCAACCAGATTAAAGCTGCCTTCATCACTGTTATATACTGTGCTTAATAAGCTCTCCTTTAAGGGATTCTGCAACTTAAGTTGCAGTAAATCAAAAGCACCCTCAGATGAATATAGTGAGAGAAAAGCTGGGGATTTAAAAGGCTGATTATGAAGATTTATCCTTTGAATAATAGATGTTCCCAAAGAAGACAAGACAAATTAAACAATAAATAGTTTTAATAGAAGAAACCTTGATTTTAAGACGGGCTCCAGTCTGAAGATCCTCTTCTGCACATTAGATGCCAGCAAGAATGTAGCAGTGTCTGCAGAGCTGTGTAGTTCAGGATTTCTCTACTCTTCCAGATGTGAAGGTAACAGAAAAGGATTCTGTGATGTTCAATGTACTACTCATTTTCCCTTTATAGAAAAAGTTACTTCAATATAATCAGGACACTACCAGAATGAATCAAAATTCAGAATAAAAAATTGAGGAAAGAAGGACCAGTGGGTGAGTATTGAAATAAGTGCAACTATTACAGTAATACAGATAATTATTGTAAATGTAATATTTAAAGCAAAAGATTTATTAAATCATCTCAAAATCTTGAACTGAGGTTTATTACCTCAAATTAAGTTAATGAAGACCAAGAAGTGATGGCAGTTTCTTTTTGGGGGGATGAAGTGGAGAGTAAAATTCTTATCTATTGTAAAGAAAAATTAAAACTTACTCTGTTTTTCAATTGGAAAATTAAGTGTAAGTTTAACAATCTTGTGAAATCTGTCAAGGTGGACAACAATAAAATTAATAACAGAATGTCTCCTGTCCAGATCCTTGAAATGAAACTATATATACAACAAAAGTCAAAACAAAAAGGGAAAGCACTTAAAACTGTTTAGATTGTTTAAATTCTAAGAACAAAATGAAATAGTTTGCTTCTTCCAAGAATTTAAATCAAATTCTGTCACGCACACCTAACACAAAAAGCATCTCAGAGTACAGTTTACAGGAGAAAGTATAAGGCTGAATAACAGTAGCATATTCACTAATATCATGATCAGTAGTGAAGACAACAAACCCTGATGTTCGTATGTGGGATAATATAGGATTAAAATATAGAAGTACAAAAGCCTTTACGATGGTGTAGAGATAGTGCTGAAGACTTTAGCACAATGGTCTGTGAATTGTAACACGAATCAAATAGAAGGGAGAGATTACCCTTAAAAGATGAGGGGGGCGGAAAGCAAAATTAATATGTATAGAAAAGAGAATCTAACTTTTTCTCAAATAGAATAGTTTATAAATCAATCAGATAATAATATTGAATGACAAAGGCAGCATAGGGGACCCAGGAAGATAACTTCTGAACATCAGCTGATTTGGAATATTTACAACAGGATTAAAAACCAAACAGGAAAAAATCCTCAAGCTTGTTTTTTTCAGCCTCTTTGTCCTAAAGAGAAGTCACAAGGAACTCACTTACCCTTCTCTACCCTAAGCCTAGATTCTTTGAGCATCCTTAAATTTCCTAGAGGAATGAAATGGGTCAGCATTTGGTGCCCACATGCTGGACATTACATCAACATCTAAGTGGAGTGTAAAAGCTGAAAGCAACTCCTGGAGCCTGAAAATTCCCCTGAAGTGCATGTTAAAGGGCAGAAGTTATACAGGTCCTGTTCTTTGACCACAAGGTAATAAATCCAGAAAATAGTATAAGCACAATCACCTGGAAAATAATTTCAAAGCACTCTTCTAAGCAGCTGTTTTGTCAAGAAAAATGCAGTAAAATACAGTGAAAACATAATGGCAAAAATAGAGGATGATGTGTTTAAAGCAGTGCTGAAAGGCAAATTGATGCCATTGCATACAGAGAATGAATGAATGAAACATGCAGCACTAGAAACAAAAGTAACCTAATAAAGACAGGATTCACCTTACTCTGACACTAAAACTTAAAGACAATATCAAAGCTATAGATTCTGAGTTCACCCGGGAGTATGGATGCAAACCTAAAAATTTTAGAAAGTACAAATAATACGTCCAAAGAATAATTCACCATTGCCAAGTTGGGTTTATCCTTTGATGAAAAGCAGCCCACATTTAGAAAAAACTGTTACTATAATACGTATCTTAACAGGGCCATAATGAGATCTGTTCGATCAGTTGGTTGCTTGTCCTTTCTTGCGATCGTACAAATGCCATAGACTTTTTAGAATATGCATAATTTACTTGAAACAGTCACTGGCTGAAGGGACAATTAGCCTGTTTATTTAAATAAATCAGTGCCTAACCGTCATCCCTAACTACATGACTCCTGTATAATGGGAAAGCACAGAATGGATATTGGTGAAGCAATCAAAATGTCTAACACTGTTTCTTAGAAAATAGCTAAATTTATAGAGCTCTTACTATCTGCCACGCTAATTGCTTTACACACATCTCAAAACCTGTGAAGTCAGTACTATTATTCCTGTGTTACAGAAAGAAAGCTAAAGTACCTTCAAAGAGATGAAGTAACTTGCCAAATATCACACAGCCAGCAAGTGGGGAAGTTGGGCTTCATATACTGGCAGTCTTACCCGTGCTCTTAACCTCTACACTAAGTACCAATGGCTATAACAAAGAATTCAGAAACTACCTCACACACAAATTGAATATTATGCAGCAACAGCAAATCCTTCCAAAACTATGGGATAACGTGGGAATTGTGCTTACTTTTCAGTGAAAGCAAGCAGGATACAAAATTGTATATACAGTGTGGTTTATCCAGCTGGAATACAACATAAAGGATTCCTATGTATGTTTCCTACTACAGAGGTTCTGTAAACAAGTCCATATTCTCTATAAATATTCTAATAAATTGTTCAGATCCCTCTTTACAAACTGGGGCCCTTCTCATTAGTCTCATTTTGAAAGGTTATTCTCATTTTAATTTCAATTTTATGTTTTCGTTGTTTTTTACAGTCTTTTTAGAGACTGAATTGTAGTCTACATACAAATCTCAGTGGTGCTTAAAAATAATAGCACATTGAACTCTATGTCACTACTGTTGTAAGCAGTGTAAACATTTTCCCATTTAACTGTCATAACAATTCTATAAAATTAAAACTGTAAGGTATAGGGAGGTTAAATGACTTCTGCCAGGACACAGCAAGTAAATAATGGAGCTGGGATTCACATTCAGGAAGTAGGACTCCATGGTCTCATTTAAATTTACATACTATTTAATTCAACCACTGTTCTTTGTTTAAGAATGAAGTATAAAATCTTTATTGTATAAATAGAACATGTAATAGAGAATTTTATTCCATTGTATGCCCCCTTGAGAGAGTGGGGTGGAAAAAAAGAGAGAAAAGCCTAACTGAGATGAAGAAAGCAAGAGAGTGAAGCATTACAGATGGCAGGATAAAGAGAATGACTCAGTGGTTTGGGGGTCAAAGCCTTTGTTCCTTTTTCACCTTGGTTGTATAAGTATCTGAAAATATATTGAGCGCCATATACTGATGAGTGCGAAGCGAGACAGTTAGTTAGAAGAAGAAAATTTCCTTGCACTTATGTAGCTTAGTCTAATTATGATGTATTTCAAAAAAGTGATGTAATGTGGGATCAGCTGCCACTTGAGTAAGGCAGACTGGTTCCTTCCAAACCTACCACTTTCAAAGGATTCGCCAGAACAAAAGAATTCGCCTTGTTTGTCCCCCTTAATTTATCCACACTTAATTCTCTTTCTTTGTTCGCTTTACAGGATTATTTTGTTTTGTTTTGGAGGTTAAAATTACAGTGTAGTGCACAAATCATAAATGTAAGATTCAATAAGTTTTGAGAAATGCATACGTTCTTATAACTCACTGTTAGAGACTGTTTCCATGGGTCCCTTACAAGTCTCCATTTCTTGCAAGCAGATGTACTGTCTCTCTTTTCAGGAATGTTTATATAGTGAACAGATGTGGAAGACAGTGTCTCCTTCTGGAGAAAAAGGTAGATTTGTTTACTGTCCAGTATAATAAAAATAACGTCTACTTCCAGGGCAAAGGACAGGTAGACTTATTGCCCTTTATAAAAGATTTAGGTTCCCTAAGCTGGAGGTTCCTCAGTTCTGTCACAGACTTAACTATGTGCACAGCATCCATCTGGGCCCCTCATTGTCACCCCCTGTAAGGCTTAGGAGGTGAGAGGAACCAGTGCAGACACACAGCTCAGACTGCTTATTGTGCTGTGGATAGTAAAGTCCTTTGCCTCTGAGCCAGGATCTTTGTGTTTTCTGCCAGCATCCGTGAGACTGTGGCAGGTTAACTTGTTATCTTGCAAGCAGCGAAAAATCTCAGATGCTTCAGAGCTCCTGAGGACCACATTCCTTCAAAATACACATCGTTTTCATTGGAGCAGAATATTCCCTCATGCCACTTTCCCATCAGTCTCACAAGAGATGATCCTCTTGCAGATGGTTGTCACAATAGATAGTTTTGCCTTTTCTGGAACATCACAGGCATGGAATCATCATATATCTGCTTTTGTGTTTATCTGCTTCACTCAGCATAACGTCTGTGAGATTCATTCATGTCTTTGTGTATATCAGTAAGTCATTCCTTTTCATGGCCGAGTAGCTTACAATTATAAGACTAGTCCTCAACTTATTTATCCATTCTCCTGTCAATGGGTATTTGGGTTGTTTTCATTTTGGAAAATAAATCTGTTGTAAACATTCGCATATTTAGTAACATTTTCTTGTATACAAGACATTAAGAATAAGTCAGAATAAGACTCTGGATTCTATTATCTTCTGAAGAGTTTGTTTTCGTTGTAACAGGCACTGAATTTGTCTAGACTCAAATTTCCAGCTGTCTCTTTTGCAGTGGGCAGCAGCTGACGTTTCTGTCACAGCTTTCAGCTTTCCAGCTGTTATTTTCCACCAGGCCTGTTTTCGTCTCCCCTGCACAAATATAGCCAAAGGAGTCAGCCAAAAATTTGGGTGAGATTTATCATAGATTTTGAGACTCTCTGCTTTGTAGCTGTTTCCTTTCTTGGGTATCTTCCCTCACTTCAAAGTTGCTTGGGCATCCTTAAACTTTGCCCATTGATGCTTCAAGCCAGTAAGACTGCCCTTTTCTGAGTACTAGCATCCCTGCACTCAGAAGGACATGAGAGTGCCCTCAGGCAAAAAGCTTTATAAACAAACCTGTGGTTTCCTCCCTTCAAAATGTTTATTCCCCTCAGTTTCTGCCTGCTTTTGGTCATCCTCCAGTGCCTTCAAATAGTTGTTTTTTCAATATGTTGCCCAGAGTTTATAACTATTATAGGACACTTAGTCTAAAAGTTTCCCTACCATTCCCAGAAGCAGAACTCTGCCTGGTCTATCTTTAGCCCTTCATTTCACACCTTCTGTGTCATTTTACTTTGGATGTGTCTCATAAGCAACATGAAGCTTGGGTTTTTTTTTTTTTTTTTTTTTTTTAGGGTATCTGATTCTGTTTGCTATGCAATATGTCAGTTTAATCCAATTACATTTATTGTGATTAATGACATTTGGATATAATTTTTACCATTTTGCATTCTGTTTACCACTATTTCCAAAGCTAGCTTTAGTTCTGGTCTTCTGCCAGATTGAGAAGATTTTCTGTATTCCCCTACCCCTTTATGTTTTCCTTATTTGGACGTTTTGTTTCTCTCCCTTAGTGACCACCCTTAAATTTTCTACATGTACATCTATAAATTTTTTTTATTGGCTGCATTGGGTCTTTGTTGTTGCACGTGGGCTTTCTGTAGTTGCAATGAGCAGGGGCTACTCTTCATTGCGGTACGTGGGCTTCTCATTGTGGTGGCTTCTCTTGTTGCAGAACATGGGCTCTAGGTGTGTGGGCTTCAATAGTTGTGGCTCATAGGCTCAGTAGTTGTGGTGCACAAGCTTAGTTGCTCTGCGGCATGTGGGATCTTCCCAGACCAGGGATCAAACCCACGTCCCCTGCATTGGCAGGCAGATTCTTAACCACTGCGCCACCAGGGAAGTCCCTATAAAATTTTTACCAAATTTTAAAGTTATTCAGTTTTTCTATCTTTTTTCCAAACAGGAAACATTAGTTCATTTTACTTACCCCTTAGCAGATTTTTGTCTTCACTTTTATTGTTGTCTAAGAACTTAGCGTCAACTTTCTTACAAATTTTTAAAAAATCAATATTCAAATATGCCAGTGTATTTTGTGCTCCCCATTTTTTTCAGTAACAGCTTTACTGAGCTATAATTCACATCCTGTAAGGTCACCAATGTTTCTTGTATCTAACTTCTCTCCCTTGGATTCACTTTTCTTCTTGCAACCTTTAGTGGTTATGCTGGTGAGATGTATTTAGGGATTTTGTTTTATTTTTGTCTGCAAATGTCTTTATTTTTGCTTTCACTCTTTGGATAATAACTTTTGGTTCAGTGTAGAATTAAGTATTTTTTTTTCCTCTTTAGTGGCTATTTTTAAGATTTTTCTCTATATTTTTCCTAGTTTTGTTAAGGAATAATTGACATACATCACTGTGTAAGTGTAATATGTACTGCATGATGGTTTGATTTACTTTATTTCTGGTATCCTACAATTTGCCATGATGTGTCTAGGTATGAATTTATATTTATCCTGCTTGGTACAGTGTATCTTTAATCTAAGGGGTTATTCTTCAATTTTGGAAACTGAACCTCTTCAAATATTGCTTCTTTGTAATTTCTCTATTTCCTTCTTTTGGAAGTTCTATTAGGTGGTTAGAGTCTCTCAGTCTGTCCTCTGTGCCACTAATTTTCTCATTCTTATTTTTAAAAATCTCTTTCTGCTGCATTTTGGAGTAATTTTGCCACAATACCTTCTATTATAGTAATTCTTTCAGATTGTATACAGTCTAGGATGCCTGTTGTTTTCTATTTCAATTGGTATGTTTTTCTAATCTTTTTACTCTTTCTACCTATTATTGAAACATACCTGATTTTGTTTCATAATATCTTACTCTTTTTTAAAAATGTATGTATTGCTTCATCTCTTTGAGAATATGTAACTTTTTCTTTCTTTAATTTGCCCTCTTATTTCAGTTTAATCTGGAGCAAATCATTGTTCTGATTATTGATTGTATGGCAGTGTTTCTTAATGGTAGACTCCTTCATGTGCTTTGGAAGCTTGATTTTCGTGTTCATCTTGAGTAGGAAAGGGTGGTTTTGTTACCCACATCTCCCTATCTAAGGATTTTGCACTTGGCCAACAAGCTCTGAGGTTCTCCAAACTCAAACCAGATCTTACACTGACAATTTGAGATTTCTCTCCTGATTTTATCAATTATTGCCAATGCAACCTCAAAATCTCAGTGGTACACAGCAATAAGCATTTCTTTCACTCACAAGTCTGTGGGGTAGCTCTGATTCAAATTGTGGGTCTGTGGTCAGCTGGGGCAGTTCCAGGTGTGTTCATCGTTGAGCCCAGGCTGAGAGAGAAGAAGCTCTCTAGGGGAAGCTCATCTCATGATAAAGGCAAGAGGACAACAGGACAAGACCCACTGTGCAAGCATTTCAAGCCCCTGCTTACATAACACCTACAGATATCTCATTGGCCAAAGCAAGTCCCATAGTTGAGCTGGTAAGAATACTCTCCCTTTTGTGGGAGTAAGTTCAAAGTTACAAGGCAATTTATATCTGCCTCACAGCAAAACAGACTCACCCTTATCCCAAGACCCCCAACAGCCTCATCCAATCATGGACTCAGGATCAAAATCCAATATCTTATGATATACATCAGATTTGAATGTGATTCTCCTTGATCTGGAAAACTATGAACTAAAGTGTGTGTGTGTGTGTGTGTGTGTGTGTGTGTGATCTTCCTTCCACCCCCTGCTCTTACCCAACATGGAATGATGGAACAAGGATATGCTAGCTGTATTTAACACTCCTAATCAAAAACGGGGAAGACCAGAAGGCATTAGCATTCACTTCTTCTGAAATACCCTAAGGAAAATGTTACCAGGTCCCCTACTCTGGGAGTAAGGAATTTTCCTTGGTTAGACTGTAATTCTGCTCCTTGGCCGTGGGTCTCCAGTCTGTTGTTCTCCATTGCTCTTGGTTTCACCCTTCCAGAAAGACTATAGATTTCTATCATCCTCCTTGGTCACTTCCAGAAAGTGCATTGGTGAATATTCCCCTTTTAATGCTAAGAAGCTTTCTCAAAGAATTCCTGCCTGTAAACCATTGTTGGCTCAAAGGTCTTTTTATATCTCAGTCTCATTCCCTTTTAGTCCTAGCTGGTGGTTTGTTTGCCAATACAGCTCTCTCAAAAACATGGATTTTCTATGTATTTGATTTCAGTAACTCTATTTGACAAAACCATACCCACAATTGTTTGGGGGACATGCATTTCATACTATATTATGAGGAATTTCCACCCATAAGGCTTCTGAGGGACCCTACCCTTAAGCTTTCTAGAAACCCCTTTGTCCAGCTGAGAGAATCTTCCAGGCACCACCTTCTTTCAGATGTCTTGGTAAAGAAAGTTATAGCTATGCCTTTAATTACATGTTTCCCCAAGCTGAATCTGAGACTCTTACTGGCTGGAAATAAAGAGTTTTATTTTCCAAATAAACAAGTTTTGCTGTTTAAATCTCTCTAAATTATTGCATGTTGGCAGGTTTTTTTTTCTCTGAATTTATCTCTTTCTTAAAGCACCTTATAAAATGGAACTAAAAGTGACTTGCTCATACTTTCAATATAAGCCTTGAAACTATTCTACTTTCATGTTACCACAGGCAGCAGTTTCACCAAATTCAGGTTGATGTTTTTACAGCTTCTATAATAGTTTCCTTGTCATCTGTCACCTGTTCCCTAAGCTAATACCATATATTTCAGGTTCATGTTACAGTAGCATCCCAATATTAGGTTTTCCATATCAGCTAGCTATTGCTGCATAACAAACAACCACAGAATCTCAGTGACACATAACAATAAGCTTTTAATTCTCTCGTGGGTCTGCAGGTCAGCTAGAGCAGTTCCAGGTAGTGATGACTGAAACAGCTCTGGGCCACATCACAAGTCCATGGGCAATTAGAGTAGTTCTGCTACACAAATATCCACACTGGGGCCCAGATTGAAGGGTAGCAGCTACTCTGGGGAAAACTCTTTTCACTGAGGTGACAGAAGTGCAAAAGGGTAAGTCCCATTAGACAAACACATCTCAAGCCCCTGCTTTCATCACATGTACTAATGTCCCACTGGCCAAAGCAAGTCCCATGGCTGAGCCCAAAGTCAAAGGGTAGAAAGTTATGTTGCCTTTTTTTTTGTAAAGAACTTCAAAGTTATAGACTAGTACAAGATATGGGTACAGGGAGGGGAGAAGAATTGAGGCCAATAACTTATCACATCCTCCATGGTAATATGTGAGATACTGGTTGCCAGGCTTCAGTTCTGTCCTGCTTCTAGAAACATGCAGTTTCTCCTAAAGCTGTAGTGCCAAGCCTTATTCAGCAGCAGCTTTTTAGATTCCTCATGAGGGGGCTGGGGTAAGGGAGGGTCACCAGCCCAACTCCTAGTTTTAAGGCAGTGAACTTCTCTCTAATCTCCATCTTATCTAGGGCACTTTTATTCTCTATTCCCCCAAAAGATATGGACTCTCAACTGATTCTACCTACTTCACCACCCAGAGGCCAGCAAGCCCATGACTCTGCCTCCTGCTTTCTTAATTGCATTTCTTTTTTCTTCTTGGCTCACAGAAATGTTTATCTTACTGAACAAAGTTGTGTCTTTTTCTTTCCTAACCTGTGTATTTTTTTTTCTTTCATATGTATCACAGCCATGGATTTAGAGCAGGGGATAACTTGAACCTTGAACTTTAAACAGCATTGCTACCCAAAGTCCTAGACTCCTATGTGAAAGTTCTCTTTTATTTTCTGTGATAGTCTTTAAACATAAAATCTGTTTTAACATCTCTTGGTACTTAAGTATGCCTAAGTTTAGTACATTACAAAAAATAACCAGTTTCTTGAAAGATAGACATAAATATTCAAATTCAGTACATTTGAAAAAATGATCAGGCAAATTATATGAAACAAAGATAGAAAATAGTCCTCTATTCTTTCCAGTAAATCTGATTGTTAAAACAAACTACTTTCAAATGTGTATATTAATGTGTTTTATCACAACCTGGTTATCCCATTCTCTTCTTATCCAAACTTTCATCTCTTGGTTTTTGACTTTTTATTATGGAAAATTTCAAATATATAATATATATACAGAATAGTGTAATAATCTCTATGTACCCATAACTGAGCTTCATAATTATTAATCATGCTAAACCTTGTTTCATTTATAACATGACTTGGGAAACAGTGACCTATATATCAAATCTAGCCTACTGGCTATTTTTATAAAGTTTTTTTAGAACACAGCCATGCTCTTTTGTTTACATGTTGTGTATGCTTGCTTTCATGCTACAATAGCAGAGATGAGTAGTTACAGCAGAGGTTGTATGGTCCACAAAGCCTAAAATATTTATTATCTAGCAATTTACAAAAAGAAAAATTATTTGCTAACCCCTGCACTATACTCTCATCCACTTCCCTCAGCAAAAATATCTTTCACATTTCATTTTAAAATATGTCAATATGTATTCTAAAAGATAAGGACTCAAAGACAATTCCACTCTTACACTAAAACTTAGTAATTCATTAGTTTTATCTCTTCTACAAAACTCTCACTGAATAACAAGTGGGAATTCTTTGATATTTCTTTTTCTTCCTAAATCATTATTCAGGTCCACCCATAGTTTAACAAGCCATTTTCTTACCCTTGAAAGACCTACAGACATTTCTTTATTTCATTAGTAGTTCGTTCTCAGTAATTTTATTATCTTAACACACCTCATCGGTAGATGACCTCAAAGAATGAAATATTCTGAATTTAACCAAGCATGTGAGAAATTTAATAAGCAGTAATAGCACAATCATCAGAGAGATCTCAACAAAATTGAGATATATTAAAAATATGTCAATATGTATTCTAAAAGATAAGGACTCAAAAACAATACCACTCTTACACTAAAACTTAGTAATTCATTAGTTTTATCTCCTATGAAAAAATATGGCATATAAAGACAATCTCACATTTTTAAAAGGCTAAGAGTGTGTGTTTTTTGCCACACTGGTTTTTCTTTTCTTGAGACCAAGGAGTTCACTTTTAGAATGTTTAACAGGTAAGTGATTATTAGCATTTCTAAGTAACATTTTATGTTAAAATTGCTTTTTACAGTTTACATGGCAATTTTACAGGAGCTATCTCATATAATATTTACAGCAACCTAGCAAGGTAGAAATTATTTTCATACTAAATAAGTCCACTGAGATGCAAACCCATGTCGTCTACTTAAAGTCCACCAACCACGCTGCTGAACTGGCAGTCACAAATTTTCCCATAGAGCAGTTTTAAACAGATTTTATCACCTTATACAGACCTTGGTTATATAATTGCACTATGCTATGCAAAGTATTGTTAACTACATTACTTCCTAGATACGCTAAAGATACATATCTGTGCAGTGAACATATTGCAATAAATTCTTATGAAATCTGTATGTTTGGAGCTTAGGATTTCAAGCACAGAGTGTGTATCTTTCCAATTCAAAGAGCAAGAAATAATCCATTACATAGTTTCCATAAATTCCTCTTTAGCATTTCTTACACATACCTGTGATGGGTCCAGAGCACTAATGGAGAGGTGGTCTTTAGTAGAGACTCAAAAAAATGGCTGATGCCAGGATTAGGACAGGGGAAATACAAAGTAAACCTGGAATATCTTTTTGTGCTTGAAAATAAGGAAATCCCCCTCAAAATGATAAAGGGGGCCATGTCCAAAGGACACAGAAATCAGCTTAAAGTGAATGTCACTAGATGAATCTGAAACAATCTGAGCATCTAAATAACTAATAATAGCAATAAGTTGTAACTCATTGAGTGAAATATGTGTCCATACTGATATAAATAAATAAATGAATACGTTGTAAGTTTGATGAGAATGAGATATTTACATAGACTCAAAGTACCTACCTACAAAATGCTTATGGATTAAAAAGGAAAATGGGGTTACTTTATAATAGAGGAGCCTGGAAGACATCATTTTAATCAAATGATAAAAGTGAACACCCAAGTAATTGGACAAATTGAAAATGTGGAACACCCCTCCCCCAATAGAAGGTAATAAGAACACTTTTGTTTATCACTTCTATGAGATTCTATGCCCAAAAGGGCATAACCTTCTAAGGTGACAGTAGCGCTAAAATGGGAACATTCTAAAAATTACCTATAATTTTCAAAAGTGTCAAAGTCATGAAAGTCAGGGAAAGACTGAGGAACTGTTCTGGACTGAAGACTCCTAAAGAGATGTGCAACTAACCACAACACTCAATTCTGGACTGGATCCTTTTGCTATAAACGGCATTGGAACATTTGGCAAAACTTGAACAGTGTCTGAGGATTGGATAGCAGTAATGTATCCGTGCTAGTTTCCTGATCTTGATGGGTTGGTTATATCACGGGGGAGATAGGAAAATGTCCTTGTGCGTGGGCAATGCACACAAGTGTTGAAGGCTAATGGGACATTAGGTCAGAAACTTAGTCCCAAATTGTTCAAACAACAAAAGTTCATGATACTCTCTTTTCAAGCATTGTGTATGCTTGACACTGATTCAAAACAAAAAGGTTTTTTTACAAAAATGCAAAACTAAATGCACATTAAGTTACAGCAGATTCTCACATTCTTTATTACAAAGATTTCTTGCCAGGCTTTGTACGTGACAAAAACTAATATCTGAGGGCAATTGTTTGTCTGCAAAAGCTTTAATAACGTCACGTTTGCTTTTCTGTGGGGACGGGGTTGAGCAATTGAAAGACAAAACATGAATATTCATCTATTCACATATGAAGCTCTGTAGTAGCTACTAATTTCCTCTCTGTGGCGGACACTGTGATGCACTGCCTCCTCCCCCCTTCAGGAATGAAGGCCTCATTCCCCCAGCTGCTAGGAGTGCTGTGGACAAGACAGCCATCAGCTGTCAGCCCCCTCCAGGGACTGCTTTAACTGAAGAGAATGTCCTTACCTAAGGTCACGTGCCCTTCCCAGGGTGCTCTGCATCCAATCACTGGTCAATGAAGAGGTATAATGGCCAGGCCCTCTTGCACCAATTCAAGCATCTCCAAAGGGTTGTCTTATCATCAGAGGGTCCCAAAGGGCTGAGGTTTTCATTGAGAACCCATCACAGCCCAGCTTCCCCCTCCGCCAGTCCCTGTCCCTTGCCTTGCCTTCCCTTAGGCAGGCGATGACCCCTAGACTGGTCTTCATGAACGTCCTGCCTGCCAATCTGCTCAGAGTCTGCTTCTCAGGGAAGCCAGCCTGTGCCATCCTCTCTCAATGATCTCTCTCTCTGGAGCCAAAAAGGATCATTGCTTTTCAATTTTTTGACTATTAAGGCTATATTTTTTAATGTTAACATTTTCTGACTTGCCCTCTTGTCTTATCCACTTTCTTTTTCAGCTGGCATAAAATGAGGAGAGACAGGGACTAAGAATGGGAACAGAAAGAACATACAGTGAGGCCAAAGTCTGTTTTGGGAAGGCAAGATTGAGATGTAGGATAAGTTTGGTTTTTGCCTCCACCTCCCTTTTCTTTGCTATTTTCTTTCCCTTTCAACCCTGGCCTCCCAGTGATCTGTGTCCAGTATATTCCTATTGCATGGCTCTTCCTCTCTCCAAAGACTGATTAACTCATTCTCACTGAGGTGTCAGAACTTAATGTGACATTCTCCTTAAAGAGTTTGCAGTAGAAGGAATCTATTGTTTTTTTGAGGCTTACTGTAGCTCAGAGCACTTCCCACAGAATGGCAGAAGGAAGGTAACTAATCCGTTGGCATAAGTAAGATGAATGTTTTTGGTACCCTACTGAATCATCCACACAGGCAATCCTCTTCTCCATTTACACATTGATTGAAGTTCTCGTATAATAAGTCCTTGGGGAAATATCTTGGGGAAAATAGTATTTGGAGCCACTCCTATTTGAAAAATTGCTATACATTTTTTACCACAAGCATTAGCAGATTAAACCAATTTTTGCAGAAACTGAGGTTTAATTCTTAGAGACATAAATTAGCTCTATTTCATTTCTTAACATCTATTTTTAGTAGACCATGGGCACTACAAGTCAATGTTTAGATTAAGAAAACAATCAATGTTTAGAGCTGTGAGATTTAATGTTCTGCCAAATTAGGCGGTTTGGGATATCTCTAAATATTTTTTAAACTGTTCAAGTTAAATAAATGTGACGTGGTATCTGTTTTACCAAATACCCTTATTTCCATTTTTTCTTTACTAAGATAAAATATTATTTGAATGTCACAACTTAATTCTTCAAGGTCCTGTCTAAACAGAGACACTAAGCTTGTTGGTTTGTGTTTGTGCAGTTATCTCTTTTCTATTTTTTAAGTTGGTCATTTTTCAGTTTTTCCATCAGTGCCCTTATTTTTTAACAAGACGTAAAAGTGGTAGTTAATGGTTCCACCATGAAAATTAGTGTCCTATGGCTTTTGGTGTGTGGGGTGGGGGGGAGGTTTCTTTTTTGTAGCTTAAGATCATTTTACTGAGCAGGAAGCGGTGGGGAGAGGTCGGCAGGCAACTACATCTCCCCCAGCCTCCTCGGGGGAAAACACCCCCTCCCCGCCTCCCACCCCATTGTCCTATGTCTTTTTGATGACCAGGACACGAGTTTTGTCAAATCATAGTACCTCAGAAATCAGTGGTGTAAAACTTTGTTTTAGTTTAAAATATGAATTAGCCTCAGCTCTTTCATTTTAAAAGTTATATCTATGGTTCTATTTAAGAATTGGGATTATTTAAATCTCTCTCATTCTGTGAGATTTCAGATCTGTTCATGTAATCTCTGGTATCAGATTGATTTTTATTTTCTAGGACAATTGTAAAGGAGCCAAGTAAAATTTGACCTAATTTTTTCTCCTCTGTTAACGATTTATGCATGTAGTGTTCTCATTAGTTTAAAGAAAAGTGTCAAAGACCTTTCCCCAAAGAGTTTCCATCTACTCATGTAAGTAGAATCAGATGTACAGCACAAAATTAATCTGTAGGGTCTAGTTTTCATTATCCAAGTGAGTCACTTTTTAAAAGTGGATTTTCAGGAGTTTATAGGGTAGTAAAATGTGTGTCTGGACTGGTATTCAGGTGAGGATTTAAGAAGGGGGGTTGAACAAAAAAGTGGTGATTATGGAAATAGGGTAGAGATTATGGAAACATGGTGATTAGTGAAATAGAGTGGAAAATAAAGTTTGCCTTCAGATAACTTTATAATCTTTTCATGTTTCTAGTCACTAGTAGGGAACATGAAAGTCACATTTAAATCTTAGTTTCCATTAACAGAAATGTCAGTAAAGTCACTGCATTTTACTGGGTAATAAAATGGCTTCATTTTCCTTTATTTCTTTCATATGTGTTGTATCTCATGAGGAGAAAACCAGCGTAAAAGAATTTTTTGGTGTTTTAACTTTTTGAGCATGTTGTAAAAATTTGCAATATAAATTTTATGATTTTAGATCTTTTTTCTTCAATCCTACACCATTCATTTGGGCATGGCTGATTTTGGAGGATCTATAAACATTTCCCCTACTACACCATGCCAAAAATAATCTAAACTCCACTAGGAAAAAGCACAGTTAACATTTTAATGTGTGCTTTTTAGTCTTTTGTTTTCCTGGGCTTATATATTTATGTTTTTACACAAGTGATATCATACCACTCATACAACTTTAAAAGTTACTTTTTAATTTAACTGTATAACATGAATATTACCTCATGTTTTTGTTATTCTTCTGCAACACAATATTACATGGCTATAAGTTATCCTATTGTAAATAGGACTGCAGTTTATTTAAAATCATTTTCTTTTGTTGGGCTTTTAGTTTGTTTTCAATTTCTTATTATTATGAACCACACTGAGATCATCGATGAAGCTTGTAGCTGAACATTCAGGCTACAGGCCTATGTCCTTGAGATAAATTCTCAGATGTGAAATTGCTAGATCAAAGCATGTGCACATTTTTCAGACTTTTGATATATAACACTAAATTGCCTTCCAGAAAGCCTGTGCCAAATGATACTACAATGAGCAATGTATAAAAGTATCTGTTTCCATACCTTCCCCAACACTGAATTTCATAACTTTTGACAATCTTTGGTGAACAAAGGGAAAAAACTAGTATGTTATTTTTTCCTAACTAAAAATTACCTACCAGATTTCCTAATTATGCCAATCAGTAATGTTCATTACAGAAAAACAGTTTGTTAAAGTTCAAAAAATGTAGCCATAACACCAGGAGCAACAGATAACACATTAACACCTTGTTTGTATATATAGACATTTTCTGTAGTGTCTTTTATTTTTGACATCATGCTTACATTAGATAGATTTTTATCCATATTCTTTTCTAATGATTTTAAGAATTACTTGTTTCAAATTCCTAATTGTGATAAAACACACTAATATAATATAAAATTCACATCTTAACCACTTTTTTAAGTGTGCAGTTTAGTATTGTTAAGTATATTCACATCATTGTGCATACAATCTTCAGAACTTATCTGTCTTGCAAAACTGAAACTATCAGCATTAAACAATTCCTCATTTTCCCTTCCCCAGCCCCTTGCAACCACATTCTATCAATAGTTTGCATTTCTATGAGTTTGACTACTTTAGGTACCTCATATAAATGGAATCATATAGTATTTGTCCTCTCATGACTGACTTATTTCACTTAGCATAATGTTTTCTAGTTCACCCATGTTGTACCATGTGTCAGAATTTCTACCCATTTTGAGATTGAATATTCCATTGTATGTATATACTGCATTTTATTTATCCATTCATCTGTGAGTGGATACTTGGGTTGCTTCTACCTTTACACTGTTGTGAATATGGTGCTGTGAACATGGGTGTACAAATATCTGTTCATATCCCTGCTTTCACCTCCTTTAGGTATATACTTATAAGTGAAATGAACGAATCATATGGTAATTTTATTTTTTTAATTTTTTTGAGGAACTGCCATGCTGTTTTCCATGGTGGCTGCACCATTTTACCTTCCCATCAACAGTGCACAAGAGTTCCAATTTCTCCACATTCTTGCCAACACTTGATATTTTCTTTCTTGTTTGTGTTTTATGGTCACAATCCTGATGGGTGTGAGGTGATAACTTTTTTTTCTCTGTCTCCCTCTCCCTCTGTTCCTCACTCCACATCTTGAATCTGCTTCTCTTTGATCGTTAGCTTTATGATTTGGGGCCTGCTATCCACATAAGACTGGAAACATGATCTCTGATGGATCCAAGCTCATCCTCATAGCTTAATCAAACAGAAATAGTGCTTCCTTTTAACCTCAACTTGGAAAATCTCAGGGAAGGACACTGATTGGTATAGAGTAAATCATACACTCATCCCTTGGACCAATCACAAGGGCCAAAGGGGTGTAGTATGATTAACTCTTCTTGAGCCACATGCATATCCTTTTGGGAGGTGGGGGTTACTCTATAACCAGATGGCACCTCCCATTCAGAGCACAGAGAGGGTGAACAACTCCCCCAAATGAGGGATGGCATGACTAGGACAAACATGGCCATTTGGAGAATCATTGTGAGCTGGGTAGCCAACCCAATGTGTGTCCACTACACAAAGAAGCCTTAATAGTTGTGTCTAATACACATTTGAAACCTTCATTACTAAAGTTTGAATTCTTCATTCCCTGCTGTCTTATTTTTTTCCTCTTTTGCAAAGAACATATGAAAGAGAAGCACACTACTCTGATGAATGATTTCCTTCATTCCAAGCTGCCTATCTTCTTTCAGGTTCACTGTCTAAAGACAAAGCCTAGTATTTGATGAGAGGTGTACTCTATTGAAAGAGAATTTTTAAGTAGGAATTGTATATTCACCTGCAGCATTTCAAAATTCATGTGTATACTCTTGTTCATGTACTTTTCAATTCTATCGTCTCTGAGAAGGTCAAATGTTACATACCATCTGTTTCTGTGAACAAAAAGTGCATTTTCTGATGAACAGAGCTTTTTGTAACCAAGAAAATAAGACTATGTTTTTTAAGCATCATGATTTTAAACCCCTGTGGTAAGAAACCAAATTATATAATTTACTGTTAAATGAAGTAGAGGTTCATCTATTGCTATTTCTATATAAAAGATATATCTAAATTCAGTGCATTAATATATTTAACTTCCTTAAAAAATGAAACCAAAAAGGAACAAAGTTGAGCTATTTGTAGTGAGGTAGATGGACCTAGAGTCTGTCATACAGAGTGAAGTAAATCAGAAAGAGAAAAACAAATATTGTATGCTAATGCTTATATATGGAATCTAGAAAAATGGTACTGATGAACCTAGTGGCAGGGCACGAATAGAGATGCCGATATAGAGAATGGACTTGAGGACATGGGGGCGGCGTGAGGGTATGGAGCTGGGACGTAGTGAGAGAGTAGCACTGACACATAAACACTAACAAATGCAAAATAGATAGCTAGTGGGAAGCTGCTACAGAGCACAGGGAGATCAGCTGATGCTTTGTGAAGACCTAAAGGGGCGGGATAGGGAGAGTGGGAGGGGGGTTCAAGAGGGAGGGGATATGGGGATATATGTATACATATAGCTGATTCACTTTGTTGTACAGCAGAATCTAACAGAATACTGCAAAGCAATTATGGTCTAATAAAGAAAAAAATTTTTTAAAAGAAACCAAATTTAATTTTATGTCAAGGAAATTTCTATTATCTTATTAGCCACTATCATAATTTTTAAAATAATTTGATGTTAATACTCTTCTATATATCAAAAATAAACTTGTTTAAAGTTATTTTAAATACATAAAATTATTTAACTCCTGATTCTGAGGCCCTAGACCTTCAAAGCCATGAAATAGTGATAATAATTAATCTAACTTGTGGAAAAAGAGGTGCAGGAAAAAAATCTACTCTAGTGTCTCACAGAGTGCCCATAATAGAACAGGAGAATAAGGTCAGATTTTCTTGATGTACCCATTCTGCTCTGAATCAGTTTGGTTATAGTATTATTAGAAATTGTACTTCCTCTAAATATTAGGCAAAATTAACATGAGATTTTAAAGAGCAATATATTAAACTGTAGGACAGCATAATTATATAATAATGCTTTCCCAGATAAAGGAAAAATAACTAATTTAGGATGATAAACAATCAGTATAGTAATCAACATTTATTATTTAATTATGAATACATTATAAATGATCATTGAAATAATAAATTCCATAACTGTCATATGCTTTGCTTAAGACACTATGATAATCACAAATCAGACCTCTGGTGAAATTGGGTTGAAATGTCTAAAATAATACGTAATAAAATAGTTGATTAGTGATAGGGCTAGCTTTGAGCATTTGTTGTGGTTGTTATTGTAAATATGTTCATTGTGTTTACGATTTATACTTCTACATTTCAAAAAATGACAAAAGTATGTCATTACTTGTGACATAGGACTCAGGACAAATTTAGACTACTAAAATAAAATATTTCAGCAGCTGTAACAAAGCAAGTAATGAAAATGAAAGAAGTTGAGAAATGATCAGTTTACACTTCGCTTTTTGAAACTGTCAGTTCCTCAACGAACTGTGACTTTTGCATCTTATTCATCTCAGTATAGTCAGGACTAACACAGTACTTGGCTTATGAAGGCCCTCAGTAAATGTATGTTGAATGAAAGGAAAAATGAAAATAACAACAGGAAAAAAAAAGGGAGTGAAAAAGATGGGAAGAGAGGACAGAAAGAAAAGTGGGGAGGGAAAGGTTGAAGGGGGGGAAGATTTTAAACTTTTTGTTTTCACTTTCATTGTGGGTCTCATGTCACTCGATTAGAGAAGGGCATGAGTCCCTAAAGCAGGGGCAGGGGGAAGGGGAGTTCTAGAGGACCAGATACCAGAAGGTGCCGTGACTCTGCGCTGGGACCTCCGAGGCTCTGCATCTCCACTGAAGACAACAGTGTAAGTACCTACTGACAGGCCAGTCTGAGGAGTCTAAATCTGTCCACAACTTGGTCTTTCTTTGAAATGACTCCTTCATAGATTGGATTCTCACAGATCTTCAAAGCCAGAAAAGTGAGACAATGGAGGGCACCATTCTCAACTCCTCCCCCCATCACCTCTGATCTAATCATTCACTATTGAATTTACTTTCCAAATGCCTATCAAATCTCTTTCAGTTTTAATCTTGGATCTTTAATGTTAAAACAGGACATAATATCCTGAGAACTATATTGAATCTCCAAATTTATAAGTGCGCCTCAAGTAGGTACATTCCCCAGTGTATAACTGAGATGTTTAAGTGCTCCTATCAGAGTCTTAATAATAAATGCGGGATTAAGGTTCATTTATAACCTCTTAGCATTAATTCTAATATTAAAATAAATTGTATTCTACATTCCATTCTATCATTATTGTGATAACACTACCGTGTCCATCCTGAATCTGTGTATGTGATGGGGAATGCCATCCTCACTAAGATGCATGCAATGCCTTCTCATTAGTTACCTGACTCATATCACATCCATCCAAATAGCAAAAATCGAAAAGTGTCCTAACACATTGTGTTGTAAAGGGCTGGGGAAACAAACACTCTCATCCTTTGTACATACAAATTGGTACAAACACTTTGGAAGACAATTTGGCAATATTTATCAAAATTTTAAAAGCATACACCCACAGACAGCAATTCCACTATGGGAATTTATTTGATAGATATACTTGCATGTCTGTGAAATGATTTATGTATTAGGACACATATTATATTAGCCAAAGATTATAAACAAACTAAACAGCCATCATTAAGGAACTGTGATAGTTCATTTTATATGTCGATTTGCCTGGGCCATAGTGCTCAGGTACTTAAACATTATTCTGGATGTTTCTTTGATCATGTCTTTGGATAAGACTAACATTAAATCAGTGGACTTTGAAAAAGCAGATTGTCCTCCATAATGTGAGTGAGCCTCATCCCATCACTGAAGACCTGAAGGGAAAAAAATGACATAAGAAGGAATTGTACAAGTGGTTGGGTTTTGGACTTGAAATGCAGCATAACAGCCCTGGTCTCCAGCCTGATGGCCTTTGGACTTGAACTATAGCATCAGCTGTAACCTGGGTCTCCAGCTATTTAATCTGAGTTTGAGTCATATCAGAATGTGTTATGGTGTGCAAGATTTCTTATATTCTGCATTTGAAACAGGATTGCAATCATTTTTATTCATTAAATTGGTATATGCATTAGCTACATTATAATTATATGATACAAATGCATTTTTCTATGAAACTTACATATTTGTAATTTATAGTTTGTCATTAAAATGCAAGCAACAGTTACATTATATGCTTTCACAAATTCTTAATGTGTTTATTTCTTTTCCCTAATTATTAAAAATGCAAGATTTCTTTTAGCCCTTTTATCTTAAAAAAAAAAGCTGAAAAGAACTTCTAAATGGTAACTATAGTCAACAATACTGTATCATATATTTGAAAGTTGCCAAGAGAGTAAATCTTAAAAGTTCTCATACACACACAAGTTGTAACTGTGTGAGGTGACAGATGTGTTAACTAACCTTATTGTGGTAATCACCTATACATATATGAAATTGTCACATCATGCACCTTAAACTTACACGATGTTATATGTCCAGTATATCTCAACAAATCTAAGTCAGGGGGTGGGCAGGGGAGAACTTTTGAGATTCTCATCCCAACTCCAGTAATACTTGCTAGAAACAACTGTCACAATGAAATCCATCACAACGTGCTGCCATGTTCTTGCCACAAATGATACCTATCATCTTTCCGCTGCTGTATTACTGAATTCAGTCAAGTTGGTTGTGGATCATGAATGTTCTGTTTTTTGTCTAACTTAAACAGTTATTGAAATTTAATCTAGTGAATAATAATCCATTCTGAAAAAGAAATCCCCAATCATCTCTTAGCTACCCAAATCTCAGCTACCCAAAGTAACTTTAAAAAAAAAAAAAAACTTCTCTAAAGTATACTTCTAAAGGCAATGGTGATATTTTTATATTTGAAAGTCATGAATATATATTCAATTCAATATAATTATTGCTATTGTAAAAGCCATCTGTTTGGGATAAGAAGACAAGAGATAGCTTAGTTAGGCATAAAAAACAATTCCTTTAAACTATCCAAGGAAAATGAAAGTAATTGAAATACATGTGTATTCTGTTAACGAGTAAGGCGTTTGGGACCCAGCAATCTACAATAAACCAAGTGATGTATATTTAAAAACTTGTTGACCTCATACATAGATTCCAGCACATGGATATCCAGCATTCTTTATATAACAGCATGTACCAGAAGCCTTTAATACACATATGCCCAGATGAATTAATGTCCGCTTCTTAGGCAACTCATCGGGATAATTTTAAGTGCCAAAAAAGAAAATAAAGAACAGGAGAGGGAAGGCAGGAAGATGTAAGGGGTAACGCAGCATTTCATGATTTATCAAGATCTGAGACACCACTACTTCATTTTAAATGTTGCTGGAGAAAATAAAATACCCAGTACTCTGACCATTTTTGCTAGCTTCTCATTAAACATCTTTGTTTGGTAACCACATTACTACTTGTTATTGTCCCATTTTATGAGAAGAGATTAGCAGCAGCTCCTAATGTTAAGACCTGAAATACCTGATCTCTCTTTGGTTAGGTGGACATTTGTTTATTGTTTACCCAGCATCCACCCCTCCTTCTCCCATCAAACAGTATTTAGATTTTCTTTTGGGAAATCTACCGCTTGCTGTTTGAATGAGATTTATGATACCTCATCCCTAACCCCAGGTCTTTGGGCCTGATTGCCCCATGACAATCTGTGTAACTCCATCCCTTTGCCACTCTGATTGGTTTAGGGAGAGTGATTTATATATTCATTGCTGTATACTAATTTTGTAACTAAACTTTATTGTATACTCTTGCTCTTTTTGTAAGATTTCCTTGGATTTTCCAAGTATACAATCACATCATCTTTTCCAATTTTCTTGGATTTTTCAAATATACAGTCATAGCATCTGCAAATTATAATAATGGTACCCCATTTTCTCTCCTTTTTTCTAATTGTATTAGTGCCTCAAAAAAAGTGTTAAATAATGTTTAGTTTTCACTTCTAGAACATCCTTGACTTGTTCCTGACTTTAACAAGGATATTTGTAGTATTTACCCATTTAGCATAACGCTAGCTTTTAGGGTTTAGGTAAGAATATCTTATCATGTCAAGGAACTCTCCTCCTATTTCTATTTTGTTGGGAGCTTTCTTTCCTTAAACCAATAATGGATATTGAACATTATCAAATACCTTAATGGCATATATAAAAATTATTTTATTTTTTTCTCATTAGATCTATTGGTATAGTAAATTATTCTATGTTAGATTTCCTAATATTGAATTATCCTTGTATTTTTTAAATAAACATTATTTGGTCTGGTATATTGTAATCTTACTGTGCTACTGAATTTTACTTACAATTTTTTTGAGGAGTTTTATACCCATTGTAATAAGTGAATTTGGTTTGCACATTTTTTTAATGCTGTCATTGGGTTTCATTAAAATAATTTAAGGGGTTTTCTTCTTTTAATGTGCTCTGAAGTGCTTTAAATAGTATTAGAATTATCTGTTCCCCTATGGATTTTCTGTGAAACCTCTGGGCCTGATATTTTTCATCAAGAGAAGGGAAAAGGGATTACTTTTTTCACGACATTATTTCTTCTGTGGTAGTAGATCTATTCAGATTTTCTGTCTCTTCTGGAGTCAATTTTGGGCAAATTATATTTACCTTGTTATAGTACACCTAAATAATATAAATAAGGTATTGTTAAAACAAGGGCTATTGCTGTTTTCAAGTGTTCATCTCTGCATCCCTGTCTCCAACTTTATTTTCATAGATATGATTATCTATGACAGAATTAAGCTGTCTCATGCTTCCTTTGATTTCTTTTGCATAAGTGATTATTTCTCCCTTTTTGTTTCTTATTCTGTATATTTGTGCTTTCTCTGTTTCTTTGTTGTTGTGATTACTTAAGTTTATACTATACTGTTACTATGTTTTTCTTAAAAAGTAATTTTTGCGTATATTTATTAGTTTCACTGTTTTTAGATTTTCTAAATTATTAATTTCTGATTTATCTCTATTAATTCTTCTCTTTCCTTAAGACTAACTTGTGATTTATTTAATAACTTATCAACTCACATATTTTTTATTCTATCTTTTTTATAAGTAGAAGTGCTATAAGTTACCTCCATACAGTGCTTGACCTGTATCTCATTGGTTCTGATATAGTTTTTCATTGTTCTTATTTCCTATATAGTCTCCAATTTTAGTTTGAATTTCATGTATCACCCAAGTGTTAAGAGAGTGCCTACTTTTCAAATTTCTAGGTAATAATGGTAGAAGCTTGGTATAATCTGGTTTTGCTATTAATTTTTACTCTTACTGCGTTGTGATCAGAGAGTATTCTCTACTTTTTTCCTTTCTCCAATTTGTAGAGATTTTCTTTGTGGCTTAATTCATGGTCAATTTTTATAAATTTCCTTTGGACACTTGAAGATATATTCTCTGACTAACAATAAGGACTGTCTTATTCACTATATTATTTGTTATAATTTTACTTACGTTTTGTCTTCGTGATCTACTGTGGACTGAAGTGATTAATCTCCCACCATTGATGTGTTTTTATTTCTTACTGCATCAGCTTCTATTGTTGCTTCATGAATGTTAATGTTATTTTATTTAATAATAAATATAAATTATTCATATTTTCTAGTGATTGTACTCTTGAATGCTATAAAGGGCCCTACTTTTTTCATTTAATAGTTTTTGGCCTGAATCCAACCTTGTCTGGTATAAGATCACAATCTCTGCTTTCTTTTTCTTTGCATTTGCCCAATTTACCTCAGCGCATCTTTTTATTTTTACCCTTACTGAATTACTTTATTTTAGGTATATCTCTTGAATTCAGCACTGAATTCACTTTGTGATACAAGAAAAATATATTTTTAAAAAAATAGGTGAGTTTAGCCCACTTATACTCATTGATTGGACAGACATATTTGGTTTCAATTTTTTCATGTTATTTTGTAATTGTTTTATATTTTAAAAATGATATCACTGGTAGTCATTTCCTTTGATTTTTCCCCTTGTGTATTTCTTATGTTAAATACGAAGTCTTATATTGTTCTAGTTTTTCTCTTTGCAATTATAACTTCATAGAATGCCCCAATCCTCTATTTTTCAGACATTTCTATCTATTTTCCTACCATAGGCATTGATTAAATTAATATTTTCTCTTCCACCTCCTACTTCGTCTCTACTGCATAGTTTTTAAATTATATTTATTCATTGACTTTTAACTATTAAAAATAAGGAAATCAACATATTTATGTGCAATTTACTTTCTTTCCCCTTACCCCTTGTAACCTTTGTTAGTTTTTCCTTTTTGCATTGTCAGGCATATATGATTTACATTTTGTTCTGTCACCCTGATCCCTGTACTGTTTTATTCTTAGATAAATGTATTCATTGCTCCCTGCCAGTCCTCTGTAGCAGTTTCTCAGGTCGTCTCTTGTTTAGCCTGTTTGTCATCTGATTGAACAATTAAGTAGGGCTCAAGGGAACAATATGCACGCTCAGAACTGTTTTATGCATTTACACTTGAGCAACAATTAGATAGCATCTTTGGTTTACATCTTTTTTTCTTAAAGATTTTCTAGCATTGAATATTGCTGTGGAGAAGTCTGTAGCTAGCTCTATTTTTTCCTTATCTTTGAAATTCAGCAACTTTAGCAGGCTACATCTGGGTGAGTTTCTCCTTGGACATATTGGGTCCTTTCAAGATATAGGTTCAAGTCTTCTTTCATTTGAGGAAAAAAAATCTGTAATAATATTGTTGAGTATTATTTCATAACTTTTGTTTGTTTTCCTCCCACTTCAATGGTGCATTTGGCTCTCCTTTGCTTGCCTTTTATATTTATCATTACTTTCTAACCCTTTAAAATTTTTCTTCATTTCCTTTTCATGTTGCTCACTTCCTCATTTCCATCCAATGTACATCCCTTTCTGCATTTTCAGCAGGACCTATTGGCCCATGTATTCTTCCCATTTTGAAAGCAAAATGGGAAGTTATTTTTGGTAACTTCCCAAAGTGGGTGGTTCCTTTTTTTCTTCCACTCTTCCATGTGCTCTATCAAATCACATCTTGGTCCTTCTTGTTGTGTTAACTTCTATTGCATGAGCTCTTTTATCTTTGCTTTATGGTTTTTCCTCATAGAGGAGATTCATTCCTTCAGTTCTTAAGATTCATGGTAAAATGTTGGATCATAGTTTTCAGCAGCTCTATGGAAACATTTTCCTGGCAAGTGTGCTTTATTAATCTTTTGTGTTTTTCTCCTGTGTGTAGCATCTCTGTGTGGATACTGTGCACATTCCTTTTCGATTGCTTATCTCTCTGAAGCAGCTGCGTTTCTCCTATACTGACATTTGCAAGAGACTCATGTAGTGAAAGAGTAGGGTCAGTCATAGGCTAGCTTAAATGTTTTTATAACCTTGATTTTGTGTAATTTTGTTTAGCCTTTGCTTCTTCTCAGCCAGTGGACTCAGGCAGTGGCTTTTCACAATGCATTTTCCTGCTGTGCCGTAGAGACAGACTGCTTCCTGTAAATACAGCTTGTCACTATGTTTCATCATTCAGATTCTCTTTCCCTGCTACTCAGAACCAAACAAGTCCTGGGTACTCCCATGGCCAGCATGTGTACCTTGTCCCTGCTGTTATAAACAAGGGATTTCAATTGGGGAAATAAAGGTGTACCTGAACCTTTAAGAGATGTTCTTTGCTGCCTCTACGATTTGCATCCATGAACCCTCTCTCTGCTTTTTTCTGAGTGCGTCCCTGCGTGATCTCCCTTGCTATGGGGGAACTATTCCACCTTTTTTGTAATTTGGGATTTCAGCTGTTTCCTTAGTATAATGGAAAATATGGCTTGTGAGTTTTTTGTGGCCTTCCTTTTTTTCTTCTTCTTCCTTTCCCCCTTCCTTCCTCTCTCTCTCTCTCCTTCCTCTCTTTCCTTTCCTTTCTTTCCTTCCTTCTTTCCTTTTTCCTTCCTTTTTTCTTTCTTTCTCTTTCTTTCTTTCCTTCTTCCTTTTTCCTTTCTTTCTTTCTTTCCTTCTTTCTTTCTTTCTTTTTCTTTCTTTCTTTTCCCTTGTTGCTTTTGTATGACTTCCAGTAAGAGAAGAGAGAAACGGCAACTTCACACTGACATCTTACAGATATTTTGAAGGTAAAAACAACAGGACTTGATGATTGATTAGATATGAGAAGTGAGGTTTCTGATTTGAGCAGTTAAGTGGAATGTGGTATCATTTACCAAGATGGGAAACCCAAGAGGTTTGGTAGGACAAAAATCATTGAGTTCAGTTTTACACATGTTAAGCTTGAAATGCTTGTGAAACATTAAATGGAAAAGTTTAGTAGGAAGGTGGAAAACAATGTCCATGAATCAGAGCATAGGTATGGACTGGAGGAATTACTTAGAGAAGACACGCATTTGAGGCCCTGGATGAAAGCTCCGAGAACTTCATTTAGAAGTTGGTAGAAGGGGAACCATGAAAAAATTGAGATAAATACAGCTAAAAGGTCCAGTAAGATGTGGATAGAAAGGTGTGGATTGGATTTCACCACATGAAGGTCACTAAGAGCAACCTACGGTACTTAATAAGAGCAGTTTTAGTGGACTGTAGGGCTAAAGCCAGATTGAAGAGAACTGTGGAGGGAGGAGCAAGTGAGGAGTTGGAGAAATTTTGCTATAAAATGGAACAGAGAAATGTACAGTAGCTGGAGAAATGATGATAAGATCAAGGGAGGCTTTTTAGAATGGACAACACTAGGGCATGTTTTTATATTGTTGGAAATGATCCTAGGGAGAAGGAGTGGTTGATTATTAGGAGAGCAAGGAGCAAAGTCCTTGAGGTGGCTAGAGAACCTGGGATCATCAGAGCACATGCTGGGGCATTGGCCCTGATAGCAGAGGGAATCCACGTTTGTAGATGGGTAAAAATGGGTAAAAATGGAAATCATGAAGTTCCTGTTTGATGATGTCTATTTTCTCAACAAAGACTGTTGCAAGATTTTCAGCTGAGAGTCTTGAAGTGGTGTAAGACAGCAGATTTGAGAGTGGAGAAGAAAGCAAGAAATAATGTTTTTGAGAGCTGGAAAAAGAAATCTATTGTGAAAGTAGTGTTGTAGAAAGGGCACTTTTGAGGACTAAGATTTGAAAGGTAGAGTGAAGCCATGTGTCATTTTCTCCATCAATGTTTAGTGGCTCAGATGTAGGACAAGGGAAGGTAGGGTAGTTTGTTTCTTACAGGGTTGGAATTTAGCCAATCAGAGAAAGCAGTGCAGAAATGGAAGTTATTTTATTGGAGAATTATAGTGGTGGACCCTGGAATCAAAACTGGACAAAAAGGAACATGAAGAGCAGGAGGGCACTAATGGAGAGTGGGAAAGTGGTGGGATGAATGGACCTGGTAGCTTGGGTTGACTCTGTTGGTAAGGCATCCTTCACCAGCAGTTGGGCACACATTTATTTTTTTCTTTTCCTGAACTCTGCTTATCTCCCTTTGGCACTTAGGCTGCTGTAAACTGAACTTTGTATTTTCACTTCACTGCGGGCCTAAAATAGTTTTGCTGAATTCTCCCTATAATTGAAGGTGGAGGACTGGAAGTCACATGAACATTCAAAATATGTTATAAAACTTGCTAAGTCATGGGGTGGGGTGGGGAGGGCTTCAAAATTAATTGTGTATGTGTGTGTCTGTGTATAACTCTTGATTTCATTATTTAAGGAAAGAAAATGTATACTTTCCTGCGTCTCACACTGAATCAAATTCTGGGTCCTTCATCAAGAGCAGGCTAGTTCTGGAGCAGACTTGTATCTGTTCACCATCCCACAGCAACAGGCTTACCAAGTCCACAGGAGATAAATGGTTAACAGCAACCAAAATATGACTAGTAACAGCCAGTCTTCAAAAGAAACTATTTCCCAGACAGAAACCTTTAGCAAGATGAATGAATTGACCAAATCTTATATACCTGAACAATGCAACGTAGGGAATATATATTTAAAGGTAATGTAAATTAAAACAAAGTAATTAGAGGCAGGTAGCATCAAATGTAGGTCTATCTGCTGTCTAAGATGTCTTTATATTTTCTATTTGCCTTTTCATACCTTTAGTTTTCATAAAGAAAATTCTTCCTCTGGCTTTTTACCATCCTAGAATGCTCTCTGATAGCACATGCCATTTTTTTCACTATATACAATTTTACCGAGTAATTAAGCAAAATCATATGTAGCCAACTATAAAAGACATGTACTGAGGTTCTGATATTAATTTAGAATCCTTTCTCACTAAAGAACCGGCCAGATCTCTTAGTCAGATATGGCTATGAAGACAATAATATCTTTTTTGGTCTAGTCTCAATCTCTTTTTCCTGGTTCTGCCAATTGTCTCTTCTCTTTTCCACCTAAATTGGTCTGCGTTGGGACTCCACTTCAGACATCAGGATATTTATTCTTACTCCCCGTTTATACACCTTAAAATTCACTTTCAGCACAGATTTTTCTTTTTCTTATTCATTGATTGTGGTGCTTCCTTCCAAAATGTCCTAAAACTTGTCACTTAGGAAACAAAAACATCTTCCTTTTCTATCTGTGAGACCTGCAGTGTTTAATCTTACCCCTGAGTGTTTCATATTCTCCCCAAGACTGTGGTCACAGGAAAAACATTTTAAATTCTATTTCCTTTTTAGCGGTAAGAACACCTTCTGGATCACCTTTGTCCTGTAGAAGTTGCTGTGATGGTGGAAATGTCCCATTCTGTGCTAGCCAATAGAGCATCCATAAGCCACATGTGGCTATTGAACATGGATTGTGGCTGGTGTGACTGTGGAATTCAATTTTAAGATTTTATTTAATTTTAATTAATATCGATAAAAATTTAAATAGCTGCATGTGACTGGTGGCTACTATATTGATAAGTGCAGTTCTAAATTGTATTCCAAAAAAAGAAAACCCTTAAAAAAAAAATAAATAAATAAATAAATAGTGTCCCATTTTAAAAGGTGATCCTGATTGGTCAAAAAAGAGAGGGTTATTACACTTTCTTCATGATAACATTAAATGTCTTCCCTGGCTGCAGCGATGGAGAGAATTTCCTTTTCTACTATTTTAAGCCAACACTCATTTGGGCTACACTATGGTTATGCTGATGCTTGCACAGTGCTCTGTGGTCAGTATATCCTCATGGGGGCTGGTAATGGATGAGTCCATTGCCCTGTTATTGGGGAAGGGAGAAAAGTCTCTTCTCAGTTCTTTAGCTGTGGAGAGAGCTGAACACTGAAGTTTATCTATTTATAAATCAACAGAATCCTCAGTTTTTCAAGAAACTTTTCTTTCCAACTGAAAACAGGGCCTCTGTGAGGGGATCCAAAGGAATCTATCCGTATGCATCTGGGTGTGTGATGCTCACCCACAGGATGGAACCAAATGGATGATTAAGTTATTCCTGGTGAGCTGGGAAGATGAGACGATAGGCAGAATCTCCATCCACCCCCACCCCTGCCCTCAGCCAAGAGACAGGCAGGAAACCCTTGGGGAAAGCTGCCTGGAAAATTATAATCTATGGTGTTAAAATGTCGCTAATTAATTCAGAACCAGAATCCTTAGCCTAGAAGTAAAGCCATATTTAAGTTACTTGTATTTTTGTCTAGTTATTTCCATTTACTTTGCCCTTACTGTTTGGTGAAGATGTTTTGGAAATGTCCGTGGATGTCAGCTCTGCTAAATGGAACCAAAGAAAAGAATTTTGTGTTTGGGCCAGAATTCCTGGGAGCCAGGTGTGGCTAGGTTGGGGGAATCCAAATGAGGACACCTAAAGAAGCGTCTCAGTGAGACAGATCTAGCCCCCTCCCCTACCTTGAGGCTTCATTCTGGACCTCTCCTTTAATAAAAGCTGGGAGGGTAGCATACATTGTTTCACTCATCTACATACATTTAGCCTTGAGATATCAAGGCTCACGACCTAAAGGGAAATTGGTCTTCATCTGTTTAGCTTACGAATTAGGTTTTGAAAAAAGAAGAAATCTGGATCTTATGAATTCGACTGCCACTGTTTATTAACAGCTCCAAACCAATCTAAAGCAAGTTTTTGTTTGTTTGTTTGTTTTGGACATTGAGACATACACAGTGACCTGAATATTTTTACGGTTCTGTGATTATGGAATGGAGTTTCATAATAAAGTAAGAAGATTGTGAGGTTTCATATCCATGAGGCAACTGGTTTGATGCATTTCTCTTCCCAGGAAATGCTGATGTTAAAATGGTAAATATACGTACAGATCACCACTGTCCTTGTGTCAGGTGAGGGAGCCGTAGCTCTGGACCTCGTGCTTTGGAGGTTCTTTGTCGTCCTCCTCCAGCCATGCACTCCTCTTCAGGCATAGGTGTGCAGGACCCAGCTGGCATGCCCACCAGAGCCTTCGCTCCTCTCCTACATCAAAGACCCTGGTGCCAAGGGGCAGCTGTTTGAGAAAAGTATGGACAGAGCTTAGATGTGGAGGCTGGATTGTCCTCCCTTGTGAGCATGAAGACCCTCCTGGGATGGGTTAGAACTAGAAGCAGGGAGAGAAGAGGTGCAGGACACCGGCATGAGCCTGGGCGTATCTTCCTGCACTGCCAAGTCATCTGGTTAGAACTACAAGGAACTGAAAAATTCTGAATACCTCCAGGTCGTTACAAAGAAACAGTTGTCAAGGTAGATAGAAAATATTTCATTAAACTGTTTGTTTGATGTACAACTTTTGATTATTTATACATACAGTGTGTGGGCCTCCATTCGTATACCTGTCCAGGTCTCCATGGAAGTATACATTGTTCAGGGAATGGGAAGGTGCTTGAGGCCAAGAACAGAGTTCTAGAGCTTCCATTAATCAATCTGACAGTGGGCAAGTCACAATCTCTCAGTGCCTCAGTTTCCTCTTATGTCAAATGACAATCTTACCCATATATTCCACAAAGTGGACAAGTGATAAAATGAGAAAATGAACTAAATGTTATGTCTAAATAATGCCACGTATAATTTGTGTAGCAATACATACTGCTGCTGCTTTTGGTATTGCCCATACACCTAACACTAGTACATAGCTCTTTTTTTCTATATTATATATCAGAAACGATATACTTACATCTCATGAGTTAGTTTGATATTATGGTAAAATCTTAAGAATCTTATCAACCTAAGCCTATCTTGACACCAGTTTTGAAAGCATAGGCCAAGGGCTTTTGAGGACCATTTAATCTAGTGTTTCCTAGCCACTTTCAGTGCAAAGACTCATAATATTAAAAGCAAGCAAACAAAAAATAGTGGACTAATTTGTAGGAGAATTCATTAAGAAGAAAACCATCGTAACTAACACCTACTATGGTCTTAGTCATACTTTTAAATGAATTGTGCTTTATTAATCACAAGAGCATCGACATACATTTGGAAAAGCATAGGTCGTATTGTGTGTGAGGTGGTGATTCTGTTTAGGGCAGTACCCCGAGTGTACAGATTCTCAGGCGATGCATCGATGAGTCTGGTGCCTCCCAGTGGTTGTCAGCAGGTTGCAGCTTACAATCAAATAGAGAGAACAAGGCAAATTCAACAGAATGTAGGAAGAATACAGGAAGCAGTCTGTGGGAGTTACGGTCACATTTGAATCCGGCAGAGATCAGCAAAAGTTTCATGAAAATCATGATATTTGTGTTTCATCTGCAAGAAAGATTTTTGGAAAGCAGAGATAACCCAAGTAGTATTTGTCTAGAGCCTTCTATATAGGAGGCTCCTGTAACATGTTACTGTAATAATCCTTACAACAACCTTACCAGGTTTGGAAAATATTTTAATGAAAAAAGAACCTGGGGCTTAGAGATTCAAAAACACATTCAAAGTCAGCTAGGAAAGGTTGGGCTTAGAATCTCAGTCTTTCTGACTTTTCTCCTTCCAATTTACTGTTTCTTCTTATTTTCAGTTGTTTTCTTGCTACTTTTCTGACTTTTGGGAGAGGGACGTCTATGTAGCATTTTCAGTATTTTTTACCTAGTACGTTTTTTAGTAGACTTTCTTTTTAAAAAATTCTTAAATGAATGCATTTTATAAACAAATTTTATATTACAGCTACAAACAGAAAATAACCCTAAAATTAAGTGTAGTAAAAACCAACAAACATAAAATGTCATTAAATTCTGGAACCATCCTACTAGGACCAAAGGCTCTGAGACTGGGGTCTGCTTGCTCTTTGTTAAAATGAGAGATTTTCAAGTGTTAAAGGGAGATGTTAAAACATACAAGCACCAAATTGAGCCTTGCTTCTTGAGGTAAATAAAAAAAAAGAAAGAAAAAAAATGAGAGAGAGAAAGAAAGAAAGGAAGGAAGGAAGGAAGGAAGGAAGGAAGGAAGGAAGGAAGGAAGAAAAAAAAAGAGAGAAAGAAACTGAAAAAAGATTAACTCCATAATTCAATGGCTTTAAAATACATGTCTGGGCACCACCTAAGTCATCTCACCACACTTTTGGTACACGCCCTTTTCTTTGTAGTAGAAGAAAGTCTGGAGATAAACATAGAGAAGGACCCTTTCACAGAATTGGAAGAAAGATATCAAGTGCCTCAGTTTAGCAGCATCCATCATTATGCTAATTATCCTTAGAGAGCTTTCAACTCCCTTAGCATCTTTGTCCATCAGGAAAGTTGGGGTATTTCCCATAGCCCCTCTGGAGCAAGGGAGGGCTGTGCATGGAGGACCCAAGTAACAACAAGGACACTTTAAGGATCTAGTCCTCCCAAACGGCCTGTGGGCTAAGAAAGTATGTTCTGGGTCTGAGTTCCCTTATAGGAAAGTCTTGTTTTTCAAATTAGGCCCTAGACTATGAAGCAGTGGGATCCAAAGCACAGAGCAGATTCCATTTTGCTGATTTTATTCAGCAGTTTTGGGGGGAGACTTCATTTTGAATTTTTGTGCTCCTAAGGGGTTTGTCGTGTCTATGCCCGAACAGTCTGTTTCCCCATGTGGACTGATCCTGTGTTTGAGTGTGTGTGTTTGTGTGTGTTTTATAAAAGCCCAGAGACGGGAGCACTGTTGTGCTGGTGGGCAGGAAATGGTGTAAACACTGGTAACAGTCACTCTTGGGCCTGAGGATCTTTGCCAGTGATCAGCATTGGCCGATATCCAGAGTCAGCAGGGCCCCGTGTTTCCTCCCACAATCTTACCAATGAGTGAATAGTACAATGGAAAGAAGTCTCAATCATAACTCATGCAAACACCTATCAATAAGTACAATCCAATCCATCAAAAAATCCAGTTGGCTCTACCTTTAAAACAAAGGTTAAATTCAACCACTCCTTACCTTTAGGCCTGTTCCACCTTCATCACGCACCTGAACGATGGTACAGCCTCTTCACTGCTTTCACCCTTGACCCCCTAGAGCCTAGTCTTGACACAGAAGCTCTTTTTTTAAAAATTAATTAATTAGTTACTGTAGTGGATGCATTGGGTCTTTGTTGCTGTGCACGGGCTTTCTCTAGCTGAGGAGAGTGGCAGCTACTCTTCATTGCGGTGCGCAGGCTTCTCATTGAGGTGGCTCCTCTTGCTGCAGAGCTCGGGCTCTAGGCATGCGGGCTTCAGTAGTTGTGGCATGTGGGCTAAGGAGTTGTCGCTCACGGGCTCTAGAGCGCAGGCTCAGTAGTTGTGGCACACAGGCTTAGTTGCTCCGTGGCATGTGGGATCTTCCTGGACCAGGGCTCAAACCCGTGTCCCCTGCATTGGCAGGCAGATTCTTAACCACTGCGTCACCAGGGAAGTCCCAGAATAGCTCTTTTAAAACAAGTCAAATCATTTCACCCTACTGCATAGACCTGTGATTGAGAATAAATCTCACTGAGAATAAAGCCAAAGTCCTCTTAATGGCCTGTAAACCCTACCTGAGCTGGGCCCCATTACCTCTCTCTACACCCGCTTCCAAGCTCATTCTCTTCCAGGCACTCTGGACTCCTTGCCCTTCCTGGGTCACACCAGGCATGCTCACTCCTGAGGTTCTGCAGTGACTGGTCTCTACGACTGGGATGGGAACCTCCCATTCCCGTACATCTGCTTGACAAACTTCCTCACCCCCTTCAAGTCTTTCCTCAAATGTCATCTACTCAGTGAGGCCCAGATTGACTACTTTATTTATGTTGCAACTTGGTACCCACCTCCATTCATCTTAATGTGCTCATATCCCCTATGACTTCCTGATACGTAAGAAGTACTAGAATACAAAGAATACAAAGCCATGGAATTTACTTATCGGTTAGGTCTATTGTTGACTGTCTGTCTCCCCCCGACTGGAACATAAGTGCTAAGAGGGCAGACTCTGTTTTGCTCACTCCTGTCTCAGGCACCCAGAATAATGCGTAACACATAGCAGACACTCAATAAATATTTACTGAATTGAATGAACGAAGCAGGTACCCCAAACCACCCCTACCCCCACAACCTATTAACTTCAACAAAATCCCAATTCTCAATCCTTTTAGGCACTCCAATAAGCACTCTGGATGCAAGGTTCACTCTCAAGTGGAGATATAGTCTACGGGCTGGATCAGCAAGTCATCTGAGCAGATCATGACTATGTGAGGCATGAGGATATGGGACTAAATGGAGTTTGGGGACACAGGGATTAGGCTTCTGAATGTGTTAGATGTTTACACAGGAGTTCTTTTTTTAAATTGAAGTATAGCTGATGTACAGGAATATATGTTACAGATGTGCAATACAGTGATTCACAATTTTTAAAGGTTATCCTCCATGTAGTTATTATAAAATATTGGCTATATTCCACACAGGAATTATATTCTTGGTAAGAAAGATTTCAACAATTGGTGTGACTTTTATGAAGCATTGTAGAAATGGGGTTGGGGGTTGGGGGGATGGAAATGTATGCACACATTCAAAAGCAGCATCAAGTCTGAAACACAAACAAGCTGCAGGGAAGTGTAGACCAAGGTTCCTCACCCTAGAAGCACTAGGTAAATTGCACCCTTCCTGCAAGAACTCATTGTTTCAAATAGTTTGCCTTTTAATCTTCTCACTGCGTTCCTTTGGTATTGTAAAAATGGTAAATTTGTAAACAACAAAAACAAACAAAAATTCCTCACTCTACAGAGAGTAAATTACAACTGAATGCTCATCTTTATGCACAACTTTATAACAAAATGAGATACACGGATAGGTTGCTTCCAAAGCTGGGGAAAGATACTAGCTGTAATTTTCCAACTGAGATTTGATTTATTGTTTTCCATTCAAAGAGCCAAAATGATGTTTTAACAAAGGTAAAATGAGCCATTGTTCATTTTGATAATATGGGAGTGATTCACTAAAGTAGGTTAATTTTGTAATAAAGTAGTGAATAATTTAGTAATAATAAAAATATTTTCAAGGTTGAACACTCAATGAACAAATACTAAGCAAATTATGAGTATTTTTGTTGCTTGTATAGGACACAGCTAGAGTACCTCCTCAGCTTCTCTTGGCCTCACGTTTCTCTTGGTCTCTGAACTACTTGCCCTGTCTCAACTGCCCCCCCAAGTGACTGACCCAGTGCAAACCTCCTAAAGCAGATCAGCCACAAGTTTAAGCCCCTGGCCAACAGGGTTCAATCGGGGAAGCAGAAGCACTCTGAGTATGTTAAATGAGGAATTTATTAAAGGAATTAGACTTCCACATTTGCTGGAGGAGCTGGAGAATTAAAAGTCTGAAAAGTGGTTGTTGAAAGATCAGAGACCAGCCCTGACATAAGCAAAGGAGTCCAAACTTGCTGGGAAATCTGGAAGCTAGACTCATCCAGCTGCTGTGGTGGGACCACAAGGAGGGCTGGTGTAGACGTCTATAGAAGGTGGTGGGCTCTGTGTGATGACGACCTCTGAGTCTCTGTGATGAGTCTGTTAGCCTGACTGTGGTCACAGTTATTCGGCAGGGCAGTTAACTCAGGGCAGAAGAAGAGTGAGAACAAGAACACTCTTATATCCACACATTTGTCTCTTGCCACACATAACCAATGATGACGACTTTCTGAGTTTAATGGCTGTCGCTTCACTTTTGTTGAAATGAAACTCAAATTTCAGAAAACTTCAGTTTTAAACAGGCAAATACAGACCTATAAGCACATAGGAAAGGCTATTCTGGAAAACGTAGTTTCCAACATAACCAAGTTGCCTATAGAACGATCCTGCACAAATACAGTAGTAGCAGGACTGCAGAGCATGGGGTTTGTTTCTTTTTGCAAAAGGGATCAGATGACTCAGCCTGGAAGCTGGGGAGTTAACCACCAGTGTGGTAAAAGTTGACCAATAGGAGATACAAGATGGGAGGGATCTTGCAGGTAAATTTCTTCTTTACTCCTTGCTTCAATAGACTGTTCCTGGGCATGTTCTCTATAGACCCTGTCCATAGACACATCACATGGCCAAGCAACTGGCTTCATCTCCTCAGGGTCATGAAGCATAGACCAGGTTGGCAACATATCACCATGTATTTGCTTCCCATTCTTACCCGTTGCACATCTTTTTTCCTCACTCTTGATGCCCTGAGACTGCATCTTTCAATGAAGCATTAGCATTTCAGCCTTCCTAAGAAATCCCAGCTAAAATTGTATCCACAGAAAAATTGCAATGAAAATGAAGTGTGAGAGTTGTATGAAAAGAATTGATGATAGGAGCTATGACTCCTGTGAGGCTCAGTTTATTTCTGTATGATAAAATTATAGCATTAATAGTAGTATTTAAGAATATCATTATCTTCCTTCACTGAAAAAGCCTATGAACAAGTATTTCTGAGACAAATTGAAGGACTGAATCGGTCAGCAAAGATCCTTTTAGCCAAAATGTGACTTGTGACCTAAACTCTCAGCAAGAATACTTAATGTAAACATTGCTTTCTGGCAACCTCTGAGCAATAACCCTGACATAGCTCAAAAAGCAGTGAAAAGCCTGTTATTCATACTTACATATGTATGCCAGTCTGAGTTTTCAAAATATTGTGATACACAGAGTGGAAAACCTGCCTTGATACTTTGTCAGCTCACTTCATTCCACCCATTTCCCCAAATGGATGGTGTAGTGCCATCGCATCTTATTTGATCATTAATCAGTGAGACATGTAGGAGACTTTAAATATCAGACCCTGATATTTAAAACCTATTTCTAGAATAATAAAACAGGGAATTCCCTGGTAGTCCAGTGTTTAGGACTAGGTGCTTTCACTGCTGAGGGCCCAGGTTCAATCCCTGATCAGGGAACTAAGATCCCACAAGCTGAACTGTGCCCCCCCCCCCAATTAATTAATTACTTTTTAAAATTTTATTTTTTAAGCTCTTTACTGGAATATAATTAATTTTTAAAAATAAATAAAATAATAAAACAGACAGAGATAGTATGGAATAGAGTGAAAGCATACAAGCATTCTTAAGGTAAAACATGAACTTTGGGCTGTGATAGTTCCTTTCCCCTCCCTAATAGTTTATGGGTCTCTGCTATTAGAGGTTCAGTGAAAAATTTTGAGAAGCATTTCTTTAGGTTAAAGACTCTATGCTCTCTCATCTCCTTTCACACCTGTATTTTCTTGTATATGGGATTTGGATTTTTTTTTTCTTTTTTAGAGAGAGAGAGAGCAGTTTCAGTGGAGTTTCTATCAATGGAACCCAGATGGAAGGAGTGAAAAGGTGGTGATGATCAAGTGAAGGTCAGCGTCCCAGTCACTCCCTTGAGACTTGCTCCACAGGGAAGGAGTTAAGGGGAAACTGTGATGTGTCACAGGGTTCAGCATCGATTATTTATGACAGGACGATATGAGAACTTGTTAGTTAGGGTGGAAGAAGTTAATCCAGAAAGTGAGATAGGAGATTCAAGAGAAATTGCCTGTGGGAATGAGTGCATATAAAGCAGAGTTTTTATCAGCACAGAGAACAGTGAAATGCCATCACAGTTGCCTCTGTGGGTACCAGTATCTTCAGTTTTTGAAGGCACCTCTCTCTCCACTCACCCAGTCTGGATCCCTAGAGAGCCCTCAAAGCACTCCAGCGCTGTTTCTGTAGTAGTTCCTGGTACAATCCGTATTCTTTGGAGTTTTTTCCTCCGGAAAATGGTGATGACAAATGTCTTGAGATACTTCCTACATTTCCTCAGTCATCCATTTACGGAAGAAACGTCTGCAAAATTACCCCGTCCTTCCCAGCAAATTTGTCTTTAGACTAATCTGCCCTTGGGCACAGGCTGCGAACGGTTTAAGCATAGAAGCGTTTAAGGGGCGGGGAAGGGTCGCAGTGAGGTGTTTCTCTGGGCCTGGGAAGTTTTTGCTCGGGAGTGTCAGGGACAGTGGGGAGCAGGCACACACAGTCCCGTTTGTTTATTGACCAGCCTGAGTGACGGCCTGAGACAGCGGCTGGGCAGCGCCTCCGCGGAGGTGGCCGGGCTGCTGTTCCCTCCTGAATAATCCGCTCTCGCACGGTGCTCCGAGCGCTGAGATCATCCGGGGCCACCCCGCGCGAACCAGGGCGGGCCCACCTCCGTTGGCTGGAGCTGGGGTGAACGGGTCGCTTCTACGGCGCTCAGGCCCCGGGAATGCCCGGGTAGGGGCTCCACGGCTGTGATCTCCGGGCAGCAGGGGTGTTCCCACTGGGGCCGGGCCGGGCCGAGCCCAGGCAGTGAGACCCCGGCGCCTCGGAGGCTCGGCGCGCCCGGCCCTCAGCCCTCGGGGCCGCGCGGGGAGGGTGTCCAGCAGGCCCGGCGCGCAGCGGGAGCGCCGGGGGCCCGCGCTTCCACTCCGGCCCCGGCCACCCGCGGGAGCCGGGGGCGGGGAGCCCCGAGCGCCGCCCAGCCAGCGCGCCCCGCCCGTGGGAGAGGAGGGGCTGCGACGCCGCGGACCACTGGAGGCGCAGCACCGCCGCCGCCGCCGCCGCCGCTGCAGGTGCCGGAGACCGCGGCTCCACGCAGGCGGCTCCCGCGCCTCCGCTCCCCGGCCGGCCCGCGCGCCAGCCAGTCCGCCGGGGCCGTCCCCAGCCTGCCGCCGCTGTCGCCGCACGATCGGCGGGCGCCGCTGCTCGCCTTCCAGGTAGGTGTCCTGGCTGCGGAGGGGACCTCTGGCGCGGCACGACGGCGCCCGCACCACGGCCCGGGGGCATTGTGCGCGGCCGGAGGGCCGAGGACCCGGAGGGACGCGCGTTCGGGCCGCCCGGCTTTGGGCCCCTGGGGCATCCCAGCCCTCCGGGGGTTCCCCTGGCCAGAGAGCCCGGGGCGGCGGTGCCAGTCCCGCCCCGCGGCCGAGGTGGGAGGGGGCGTCTGGGTCACGGTCCCCGCTCGCCGCCCTCCCCTCCCCCTCGTCGTGGGGAATTCCGGCCGCCCGGCTCTCGCTCCCGCATCCCCCCGCGCCTCCCGCGCCCCGGCTGCTGGGATGGAAGCTGGGGCATGGCGAGGGACTGATGTAATTGTCGCCGGAGAACCGAACCCGCGCGCCCGCGCCCGCTCCAGCTAACGCCTACGCCGCACCTTTCGGGGAAGCCGGGGAACCGAGAGGAGCGGCTGGGGAAGTTGTGCATTGGGTTTTATTGTGCGCGTGCACTGCGGACTGCCCCCTCGGGGCACCCCTGCCCACACGCTGCTGGCGCCCCTGCAGCCTTCCCTGCAGCCTTCGTCCACACCCCCGGCTAGGGCCGAGCCAGCCTTCCCTGGTTCAGACCGGGACAGGGTTTGCATTGCAGTCAAGACGTGCTTCCTGCATCCAGCCGGGAGCTGCCCGCAAAACGTGTGGCCTGGGATGCTGGGGGTGGAGGGGATGGAAGACCTGGGGAGGAAGCCGGGAAGAAGTAATGACACCAGCACATTTTTAAAAAAAGCCTCTGCTGTATACAGACACATTTGCATGACATCTTTTAAGCTGTTTTGAAAGTTATGACCAGATACTGATTTTGTGGCAATTCTGTTATATACCTGAAGCTAGCTTAAACATAGAGACCTAAAACTGGGGAAAGCATTACATAATGGACGTGAAGCAAATGACACGAAACTAAGTGAACCCACTGGGTTGCCAGATTATTTCTTTCTCCCAGATACAAAGTTCTATAGGCGTTTTCTCTATAAGAATGTTCGTGTTTAGATCGATGGACTAGTTTTAGCAAATTGTGATTCTTTTCCCCCAAATAACAAAATAATTTTTCTTGACTGTATTTTCTTAAACTTAAAAATTGCATGCATGCATACAGAGCTGATTAATAAATGTGGTCCTTCTCCAAAGGTAAACATTTTTAATATTCCATCTTAATATCATTAACTTTGTTTTCCTCTTGGTTGTATTTTTTCTCCCTCCCTGCTCTCCTTTTTGTTTTTTGGAAGCATTTCTACAGTTTTAGGTACTGCGAGCTCACAATGTAGATATTCTTATCCAATGCTACATACAGCATTGCAGATACAAAGACTAATAATAAATGAAACAGAAGACCTCACAGTAACTCAGTGAGCAGAGTTCCCAAGGTCGAAGGGAAGCTGCAGTGTAACTGGGCTGTCATCACCTACAGAGACTATGCATAGGCCTCCTTGGGTTATAAGGAAGGCCCTGATTGGTGGAATATTATTCCTGTTATTCTTTTACCCCTGGATTTCATGTTTCCCCCTAAAAATGTTTTTTTCTCCAAGTAGAAACAATATTTTGAAATCAATATCTTTCCTTTCATAAAGCCTAAAAATCCAGGGTTTGCGCATATTTTCAGTTTTGATGTTGATAACTCAGTTATACATTCAGTGGATGGATTCCTTTTGGGATATCTCAGTTTCAAATTATGACAGTTTATCAGATGTCTCTTGGTTATAATATAATGTGATTCTGTTAGACTTTTACAGGATCACTTAATATAACTTCTCTTGTCTTTAGATGGCTTTAACTTTTTGTTAGTTAACTCTATTCCAAGAAAAAAAAAGTGCTTCCGAGATGAAATATTTGTTGTTGAAGATCTGTACCACCACTGCAGAAGTAGAATTAGGTTAATGCCTAAGTAGATAAAAGTTTAATGTGAATTTATTCATAAAACTGTTGGACTAGGGAGAAGGTATAATTTTTATTAAAATGCCTTGGTTAAGTAACATTCAATAATCATTCAATGGATACTTACTTATCGAGCACCCATCTGTTCAAGACATTGGTCTAGGCATGTGGGAGATACAAATAAGAATGAAAAGATGTCCCTCTGCCCTCAAGAGTTTGTTGTCTTGTTTGGAAGGATAAGGCATGAATCTCAAAAGAGGAACTTTTTTTTTTTTCAATTGTAAAGGTTAAGTAATAATTTTAATACTTTTTTAAAGTTTGTTTTTAATTTTGAAAAAAAAGATCTCATACTATCTGTTGATGTCTGAGACTTTTTTTTCCTACTCAGCATTATGTCACTAAGATTAATCCATGTTGTACGTAGCTGTAGTTCATTGACTTACACTGCTATACAATATACCATATTGTGTTACAGACACACAACGGAATGTTTGTCTCTTACCAATGGCCATTTTTTTTTTTTCATTTTTAAGAAAATTGCAAAGAGTGCTGCTTTGATCATTCATGTTTCCTGGGGCACATAGGCAAGTGTTTCTCTTGGGTAAACACCAAGGTATAGAATTGTTGATTGTGTAGGATGTGTGAATATTCAACCTTTAGATATTGCCAAATTATTTTCTAAAATTATACTAAATTACACAAGCCAGGGAAACAAGCAAACACAAATAATCAAATACAAACAAGCATAAGTGTGTGTGTGTGTGTGTGTGTGTGTGTGTGTGTGTGGAATTGCCTTCCCTTGGCATAGTGATTTGGAGAACATATTGCTGGTAGTTCCAAAAGCAGTTGAATGACAATGTGGCAACATCTTTAATACAAAAAAAAAAAAAAAGAATAAAAAGACAGACCTCCCAAGGAAAAAAGCTTATTGTTTATCAATAAAGTCAGAAGTGATGAGAATAGCTCGTAAGAGAGTAAAGGACTCTACAAGCCCCTATTAGTCAGGGATGATTATCCACATCCCTGGTTTTCAGCTATACATTCCTTACATCCCCTGAATAGCTGTGTGTTTAATGATTTGAAATCCAGAGTGAGCTTAGTAGCTTTGATCAAGAAAATGAACTAAAATTAATTTTAGGGATAACTGACATGTTGTCCGTCTCAGTTACTAAACTTGGTAGTTGTCCTTCTAGTGTGGTTCTGAGTTTCCGTGAGCTTTGGAGGCAGTTCTTCATCCATCCATTCGATTACCAAACCCCTGGCTGGTCACTTCTGTGGGTCTCATATGAAGGTGACATGGGCACATTGAGTGCCATTCTTCATTCAGCCAGCATTTATTGAATACCTAGTATGTGTCAAACACCCTGTTAGGTGCTGGGTCATAAACATGTCTGCCCTCAAAGATCTACCTAAAACAGAATCTACCAAAAACAAATCACTGTTGAATATGTATGCATATGTGTGGGGTGGATCTGGCTTTGGTTTTAGAATTTGCATGAAGTATCTATTTTTTCTTTTGTTCCCTAAACTTTTTCCAGATTTATGTTTAGACCTTCTTGAGTTGAGAGTGCCTTGGGGGAAAAAATGCAGCCCTTTCAAAAGAACAGTTACTTTAAATACAGTTTTATTTTATTAGCTTTTTAAAAACGGAAGCTTTGAAAGGACTTACTCATGGTAAGTCCTTTTGTCATGTTATCAAATAGGAGAAAGGACAGAGATCGGGGAGGGATAGTTGGATGGGTGAATTCAGATTTGTTGGGATGTTGAATTGATTTTTTAAAGGGAAAAATAGAAAATAGGCAAAGATGAATGGTTATTAAGAGATCCAGCTTGGGTATTACAGGGAACTAAGTATATTGAGTCATGATGGTCTTAAGATGAAGTTCCTGGTGGGTAATATGAACTCATTTTCTTGAAAGTTTGTATTCACTTACTTTGTGTATGTATGAATGCCGTTTTTATATTAAAATACATGCTAATGCAAACGCTAAATGTCTGTAAAAGGATTATGTTAATAGAGTGGTGAATCATGGGAAGCAGAAATGTCCAAGCACTCTTTTTTACTTGAAAGTAAAAACTACCTTGTGTGAGGGAATTCCATCTGATAGGGCCAGTGTCTCAGAAAATCTATATAGTAAGCTGACAAAAGGCAGAGCTGGAAAGGAGGCCACTCCAAGTAGTTTGATATCCAGGAATATCTAAGGGATAACTGGGTTAGAGAGAGCATTAAGTGTGTAACTTAACTCTTAAAATAAGCTTAAGTAAATAAATAAATAAGCCTAAGTACATAAAAATAAGTTTAAATAGGTAAAAAACATTTAAGTAAAATATTGGCAGATTATCATTTAGTATGTTTCACCAGTGTTATGAGACTGTGTGCAAAGAATTCATGATTAATATACAAAAGTTGAGGCTTCCCTGATGACGTAGTGCTTAAGAATCCTCCTGCCAATGCAGGGGACAGGGGTTCAAGCCCTGGTCCGGGAGGATCCCACATGCCACAGAGCAACTAAGCCCCTGCGCCACAACTACTGAGCCTGTGAGCCACAACTGTTGAGCTGGCGTGCCACAACTACTGAAGCCCTTGCACCTAAAGCCTGTGCTTCACAAGAAAAGCCACAGCAATGAGAAGCCTGCACACTACATCGAAGAGTAGCCTCCGCTCGCCACAACTAGAGAAAGCCCGCACGCAGCATCAAAGACCCAACACAGCCAATAAATAAATAAACAAATACATACATTTAAAAAAAATACATGAAAGTTATCTTCTTCTTTGGCGTTGATAGCTTATATGTTTTTCTCTTCAAGAAAACCCAGATCTCAATTTGTAAAATATATGAAGAGAGTACCCAGACACTGGAAATGCTTATGTTTGCTTGATGTGCTGATGCTTGAATGACCTTTGTGTTAGATTCATGAGGTGTTAGAGGTGAAAGGGCTTTAAAAAAAATCTTTTATTCCGAGTCCAGCCACTGCCATTTTCCAGGTGGAAAAACTGAGGCCCAGAGGCTAGCCCAGGGAGGCGCTAGCACCATTAGCAGATAATAATTTACTTCTCTGGGTGGTAACAGGAAATAAAGCTCTTTCCTAAATTATGGGTAGGTGAATAAGAAGATGAAGCAATGGCAATGTCTGCAGTGGATTTTAAGCTTCTTTTCTGTCATTCTCTTTGAGTGGTTGGTGTAGGAAGTGAAATCAAACGTATCTTTTAAATTTTTCTTAGATGTTTGGAGAAAAGGCTTTGATTTTGAGGGTACGATGAGAGGGATAAACACTACAAATAGGATTATTTAACAATTTTTTGATATTTGCTATTTTGATACCCATAGCTTTGTCTTTTTACTCGGTGGATGGGAAAGGATAGAGAAAATTAAATTATCTTGTGCTTCTCTCTTTTCCTTTGTCATTCTCTTTCCATAAGCTAATATGAGACAAAATGGAAGTGTAGAGGGAATTGAGTCAGCAATAGAACATCAGCTCTTACTTTTTTATCTTGCGTCTTAGTGAGGCAATTCTCACTGTAGCTCTTGAGACAGACCTATCCACCTTTTGAAAAGAGTGTGGAAGTAGAAGGGAGAACAACAGCAGTATATTTTTAGAATCTTTTTTCAAAAGTCAAATCTAAAATAAACCTGGCCTCAATTTCCAGCAATAGCTTTATTTCACAGGTCTGAAACCAGTGCTTAAGTTTTATCATAAATTCGAAGAACTTAAATGGTGATTTTTTTTTTACATAATACGGTGTTGCTGCAAGTAACATACTGTGATCAACTACTAAAGTTTAAAGAATAAAATATCTAAAAGAAGGTTACAAATGAAAAAAATTGCTACATGTCATTTCTGGAGATAAAGTGAAAAGTCAGATTTTATTTTAAATTAAGATAACATTTTTGCTTTGTTTGACTGTAGCAACTAGACAACCTTTTGCATATTCGCACTCCATCAGGCAACAATCTGAACAGTTTTTGTTGTATAATTTCCCTAGAATAGAAAAAGTAGCACAATTTGAATGGCATGTTGATTATGAAAAGACATTAATGAAATTCTTTTTGATCTCAATAAACTTCAAACTGAAGCAAGAACTATAAAAAGAGTGTGATCTCCAAGGTAGGCCAAGCAAACGTAGGATCCATGTGAAACGTCAGGAAGAAAGCAAGGGGAAAGAAGAGATCCAAATCCACAGAACTCAGGATAATGGAACAGGAAGGTCAGGGGAGGAAGTAGATGGATATTATATCCCAGCCTGTCTTCCAGTTTTATTTCAAAAAGTGCCAACAGAGGAAATAAAAGTGTGAATCTAAAGGCTTATGGAGATCAGATATTATAGAAGAGGTCTATTTCTAAATTAAAAAAGAAAAAACCTTTTAAACATCTTAGAGAATACAGAAGACATAAGATAAAAGATTGATAAATTAAACTTCATTTAAGAAAAGATAGGGACTTCCTAGATAGGGACTTCCTAGGTGGCGCAGTGGTTAAGAATCCTCCTGCCAATGCAGGGGACATGGGTTCGACCCCAAGAAAGCCCATGTGCAGCAACGAAGACCCAACACAGCTAATTAAATAAATAAATAAATTTTAAAAAAAGAAAAGATAGTATGTGTAACAGGCAGGAGATAAACATCATCACACCAGGAAGAAACTATTTATAATGTGTCATAGACTAGGGGTAACTTCTTAATATCCAAAGAGCTCCAAGAGCTCCTGTATATCAATGAGAGCAATGGGTGTTAATCTAATAGAAAAGGGGGGAAAGGAAATGAACAAACAGTTCACAGAAAAGGAATTGTAGTGGCACTTACGGATATGAAATTATGCTCAACTCATATTTGAGCATATGCAATTTTAAACTATTTAACCTGTTAAATTGGCAAAGAGCTTAAAGTTTGTTAGTTCTTTGGAGTGGCAAGGCTTTGGGGAAACTGACAGGCTCATACATTGATGGTAAGGGTACAAAATGCCACAGCATCTATGGGTAGCAATTTGGCAATATTGCCAAAATTAAAAATCCACCTGCCTTCTCATCCCAGGAAATCTAAGAAAATTTTCTACAGATATGTTTATACATTGCATAATGAATTTGCACCAAGACATCCACTGCAGCATTGTCTGTAATAACGAAGATTTAGAGAGAGCTCAAGATCCATCAGCTTGGGATTGGCAGGGGCTTCCCTGGTGGTCCAGTGGTTAAGACTTCGCCTTCCAGTGCAGGTTCAATCCCTGGTCAGGGAGCTAAGATGCCACATGCCTCACGACCGAAAAACCAAAATCAAGCAATATTGTAACAAATTCAATAAAGACTTTAAAAGTGGTCCACATAAAAACAAGCAAACAAAAATATGGGATTGGTTAAATAAGGAACAGAAACAAAATTAGGTAGCTGTTAAAAAGAATGAGATTCTTCTCGATGTCTTAGAGGACTGGGACGGGGAGGGTGGGGGGGGCTCAAGGGAGGGTGGGGGGGGAGTCAAGGAAGGGAGGGAATACGGGGATATGTGTATAAAAACAAATGATTGAACTTGGTGTACCCCCCCCAAAATAATAAATAAATAAATAAAATTAAAAAAAAAGAATGAGATTATTCTATATTTGCTGATGTGGAATGATCTCTCAGATGTAAGAAGGAAACAAATCAGGGTACAAAGAAGTGTGTGACCATTGATGTTAAATATGAGTTTATAAATATGTGTTTATGCTTGTGACTGTGGAGACTATCTCTTGAAGGTGACACAGTAAACTGGTAACAGTGATTGGCTGTGGAGAAGAGAACTGGGTGGTTGGGGTGGGAATGGGAAGGACATTTATTTAGCACACTAATTTAATACACTTTTTACTACTATTTGAGTTCTTAAATATCTGAACATATTATGTATTCAAACCAAGATAATTTTTAAATTTCTTGATCACTTGTATGGATCAAGAATGTTGAGTAGTTGTAACCAATAGCATTCCTTTGCAACTTTGGGTCCCATTCTGTGTTGATATAAGAACATGGTAGTTGCCATAGAGACTCACCTTCACTACTACCCTGACTGGCTGAAGTTCAAAGAGGAGGGAAACTGGAAGCGGTTGCCCTTTGGGACAGAGTGTCCACACTTTGGTTCTCTGCAGTTGCCCTGCTCTTGCCATTGTGCCCCCAGCTAACTGGTCCTACTGGAAAGGAGACTCAAGGGAGTTGATGAGGATCAGGGTGCAGATGAGAGTTCAGGGAGAACAGACATCGGAGAAGGTGGTCAGCAGAAGCCTGAGGCTGGGAGAGCACAGAGAGGGAGATGGTAGCAATTGCCACCCCAGCTCCAACACATGCAGCTCACAGTGGTAAAGTGGAGAGAAATGGTGTTTTATGGGCCATGGTCTTGAGGTCCTCTGCTACCCCTGAGGTTTGGCATGGTGCCTAGGAGTCTGCATTTTTGAAAAGTGCCCATTCTGGGAATCACTATCTCTTCCACCCTCCTGGTTTTAGAGCTAAGGTGATCCCTTTCATCCCTTGAAATATCCATTCCATGGAGTATTTTTCTAATTACTTCTGAAACCATTTATGATGTTCTACTCTTAAACACATGCACTCATAGAGTGATTGTTTTTTCATGCCTTTGCCCTCCTAGAGCCCATAAAAGGCTATCATGCCTAGTACTAAACTACACAATGGTAAGAAGAAGAAAGTTGAGGAAACAACTGAATGGTTTGTGGGTCATAACTTTGGGAAGAGTGATTATGTGCTGATATGAATTTTAAAAGCAATAATATGAATAATTATGAGTTATGCTGAAGAAAAGGAAAGCTTGGTAATGATCAGAGGTATTGTGCTGCAAAATAATTTTCCTAAAAAGAAATAAAAAATAGTTTCATTATCATCATTAATACATATTTATGTAAAGTTAATAGATCTAGCCTTCATTTGGAATTGGTCATTTTATTTTATTTTTTTATTTAAAAAAAAATTTATTTATTTGTTTATTTGCTGCATTGGGTCTTCATTGCTGCGCGACAGCTTTCTCTGGTTGTGTTGAGCGGAGGCTACTCTTCATTGCGGTGCTCAGGCTTCTCATTGTGGTAGCTTCTCTTGCTTAGAGCATGGACTGTAGGCTTGCAGGCTTCAGTAGTTGTGGTGCAGGGGCCCAACAGTTGTGGCTCGAGGGCTCTAGAGCACAGACTTAGTAGTTGTGGCACATGGGCTTAGTTGTTCTTTGGCATGTGGGATCTTCCTGGGCCAGGGGTTGAACCTGTGTCCGATCAAACCCGTGTCTAGCTGAACCCATGTCAGATCGAACCTGTGTCCCCTGCATTGGCAAGTGGATTCTTAACCACTGTGCCACCAGGGATGTCCCTGGAATTGGTCATTTTAAATCAGGAATGACACTCACTAAGTATACTGGGGGGAAATGTTATATCAGTCTCTGTTTTAAGCTCTAGATGTGAAGTTAGGATGAAGTATGTATCCTCATAAATGAATCAAGTAAATAATATGCATTACTTTTTTCTGTGGAAGCTCTGATATTTTAGTAGCTATGTTCTTTTTAAGATTGTTTAGAAACTAGGAGGAATAGGCAGCAGCCTCGTAGTGGCATACCATGAGAAGCTTTGGGTGTCAAAATGGGATGATTTGAAGAGCAAAGAATGATAGAGGTGATGGGGAGAGGTCCAAGAAGCTCTTTGTTACAGAAGAGGAGGCACTGGCAGGCTCTGTGGGGCATGTGAGCCGGTATCTAGAAGACCCTTTCTGTAACTCTCCAGGACTGTTGAAATTTCAGGATGCATTTAATCCTTAATCTGTGTATCTAATGTGTCTAATTCCTAATGGAATTTTAGGAGCAAGTTTAATCTGACGTGAATGAACATTTACATTTCTTTAAGAGATTCAGTAGCATATGTTAAATACATGTGAACATGGCATTGTGCTAAACTGCTTCTTCTTGCCAGGCATTCGCCTTCTTTTTTTTCCACTATATCCCTCTTTGAAAATAGCCTGCTATCTTGTGGTGCTTTTTTATCACAGAACACACTTCAGAGAAGCAGTATATTTTTAACAGGAAAAGCCCCAGATACCCAAGTTCTGTTCCCAGCTTCTCTACTTGTTAAGCGTCTGACCCTGGGCCAGCAACTTCTGGGAGCCTCCTGGGATAAATGAGGGCAAAACAGCAATTGTTGGAGTGACCACATTTCCAATTACTATATGAAAACACTTAGGGAACTATTAAGCCCTATGTACATAGAAAGTACAATTATTAATCAGTACATTAAATTCACATTTACCTAGAATCCAAATAACCGGAAAACCAAAATAACTACATTTTTTTTGTGTAGACTTGTCCAGTGATAACTGATTTAATGCTAAACTGCCCAGTGGTACTAAAAACTCAGAAGTGACTTGGAAATCAAATACCAGTTAAAATTACATTCAGTAATTTTTTTCTTTCAAGTGGTCAGCAGTCTGGTTCTTTGAAAATTGGTTATATGTGGAAGGTCAAAGTGGAAAATCCCAATTTCTGAACGACTTGGGATAAAGCAGGCATCAGTCACCAAGGTCAGCCAACCTCTGGCTCCTTAAGAGGGTGCTCCCTTCCCGCTCCACACAGGTGGCTTTTTGTCCCTTAGCAGCCTCCGTTGTACGGCCATCACCCTTTCCATGCCTAGGTCTCCCTCTCCCCTTAGGTCATACCAGCCACCTCTTAGCTCATTTTTCCTGAAACCCCACGGCAGTCACTGTTCCCTGCAGCCTGAGGCTTCTTCTTCTCCATGCCCCCCCCGCCCCATTCCACTGTGCGACTTCGTTTGGTTGCCTTCTTGTATGTTTTGCTTTCCCAAACAGAGTGGGGCTCCTTTTTTAGGGCCAGGCCTCATTACCATTTCCTTCTGTCTTTAAAACTCCTTAGGTGTCCACACTGCAGGACATTTGGTTGCTTTCCTCTGAGTGCGCTTACCTGCTCTGTGACTGTTCATTTCTCTGACATCATCAGTGAAAGAAGTGTTTCCTAAAAGTGACCCCTCCATTAAACATGAACATCCCCCCACCTTAATTTTAAACCTTAAAAAAAAAAAAGAAATCTCTCTAGAATGTTTTATATACTTCATAAAAAAATTACACATAGAGATCCCCAAAAACACAGCCCGCTCAAGTGACGCTAGTAACTCTAGACTAAGCATGTCTATTAGTGTTCACACCTATAATACAGAGGACTTTGGCTGTGGGGCAGCATGAATTTTCTCCTTTACAAATAACCCTAGAATTCTTCTCCTTTGACTTTTAACTGACTTTTTTTCCCTGGAAGATCTTTTGCTTTCTCCCTCCATTAGCAGTCAGCCTTCTGACATCTGTGTGTGCTGGCCTTCCACGAGATGAGTCTTCTCTTCTGACGGACAGGAAATACTGAAGTCATTCTTTTTTCAGCCACATCTTTGAAGTACTAAGTAAGGAATGCTTCTTACTCCTCTATTTTTTAAAGCTATTTTTCTTTAGTTCAGAGGTTTATTTTCCAGATAGTGCCGGATAGTTAAGATGATACGAAGTCTCTCTCAGTGCCAGATAGATCTGGTATTAGACTTTGTTATTAGATTATGGCGGTGGGGGGGGGGGGGGGTTATAGTTTCTCTGAATATTGGCAATGAGTTATCATTCTGATATCCTCTAATCCTGTCATCTTTCTAACAGGATCATTAATGTATTTGACAAAATATTTGTGCTTAGAAGTCAGAAAAGGCCCCTTCTCTCCTGGAACTGACATGATAATAAAGGGAGACAGTCAGTAAAAGTAAATTGTTGTTTTAAATTCTCTTAAGAGCTATAAGTACAGTGAAAGTGACTAATGGGGCAAGAGCAGTTGGTGGTGGTAGTGGTGGGTGTATTACTTTCCTAGGGCTGGCATAACAAAGTACCATGAACTGGGTGGCTTAAAGCAATAGAGATACATTCTCTCAGTGCTGGAGGCTAGGAGTCCAAAATCAAGATGGATCCTTCCTTGTCTCTTCTGCCTTTTGGCAGCCCCATGGATTCCTTTGCTTGTGTTTGTACTTAAAGCTTTTAAGCCTCCTTCTTCACATGGCCTTCTTCCCTGTGTCTCTGTCTCTATATATCTATCCTTTATATAAGAACACCACTCATAATGGATTAAGGGCCAGTCCTATGCCAGTATGACCTCATCTTAACTAACTACCTTGCAACAACCCTGTTTCCAATTAAGGTCACATTCTTAGGAATTAGGGATTAGGACTTCAACATATCTTTTTTGGGAACATGATTCAGCCCATAACAGTGGGCTTTTTTGGGTGGACTGACCAGGCAAGGCTTTGCTAGGTGGAGACATTTGAGCTGAGCCTGAATGATGGGAAGGGGCAGGTGGTAATAAAACTCTGGGAGCAGATCCTTCCCACGTAGAGGGAACAGCAAGTGCAAGGACCTGGAGAGTGAGCCCGTTGGAATGGAAGGTATGTACATTAGGATTTACACTCTTAAAAGCGGCAAAAAAAATGCCTGGTTCAGGCAGGTTACTTTTAAGACGAAGGGATTTTACTTTTCAGCACTCTTGAGCACTTTTTGCTTTTGGTCAGGCGAAGACTGAAACAATTTTTCTTTAAAAAATTAAGTGCTGAGAAATCAGGCCTTCCAGCAGTAGCTAATCACATGTTAAGAATTATGTTGATTAGAAGTTCACTTTGCATTTTAATAGTAGAATTCTCTATCACTGTATTTGGGTTTATTAACCTAAAAGCTTTAAATATAACAACAACTGAGAATTAACCAGATTTTGTAATAGTGAAGATCATTTTCTAGTGGTAGGAAATTAAGGCTTAATATACTCTTTAAGAACCTGACATCATATATTAAATTGTTGTTTTCAACAAGATTGTAACATTATTGTTGTTGTCCTATGTGACACCTATGCTAAATAGCATTAGTGTGATTTTTTTGTTACATATTTATGAAAAATCTTAGTTTTTTTAATTTTAAAAATAGACACAGAATCTAGAAAAATCTATGTGGAAATAGAAATTTCCTAGTCAAGAAGATGCCACATTAGATTGGCAATACCGTTAAGCATTCAGAAGTAGGATAAAATAACTGAAAATATTGTAATATTTGATGCAAAGTTGACATTATGAAATATGCAATAGTATATTGTATACGTGTACTTTTAGCCAGAACTTTGGTGTCGGTAATACAGATATATTTTGTTCATATTACAGAAAAAAACATATTACTTAGGAATAACAGGTTTCTATGAGAAGTTCTGAGTTAAAAAATGCTTATGTAAAATTAGATTTTTATGGTGAATGACTATTTAGGTAGGGTTTAGGATTACAAGCCCAGACTGAAGCTGAGGCTGCCTGGGTTTAAAGCCTGACTTTGCTTCATGCAGCTGGGTGACCTTGAATAAGTCATTTAACCCTTCTCTGCCCTAGGTTACTCGTTTGTAAGAAGGGAAATATAAAATGATACCTAACTCAAAGCATTGTTGGGAGGATACAGTGAGTTAATGCATATACATTTCCTAGAAAGGGCACAAAGAAAGTGCTACGTAAGAGCTAGTTGTTATTATTTTTAACATGTTAATTGAAAATTAGATATATTAATATTCATTAATTATTATGTAAAATGTAAATACAGTCAATGTCTTTTATGCCTGCTTACAAATCAAAAGCTAATGTGAGAGAGATAAGAAAACTCTCAACAGAATTTGCAAGGCTCTGTTTTAATGTTAATAATCTGTTAAAAGTATTTTATGTGCTTACTCATTTACTTATAGCAGTGACTATGTTCAAGAGACTTTGTTAGGTCTTAAGGGAGAAGGAAAGATGATTAAGCTGTTGATCCTGCTTTTAAGAATCTGCCTATCCAATAGGGGAGATAAGACAATTTAGTAGAACACGAAGTGTAATGAGGTAAGTGTCATGCCAAGAACATGATTTTGTGCTGTATCTCTGGAGGTTGGGAAGCATCTGAGGAGGTTTTGTGGGTAAAAAGGCATGGAGAAAAATGTAGGAACTGATGACAGTTTTAAGGGATAGGAAGAATAGGAGAAATATGAGGTAGAGAAGAAACAGATAAATGGGCAAAAGACTGAGAGTCTTGTCCTTAAGTCAAGAGAGGAAAGAATTTCTAGGAAGAGAAATGGGCTATCACAAACACTATAGCAAATTTAAGAGGAGTGAGGATTGAAGAAAGACCATCATAAAAATTCCCTCCTCATCTTCCTTGGGGCCAGAGTGACTTTGTTGGGGATTCATTGGCTTTTCTTGACAAAATAGCCTGTAACAGCAGAATTTCTGGGACATGACATATAACTGAAAAAGCATCAGGTCAGTTAAAGTATAGTGTGTTTATACTGATGTGATTCAAACATAGTGAAATTTCTAGGCGGTTTTTTTGCTGTTGTGGTTGTTTGTTTGTTTTTTATTCCTTAAGGAGCACTTTCAAGACTACCTACCACTCGTTTAGCTTTTTTTTTTCTGCTGTATTGTCCTAAACATTTGAGATGATCATCCTCTCATATAAAGACTTGCAGCTGCTTTTGCAGTAGATATTGTCACTTCCATTTTACAGACATGGAGGCCATGGTCCAGAGAGGAGGTGACCAGCTCACAATCCTTCCATCTATAACAAGCAACCAAGCTGAAATTGAACCCAGCCTGTCTGCCCCAAAGCCTGGACTCTTAACCAATTTTAGATAAATTGTTTAGTAACCTCAAGGCATTTTCTTTTCTTTTTTTTTTCTTTAAGAACTTTTATTGAGACACAATTGACATACAATAAACTGCATATATTTAAAGTGTACAATTTGGAATTTTTTTTTGTTATTAGTAATGTATACATGGCAATCCCAATCTCCCAATTCATCCCCCACCGAACTCCCTCCCCCCCACACCCGCTTTCCCCACTTGGTGTCCATATGTTTGTTCTCTACATCTGTGTCTCTATTTCTGTCAAGGCATTGTTTTTTAATACGTTTATTTATGTATTTGTTTATTGGCTGTGTTGGGTCTCCTTTTGCTGTGCGTGGGCTTTCTTTAGTTATGGCAAGTGGGGGCTACTCTTCGTTGTGGTGCGCAGGCTTCTCATTGCTGTGGCTTCTCTTGTTGCAGAGCATGGACTCTAGGCACGTGGGCCTCAGTAGTTGCGGCACATGGGCTCAATAGTTGTGGCTCATGGGCTCTAAAGCGCAGGCTCAATAGTTGTGGTGCACAGGCTTAGTTGCTCTGCGGCATGTGGGATCTTTGTGGAGCAGGGATTGAACCCGTGTCCCCTGCATTGGCAGGTGGATTCTTGACCATTTCGCCACCTAGGAAGTCCTGTCAAGGCATTTTAGATGGAGAGTTGTTAAGACCAGCATTTACTGATGACCAGCCACACTGGCCTCCTTGCTGTTCTTTAAATAAACCTGGGTTATTCTCACTTCAGGGCCTTGGCACTTGTCCTTTTCTTTCTTTAGAACTCTTTCTCCCCAGCTTTGCCTGATGGGCTCCTCCTCAGCTTTCGTGTGTCAGCTTGAATAGCAGAGGGGCCTTCCCCAGCACTCTACTGAAGTCCATCCATCACACCTGGTGCGTCCCAGGTTGAGACCAACTCCCTCCTCACGTGTTTATTTGTTGTTGTTTGCCTCCTAATATTCAGTGTCTAGCTTAGATGCTGCTTTATTCCCAGGACCTAGTTCACATTTCAGTAAATATTTGTGGAATGAATGAATGCGTAATATCTCAAAGCTACAGGATTTTAAGTAATTGGTGAGATTTTCTGGTTTATCGAGATGTTAGAAGTATTAATTCATATCTGTGATTATTTCTTTCTTATTTAACCATGCATACCTTTCCCCCATAACTTTGAATTGAAAACTGGGTGATATTTTAAGGGAAAGTCCTAAAAATTTCCTGTGTATTTAAGGTGTTACAAGTTCATTATAGGAAAATTTGCAAACTCAGGAAAGTATATTTTAAAATCAGCTATAATACTGCTTCTAGAAGCTGAATTTTAATATTTGGTTATATTCCTTTACTTCATTACAAATTGCTTTCTTTTATTCAGCAGTGTATCATGAGTATTTCTTGTGTCATTCATTATTCTCCTAAACTTCAATTTTAAAATAGAATTTCTTTTTTAGAGTAGTTTTAGGTTCACGGCAAAATTGAGCAGAAAGTACAGAGATTTCCCAAATACCCCCTTCCCCCAAACACGCCCGGCCTCCACTATCAACACCCCACACCAGAGTGGTACATTTGTCACAATTGACAAACCTACACTGACAAATCATTATGACCCAAAGCCCATAATTTACATTATGGTTTGCTCTTGGTTTTGTACATTCCATGGATTTTGACAAATATATAATGACATGTATCCACAATTACAGTATCATACAAAGTAGTTTCACTGCGTTAAAAATCATCTGTGCTCTGCCTTATTCATCCCTCCCTCCCCTCAACTCCTGGAAACCACTTATCTTTTTACTGTCTCTATAGCTAAATTTTTAATACATACAGAATATTCCATTTTATGCACGTCATACTTAATTCTAGTTAGGCAGCTAGGTAGTTTTTGGCCTTATAAATAACCTGATGAATGGCCTCGTGTGGAGGTCTTTGTGTACAACTCTGGTTATTTCCTAGAAAGGCTAGATTAAGGATTAAGGGATGTGAACATTATAAGGCCTTCGTTACATATCCTCTAACAGTCTGGCCCTTCAGATTTTTTTAAAAACCATTTCTTGTTAGGAATGTATGAGAGGGTTTAGTAAAAAAAATTGTCCAAGCATGGTGAAAATGTAGACACAACAATAATAGCTGATATGTGTGCTATATGTTTACTATGTTATAGTTTACTATGTGTCAGGCATTGTTTTAAGCACTTTATTTGAATTAACTCATTTAATATTTGTAATAATGCTATTGATTAGTGCTGTTATTGGCTCTATTTTAGGGATGAGAAAACTGAGGCACAAAACATTAAGTAACTTGCCCAAGTGATTTCTTTAACTGTAATATGGAAATACTGTTGGGACCTAAGTCTTGAGTCGTGTTGAGTGTTCTATGCTCTTCTGGCCCATAGTAAAAACTTACCAGTTTATCACCAGTAGTGTTAGGGAATCATCACTGTTATAGAAGTAGTAGCATCAAAGACATGACAACTAAAATGACCTTAGAGAATTTATTAGCTCTTAGTTTTTCAGTTAATGAATAAATATTCAAACAGAAAGTTTCCTTCAAATTCAACTTTGTCTAACTCACCCAACGTTTACTATAGCGTTGGTGTTTAGTGAGTATTATTTGATGACAGCTTATGAATTTTTTTATTTTCTAAGAGGAAATTGGCTGTAGCATATGTGTATTAGACACTTTGGATTCTTAACTTTGGTTTTGCTGACTTCAGTGTATAAATACTATCTGGTATATAGTAAAATACGACTAAAATTATTAATCCCGATTGGTAATTTAAAGAAACATAAATACAAAATCCAGTTTTCTAAACTCAAATGAGAGCTTCCATGTGTTAGTATGTAAAGGCAGCATTTCAATTTTTGGCTTTACTGTGGAAATTCTGCTTAAAACAAATACAAATCAACATTCTTTTCCCTTCTCTCTGCTGTTTCCCCCAAGCCCCAACCGTTACCTCTTCCACACACTTAATATTTCTGTTAATTTGCTCCCGAGGATGCTTGCGTATTTGCTGCTGAGTCTTTCTGGGTCTTTTTAGGGGACAGACTGATTTTACTGCCTAGGTTTGGGGCTCCATCCTATGGTTCCCTGGCTCGCAGAGGTATTGAGACTTCAACCTTTAGCTGCCTTTGAGTGACTGCTCAGATGTCATGGGGAGCCTCAGTGGGACTGATAACTATTAAGGGTTGTTTTTTATTTTCACTTGTTAAATTCCCCAAACTCATGCTATTAAAGGGCTTTCAATAGAACTGGAAGGCTCTATCTATTCATTTTTTTAACTTCCACATCACATAGCCTTATACCGACTGGGCATTCAGTAAGGTGTTGAATATGTAATTTTTGTTAATTGATTCATATAAAATTACACTGTACATTGTTTGCCATTATAAATGTTAATTATAAGTTTATTTAGTTTGTATTTATACTCTAACCTTCCAGAGCACTGAAGAAAAAACTTGTAGTTTTTCCTTTAAACTTTAAAAGGAAACACATGTTTGGATAAAGCACTGCCGTACTTCTGTTCTTAAATGTCCATTATAGGGTAGCTACCTGACAATTATTTGTTTCCCTGTAGAAGAAATATTTTTTAAAAAACACCTTGAGAAGAGTGCCGAATTATCCTTTATGAGCAGGTCACATGATGTGAAATGACAAGGTTTAGGGATTGCATTTTTCAAAGCCAGTAATAAAGTAAACAGGCTAAAATGCAGTTCTTTAAGTTGGAGATACTAGAGCTTTTTAGTTGATTCTTTTTGATTTAAAACAGGCCACTTGACATTTCTCTGCTAAGCAATAAGTTATGAGTTAAATACAAGCAAGGTTCTGTTTTTTCAGACACTTTAACAACTGCCCACACATCAGAAGGTAACTTTCTTCATTTCTCCTCTGCTGGCATAGGTGTGATGACTGTACTTAAAACAGGAAGTTAATAATCTCTTTTTGAGGGTGGTGGTAGAATGTTATCCCTAACAAATTAGCTCATATGTCTGCTCCCAGGTTTTAGTTTAAATGTGCGATTCAGATGATAATACTGCATCTAAAAGTGCTTTAGGGGGACTTTCCTGGCAGTCCAGTGGTTAAGACTTCACCTTCCAATGCAGGGGGTGTGGGTTTGATCCCTGATGGGGGAGCTAAGATCCCACATGCCTCATGGCCAAAAATCCAAGACATAAAAACAGAAACAATATTGTAACAAATTCAATAAAGACTTTAAAAATGGTCCACATCAAAAAAAATCTTTAAAAGTGCTTTGTACCAGAATGTATTACTATGTCTTATGGGGGGAGGGGGTTCCTTGATAATTTTATGTTGTTTTCCATAATTCCTTGGAATTTTCTTTCTAAAATAGATGAATTTCCTTTAGGACTTCCAGAAAGCCTTTAGAGAATTATTCCTAAAATTGTTTGCTTTACAAATGTATGTTATTATTTTATTGAGAAATAAGATTAAAATCATCTTTCTGATTTTAAGACAGTTAAGAATCATAGTACTCTGTCTGAAGAACATAGTGGTAAATGATGTTGGAATTTGGCCATTAGTAGGCAGCTGATTTTCCTAAAATCAGAATGGTAACTTGAAAAAGAATGGCCGTCCTTCCAAATAATGGTTCTTTGGAGATTACTTTGAGAATATTTTGTGACAGACAGATGCCAGAAGTATCTGTCACTGTATTTTCTTAGTGTCTTAACACTTAAGACTTAACTAGCACATTATCCTTTCCAGCGTTACCAGAATCACAGGAAAAGTCTCAAAAATCATCTGGTCTACCTCCCTCATTTTGCAGGTAAAGAAACAGATTCTGAGAGGTTGGGTGCCATCACCTGCTGAGCTGCTAAGGTATCTTGACCTGGTACATGGTACACCTTAGAGTTGATTTGCAAATATGTATATAGAAAATGTTGATGGAACCAATGATATTCTTATTCTTCCTGAGAAATTTGCAGATTTAGGGTTCATGGCTGCTCTTATATGTGCTTGTTACTGCAGTTATAGCGCCTTTTCAGGTATGATGTCAGCTTTAAAATCAAGTCACATCGTAGGCACATATAGATCCTGTCTTAGTCTGTTTGTGCTGCTCTAACATATACTGGTGCCTTATAAACAAAAGAAATCTATTTCTCACCATTCTGGATACTGGAGGTCCAAGATCAGGGTTCAAGAATGGTCCGGTGCTGTGAGGTCCTCTTCCAGGTTGTAGACGTCTCATATCCTCACATGGCAGTAAGAGGGAGAGAGAACTCTGGGGTTCCCTTTATAAGGGCACTAATCTCATTCATGAGGGCTCCACCCTCATGACCTCCTGATACATAACCTTGAAACTTAGAATTTCAACATAGGAATTTGGGGGGACACAAGCATTCAGTCCATTATATTGCTCCTTAATAAAAATGTGTTAAATAAATGAATGAATCATTTAGAAAAAGCAGTTTTGGGGGAATGGCAGAATCCAGATAGAGTCTGAGTCACAGTTATTAATCAACCATTCCAGTATAACACTGCAGTGAGTGCTTACTATATAGGAGCCTTATAGTACTTTCATCTTTCCCCTCCAACCTTTGTGCTGTTGTTATCATATGTTTAACTTTATGTGTTATAATTCCCATGTTGCATGGTAATCATTTTTTAATAGTTATCTTTTAAAGAGATTTAAATAATTTAAAAAAATCTTATATGCCTAGCCATGTATTTACCATTTATGGTTGCTTTCATACCTTTTTGTAGATCCATAGTTTTATCTGGAATCAATTACCTTCAGCTCAACGGACTTCCCTTTACATTTCTTTTGTCTGGTGGTGATTTATTCTGTTAGTTTTTGTGTTTCTGAAAATATCTTTACTTCACCTTCAGTTTTGAAAGTTGTTTTCACTGGATATAAAAATCTGAGTAGACAGTATTGTTTTCTTTCAGTACTTTAAAGATGTTGCTTTCCACTTGCATAGTTTCCAATGGAAAATCTGCTGTTATCCATATTTTGGTACATATTTTGTCTTTTTCCCTCCTCTGGCTGTTTTAAAGATTTTCTTTATTATTAGGGTTTTGAGCAATCTGGTTATGATGTGCCCTGATGTGGTTTTCTTCATGTGTCTTGTGCTTGGGACTCATTGAGCTTCTTGGATCTGTGGGGTTTTAATTTTCAAGAAAGTTTGAAAATTTTCTGCCATTATTTCTTCAAAAAATTTTTTCTATTCCTTCTTCACGTTCCCTTCTGAGGGACTCTATTTGCCTGTATATTAGACTGCTTGAAGTTGTCTTACTGCTCACTGATACTCTGTTCAATTCAAAAATTTCTCTTTTCTTTCTGTTTTACTTTGGATAGTTACTATTGCTATGTCTTCACATTTAGTAATCTTTTCTTTGGCAGTGTCTTAAACATTAATCCCGTCCAGTGTATTTTTCATCTCAAATTTTGTAGTTTTCATCTCTAGAAGTGGTACTTGGTGCTTTAAAATATCTTCCGTCTCTCTAACTTTTTGAACATACAGTTATTACAACTGTTTTAATGTCCTTGTCTGCTAATTCTAATATTTGAATCAGCTCAGAGTTGAGGGGATTTATTGATTTATCTCATCATGAGTCATATTTTGCTGCTTCTTTGTGTACCTGGTAATTTTTTATTGGATGCCAAATATTGTGAATTTTACCTTGTTGGGTACTAGATATTTTTGAATTTCTATAAATATTCTTGAACTTTGCACTGTAATACAGTTAATTTACTTGGAAATAGTTTGATTCTTTTAGGTCTTTCTTTAAGGTTTTTTAGATGGGACTAAAACAGTGCTTAATTTAGGGCCAATTATTCCCCAGGACTGGGCAAGACCCTTCTGTTAACTCTGTTTACTCCCCTGAATCATGAGGTTTTCCAGTCTGGGAGATGGGAGCAGATACTGTTTTTGATTCTGCGTGACTTCAGGCACTACACTGTAACCTCCAAGCCTTTCTGGTGGTTCTTTCTCCAGCCACCTTAGTTTCCCTACATCTGTGAAAAGGAATCAACTGCATTCTTGAGGGGGACTCTCTGCACATCTCCAGAATTCTCTCTCTGTGAAGCTCTCTCCTTTCCTTCAAACTGTAGCTGTCTTGGTCTTCTCAGACTCTCAGCTCAATAAGTCTGCTGATGCCTGCCTGGCTTACGCTTCCTGTGCCACAGCTGGAAACTCTCAAGGCATAGGCTGGCACAACCTGGGGACTCACCTCACCTTCCCATCTTTCAGATCACTGTTTTCGTTGTCTGATAATGTCTTGAAAACTATTTCTTCGTGTTTTTGTCCACTTTTGATTGTTTCAGATAGGAAGGTAAATCCTGTCCTTGTTATTTTATCTTGTTTAGAAGTGGAAATTTTCCTGGGATCCGTTGAAAGTGAGGAGACAGATGAAGGAGTAAAAGAGAACTTCAGAAGTTGTGGTAAAAGTTTACATAGTCAACGTGGTGCATAGGAAAGCCTAGCTGAGGTGGTAAGAATTTCTTCAGCAGTTTTTGAAGCAACTGAGTGAGTTGGCTAGTGGTTTTATGGATTTATTGTCCTTTTCAGATACTGTATATTTGTTTGTTTAGTGCCTATTCTGTGCCAAGGCCTTATTGGCATTATTTCTCACCTCCACAATAGGTTCGAAAGGTATTGTCCTTGATGATCTGTCTCTAGTCTCCACCCCACCTTCCCCTTAACCTCAGCCCCAGCCCTTCTCAGTATCATAGAAGGAGAAGGAGGGTTGTCAAGTGACTGCCGAAGTCCTACAGTTTATAAATTGTATAATCCTTTTTCAGGCCCAGATTCTTGTAGCTTCAGAACCAATGAGTCCATAGTACTTTCTTTCTTTTTTTTTCTTTTAAAGATTTATTTTATTATTTATTTATTTTGGCTATGTTGGGTCTTTGTTGCTGCACACGGGCTTTCTCTAGTTGTGGCGAGCGGGCGCTACTCTTAGTTGTTGCGGAGCATGGGTTTCTCATGGTGGTGGCTTCTCTTATTGTGGAACACGGGCTCTAGGTGCAAGGGCTTCAGTAGTTGCAGCATGTGGGCTCAGTAGTTGTGGCTCGCAGGCTCTAGAGCACAGGCTCAGTAGTTGTGGCGCACAGGTTTAGTTGCTCTGCGGCATGTGGGATCTTCCCAGCCCAGGGATTGAACCCGTGCCCCCTGCATTGGCAGGCAGATTCTTAACCACTGTGCCGCCAGGGAAGCCCCATAGTACTTTCTTCTTGCCAAGGTTGAGATTTGTGTTGAGTGAGTGACTGGGGAGTTGAGAGTGCTAGAAAGGGAGAGGTTGAAGGGACCGCTCATGATTAACTAGATCAGGAAAGGAGGGAGTCAAAGATGAAGGCTGATGGATGGGAAGAAAAAAAGTTGCAGGGGCCTTAAGGTCTCTGTGGTGTTCACAATGGTTGTAATGGCCTTAAAGAAATAAGGGAGCAAATACTTAGTCCTGGATGATGACAGTGAAAGTGATGTGGGAGAAGGAAGGTCCCCAGAATTTTACCTGATCTTCTAGTTAAACCTGGACCTCTAATAACCGTTCCAGATAGATTGTAGACCTGAGAAAGGTAAAACAAAAATGTTCTAGAAAAAGTAAGCAAAGATTTTTTTAAACAAGATATAAAAAGTGCTCAGCAGAAAGAAAACACTATATTAAAATTCTTTTCATCAAAAACACTGGCAGAGAGCAAAAAAGCAGGCAATAGAGTAGAAGATATTTCCAGTACATATATCCAAATCCTTTTTAGGTCAGTCACTTGGATGAATTGAAACACTAAAATGTTTTATTCTTTCTATCAGAAATTCATTAACATACACCATGGCTTTGTATATTTCCAGAATTGTTTGTCTAATCCTCTTAAGGGCATAATACCACTAAGCAGCACAGCTAAGTGTTTGATCAGTTTTAATTAGAACGATCATTTGTCACACTTTAGAAGCATTTGGCTCTTGGCTGTAGAAGTAACCAGGCTGGGCAAAGAAGTATTAATTCTGCCATCTTTTAAGGTTACATTTCAAACTGTTAAAACTAGTCACAATTGAGTCAGTATATACCCTTCAACTATTCAAGCCTGTTCAATATGCTGGTTAATCAGATTATGAATCTCATTTTTCCGCAGTATAATATATGAAGGCCATGCGATTAGGGTTTATCTTATTGGCTATTTTAAGAAAGTTAGCATCTATTTTTTGTCTTGTATGAAGAACTAAAGTGTTTTCCAACAGGTAGTATGAGACAAAAAAGGATTCTTGGGTTCTTGTATGGGTTAGGAAGCTATTGCACATTATGTCAACACAAAGGAATGTGAGAACTCACAGATTATATAATATTTTGTGGTCAGGGATTACCAAGTAAGATGTAGCAATGAGACTGCATCCACAACTGCATGTGAAAATCAGTGTCACTGCTTGACAATCTTACAGTAGACCAATGGGACACAAAGTCAGAATACAAAACCATGAGGCCATGGTACTGTAACCTATATACTTAGTGATGTTATTATTTCTCCTCTGGTTTTCAAGGTGAAAAGAGAGTTAGAAATTTTGATTCATGTTGAATCACTCTCAAAAGGATTTAATTCAGTTATCGAAGGCTTTAGTAACCTCTTTATCAACTCTCCTTTATAGGTGTTGGGTTTTTTAAGTGAGAAAGAAGTCTAACTGGTGGGTCCCTGCTTAATAAAGGTGGTGCTGAGTGAGTGCCTCTGTGTGTGTGGGTGTAGTGAGGTGGTGGATTAGCTTTCTGTGGCTGCTATAACAAATTACCACAACCTTGGTGGCTTGAAACAACACAAATTTATTCTCTCATAGTTCTGAGAACCAGCAGTCCGGGCTGAAATCATGGGGCCAGTAGGGCCACTACCTTTCCAGAGGCCCCAGGGGAGAATCCATTTCTGATCTCTTCCAGCTTCCAGTCTGCCAGTATTCTTAGGTGTTCCTTGGCATGTGGCCTCATCTCTTCAAACCCAAATCTCTATTTCATCTCTACATTGCCCTTTCCTCTGTGTCTGTCTTTTCTGTTTGTGTCAAAACTCCCTCTGCCTCTCTCTTATAAGGATACATGTAATTGCATGTAGGGCCCACATAGATAATCCAGGATAAGCACTTCTTAATATCTTTAAATTAATCTTTATTTTATTTTATTTTTGCCATATAAGGCAGTAGTTTCTCTTTGGCCGTATGAGGTAACATTCACAAGTTTTGGGGATTAGGAAGTGAACATATCTTTGGGGGGCCATTTTTCAGCCTACCACAGTTGGTTTTTCCAGCTGTGAGTACACCGGCCATCAGGAGATGCCTGCAGAGGTACATTAGTGAACACCTGGATGCCATAAGTATGCATGGGAAGTCACCTGTAAGAACCCCAGGTGTGTCGGGCTGGAGTTACAGCTCTGAGATACGCGAGGAGAAGGAGAGATGGAGGTGGAGTGAACACTGTGAATGAATCTTGAGGAGAGATATCAAATATTCAGAGACCTTTCTAAAGCTAAGTAGTAAGTGGTTTGAGAACGTCTAGAGGTAATGACTTTCAGCTAATATGGAAAATATTTTTTTCCTTCTTAGCTACTTGATGATTAACAAATATTAACCAAATTATGGAGGCTGAGTTTGGAGGACTTGTATATCAAAGTGATGATGAGCAAGATTTTATTAGAAGTGATGCCCTGTCCAATAGAATACGTGCACTGTTATTGCTCAGCGTTTGGTCTTCAACCTTTTGGTTTTACCACGCTCTTTAAAAAATGTGCAGGCTTTGATCTAAGCACTTTTTACATTAATTAACTTTATATTTATTGTACTTTATTTCTTTCTATTTATTTATCTACATAACAATCTCCTTACAGACTCATCTGTAAAGAAAGTGAGGTACTGAGAAGTTAAGTAACTTGCTCGTGGCCTCACAGTTAGCAGTGTATTACAGGATTTGCACTCAGAGTCTATACTCTTAATTGTATGTCAGGATTTGGCAAGCTTTTTATATAAAGAGCTGGATGGTAATTACTTTAGGCTTTGCAGGCCACAGGGTCTCTGTTGCAGGCACTCAACTCTGCTGTTGTGGTAGTGAGGCAGCCATAAATAACATGTAAATGAATGGATGTGGCTGTGTTCCAGAAAAACTCTATTCACAAAAACTAGGCAGTGGGTCAGGTTTGGCCTGTCTGGTAGTTAATATTATTTTCTCTTTTTAAAACGAATTTTTCTGGGTACTTGGGCCACTTCAGTCTGGAAAATTCAGGTCCTTCAGATCTGAAACATCTTCTTTAGTTTTGTGGATGATTTCTGCTCTTGCTTTATTCTTTTTTCTAGAATCTTTTTATTTGAGTATTGGACTTCCAAGATTCACTGGTTCTCTAATTTTCTTCTTTTCTCATATTTCTTCATTTTTAATCTTCTTGCCCTACTTTCTGAGAAATTTCCTTAGCCTTATTTTCTAGCTCTTCTCTTGATTTTTTCATGTTCAAATTTCCCTTCTCTCTTTTTTTTTAAGCATTTCTTTCTTGTTTTATGGATACAATGTCTTCTCCTGCTCCTTTAAAGGATATTAATGTTTTCTGTTTCCTGTATAACCTCTGTTTCCTCCACGTTGTTTCCTTTTATGTTTGCTCGTTTTTGTCTGTCTTTCATATTAGAGCTTTTCCTTAGATATCTGGAGATTCTTGATTGTTTACTTCTATTTAAGAGTGAATCACCAGGGAACTCCCAGCACGCAAGGGAGCTTCGAAGCTGAGGGCTTCACAGACAGAGCCAGCTTCTTGAGGAAGCCCACCCTCACTGCCACAGCCATGTCTTTAGTTTTTTTTTTTCAGTTGGTCAGGGAAGATTTCACAGAGAACCATCTCCCAGGCTTCTTCCTGAAGCCTGCAGGCCTGGCTTCCATTTTTCTTAACTACTAAATAACTTGAAAGTCTTTTTAAGACAATGCCTTTTCCCTCTTTTGTCCACATTATTGCTATATGAAAAAAATAAGACTATACTAAAAATAAAAGCTGTAAATACATTTAAAAAATTAAGTCAACAAAGACTTTAAAATTGATCTTCCTCTGCAATTAGGTTAGACTAGTTACTTTACCATTAGATGACTCAAACTGATGGCCATCTTTTGAATATCGTGCCTTAATGGCTTTTCAAGTTTGGATATCAATTTTGGAAGACTAATGTAGGCACAATATGCCTTTTATACACTAGACCTGTAAATGACCACTCTCTCCTGGGATGGAGCAGAGGCTCGGACAAGGACGGGTGAAGATGGTCATCTGGAGCCAAGCTCCCAACTCCAAGTGGGGCCTGACTGCATGGATAGACCAATATATGAAGTCAGGGAGATTCTGAACCACCTAGGAAATCCTGGGAAGGTCAGGCAGAGAACCTGTCTGTGTACAAATAGGGGAGAAGCTGCATGGCTTTTGATAAGGTTTCAGAGCCTTTGGATAACAGTATTCCTGACGGGCTAGGGGCCTTCCGTCTTCCATTAATATCTGACCTTGCCTAGGACTCACCTCTCAGGTTGTCGCTGGCCCCAGAACCACCTTTCCCCTTAGGGCTCCTGCCAGAACGTGGTTGTTTTCAGCACTTGCTGCTTACTTCTGACCATGGCCTCACGTCATTTTGGCAGGAATCCCTAACCCTCCTCTATCCCTACAGCCCTGCTAGGGCTTGAGTCTTTGCCCTAGCCTCCTCTGACGTGTCCCGCACATCCTCATCTTTGGGTTTGGATCTGCCATGTGGTAGCCACTGGCCCTGACTCCCAACTGCTGCCCCATCATTACCCCTCTGCCCACATTCCCGGCCTGGAGCCAGGTGAGTCCTCTTCCCGCTGCTAGGAGGAGTGACGTCTTTGTCCATTCTGGGACTGCTGCCGAGGAAAGATACACCCTTAGAATACTAAGTTGTGCCCGGTGTATTTTCTTCACGAAAGCATTGTTCCAAATGGTAGTCAGAAGCTCTAGGTAAACTTCTATGGTTTAGCATGTGGCCTGGACGCCACCATTTATAGCACGACTTTTAAGGAGAAATGTGTTTCAGGTTCAGGTCATAGACTTGGCGCAAGTCCCATTGAGACGTCAGGGGCTGCCTTGTAACAGCATGCAGAGGAAGAAAAATGTCATCATCAAATATTCATTCATTTCCCACTTGTGCATCACGCTGTGTGACTGCTGGATCTGTGGGCCTCCGCTGGGCCTGTTTTTATAAGCCATAATAAGGCCGCCTTACAGATTGCCCTCTGAACCTCAACCCTCTATAGAGCTCTCTCCGACGTATCTTGTATTGTACTAATGGGGAGGATTAAGGCAAGAAGTGTTCCTGGTTTGAGAAAGTGCAATTTTAATTTAAACGCGTCCTTTCCTGGAGCCTAAGTTCTTTTAGTCACTGAGCCTGCACTAATTTGTGTGATTCTTTTGGGGGCCGGGGCACTCTTCTTAGAGCTTTTTAAAATTAGTACTTCCTGTCGGTTCCGTGTTTTCTTTCAAGTGAGGCACTCTTAGAATAATGTGGCACGTAGTGATTTTCTAAAGATTAAAGCAATGTGTTCTAATGTGAGCCTTGCAACTAATTGCCTCAACTCATTATACATAAAGGGCCAAGTCATTAGTGTTAATAAGAAGTGACTTCGGAAAGTACAGTTTGACCCAAAGACTGAATAACTCTTGCAAACAGTAATCGGTGAGGTGGTATCCATTGTAGAAAACACCTTAGCTGGAAATTCTTCATGTCCGTTCATGTTGGGTTTTCCTGAAGTTTTTACCTTTATACTTGGTGACTATTTCTTTTTCAGTGGAAAATGTGCACCCTTTTGAATGTGGAGGCTGAACTGAAATAGCTCCTGGGAAAGTTTTTTGCACACGTGAATGTGCACTCTGTGCACGTGGATTTCTCGATCGCTCCTCTTCAGGCTCTTCTTGCACCCACTTCAAATGTCTGTGCTCCCAGGGCCCTGTCTTAGGTCTTCTTCCCTCCTCATACTCCTTCCCTGTTTGACCTCATCAGGTTCTGCCTCTGTGCTGGCAAATCCCACATTTATTTATCTGGGCCAGGTATCTTCTGGATTCCAGATACCCCTTTCCATGTGGATATCTTACAGAGATTGCAAACTTGCGCGTGCCTGAAACAGAGCCGTGATCTTCTTTCCAAATCTGCCCTCTCCCCACCCTGCCCTGGCTTCTCAACTTGAGAAATGATCCAACCCAACTCCGTATCCTGTTGATTTCTTCCAACCATCTCTCTCCATCCCCATCACTTGCCCTTGTCCATGCCCCCATTGTCTTTTTCCTGGACTGTAGCAAAAACATTGTGACTGCTCTTCCCAAATCCAGCCTGCCTCCTTTCACATTATATGGAGGTGCTTGAAAAATGTTAAAGCACAAATGTGATCATGTCACTATCTGCTTTAAAGTGTGCAGTGATTACCCATTGCTGAAGATCAATATCTTTCATTGTTAGGCCATTTGATCTTGTATGCTCATATCCCTAATTCACAACAGCTCAGACTCCCTGGCCATCTTTCAGGTGCTTGAATTCATCTAGATCCTTCCCTGCACGAGGCCTTTGTACTGATAGTTGCCTGGGCCTGGGATGTACTTCCTCCTATGCTCTGCCTGGGTACTGCCTACCTACCTTTCCAGTCTTAGCTTCAGTGTCATTCCTCAGTGACATTTCCAAAAGCCCTCCCCAGTTGATTAGATTCCCCTACTAAATATGCCAACAGCCTCCTGTGTTTCCTAGCACTCATCATAATTATAATTGAATGAGCATTTGTATAATTACTGTTTTGATGCCTGATTCTCCTACTAGCCTGTAAACTCCCTGAGAGCAGGGACCATGCCTGTCTGGCTCACCATTCACTCCCCAGTGCCTCTCATTACAAATATTTGTCGAATGAATGTATAATGAATATGGTTGGACAGAAGCCATGGCATATGTTATGTGTATTTGTACTTATGTTTGAATATGGGGTAGCTGATGTTCTAGGACTTGAACACTTCCCACTCCGTAATGAAGCAATACTGTGAAAGCCTTATTTAGATCTTGTTAACTGTTCAGCTGTTGCATACTCTTTCCCCATCTATTCTAGAAGTAGATTGTATCTGTCAGGGTTCTACCAGAGAAACATAACCAGTGGGAGAGAAAAGATTTATTGTAGGGATCAGCCTTCTCACATGGTTGAAGGGGACAGCTAGGCAAGTAGGACATCTGCAAGGCAGGAGGTCAGGAAATGAGGGCTGGAGGTCTTGAGTGGGCACAGGGCACAGCAAGGCTGCTGTTCACAGGCTGAATTTTTTCTTCAGGGAAGCCGCAGCTCCACTCTTCAGGCCTTTCATGTGGTTGCAGCAGGGCCACCCAGATTATTTAGGATGATCTCCCATACTTAAAGTCAGCTGATTATGGACTTCAATTACGTCTACAAAATACCTTCATAGCAACACCTAGGTTGAATCCAATAACTGGAAACTGTAGCCTGTAGCCGACTTGACGTGTAAAGTTGACCATCAGAAAAACTCTGATGCAAAGCACCAGTTTAAAAACATAATTAACTTAAAAAATAAAAAATAAACGGGGCACTTCTGGGATGGAAAATGGTAATTAAATATTTATTCAGTGGGCTTCTTACTTGCTATGGAAATAATGCCTATTTTAAAGAAATTTTTACCTATTCTGCTGAAGTATTCCAAATAATCTCATTGCTCTACTATCCAAAACAAATTTGTTACTACTTCAAATGTGAATCAGTAATAGAATTCTTGGAAAATTGGCTGGCTTCTGTTTGAGGAAAATGCTTGGTGTCTAAGATTCTTTTTTAGGTCTTCTGTCTTTTTATAAAGGATAATATAGGTACTCCATTTTGAAAGTTACTTGACAGTTGATTCTAAGAGGTCTGTTTATAATTAAAGATGAATGTTAGCTAGTAGATATTGGAAAAGAAAAAAAAAGGCTAACATTCATGAATGATTTCTGTGTTATCTTATAGCTCCCAAGCAAATTGAGAAAGCAGAGTTTTTTTGGCACTGAATGTACCTCTGGGTACGTGAAATTGTATTCACTAAGTCTGCCTTCCAAAAAGGCAAATGCAAGGGGCTCTCATGGATCAAATCTGGAAAAATTGGAGCATTAAAATAAATAATGTGGTAATGTGTTATAAACCATGAACTGAAATAAGATTTAATGAATCTATATTGATCAGTAAATGAATGAGAATGGGGGAGGTAAGCTCTTACTTACAGGAGAATGCCAACCGATAAATGTAGATGGGTAGAAAACAGGAAAATCATCATTTGGCAAACATCACAGTGATGATTGATGAAGATAGGAATTGTCAATGGGTGGGTGGCGGTTTGATGAAGAACAGATATTGGCATAGCCTCATAGTATTTTCCACAAGATACTCATTAATTACAAAGAAGGAAATGGTGACTTTATGATGAAGACTGGCAGACACAAACTTGTCCAGGTGATCAAAGTTAGCACCATCAATGATGGGATGATCCCACATCCTGTGCCTCCTGATGTGATGCACCGAGAAGAGCACAGCATCATTTTAAGGGTCTTCAGATAGTGAGACTCATGTTGCTTACTACACTAGTAGTAGGGGGAGGGAAGGCTGAATTTTATGTCAGCATCTGAATGGCTGGTTCTTAGTAATTATTTATAAGCAGCGCATGTTGCTGCTGAAAGCCATCCCATCGGACCCTTTTCCGGCAAGATTCTCCTTCTGCAGTGAAACAGGAACTAATTATGTACTATTAAATCCAAGACCCATTTCATATTCAGAGGTTGCAGTGGTAAACCTCACATGTCAGGAGCAATTAGTGACCTTGTGACATGTCATCTTCAATACGCTGAACTGTGGACAATAAATCCTAGCAGGATGGATGGATTTAAATAATCACCTCCACCATCACCCTAGTGCCATCTGAGCAATGCTATTTCAAGGCAACAAATTCAGGACATTCTCCTAACTAGGATGATGAAGATCAGAAATGTGAGAACATAGTTAATTCTGAAAGTTTTCAGCTTCTGAGTGCCTAGGAAAGGGGACAGAGATATTGGGCAGAGGATGAAGTCATGCAGTATGGTCTGCGAGCTGATCATGGGGACATTGCTCCCGTCCAGCTCCAATAGAATGACTGCTGTGTGCTGATGAAATCTGGGTGTATACATAACCAACAGCTGGGATGTGACCACAGGCTTGGCCGAGACTTGAGAAACTAAGTTCTGTTGTGCTAATTGACTATCTTGGATTAATGGGAAGTATTTAAGTTGAAAAATGAGCAAACTTCTAACTGTAATTTGATATTTGTGTTCATAAAATATATTTCATATTCTATTTTATAGAGAAAAATGAAGAAATTAAAATGTAATTTTTTTAGAAGTAAAATATGATGTTGCAGAAGCATCATCAGTGGAGTTGTAGACACAGCCTTACTGTCACTTGTGGTTCTGCTTCTGTTGCTGACATTAGGATTATCTCCTGAAGTGGGATTTTCTTGTTGATTTTGGATTTTTGCATGTTGCTGAGACACTCCATGGGAAAATGCAGTTATAGGAAGTTGCTAGCGTGTGCTGAGCAGCGAAAGTATCTGAAAAAAATTGCTCTTGTGGGATAACTGGACTGTATCCATTAAGCCAGGTTCTGCCCCAGGATGCTGGCTCTGTTATGGGCTTAGCTCAGAGGTAATTGACTCTTCAGCCCACTGAGGCAGCTCAAGGACTCGCTGTGGTAAAGAACCTCTTTGTCTCCTCTCCATTCTGGGGCTTGGCTCTTTCAACTAGGCTATTCACATCGACTGTAAATTCTAACCATCGCAAAACAAGCCTCTGGAAGTCCCAATTGTGCACAGCTGAGAGACTGTCACTTAGCAAATGCCTAAAAAAAAAACAAGAGAGAAAAGAAAAAGAAAAGAAAGAAGAAATATAAACCTGAATAAAAATAAAAATAAAGAATTTGAGGGGCACTGGTTCAATTTGGGTGAGCATGGAATATTGTCAGCTATTTTAGTGTGGGGTAGAAGCATCACTAGGAAATACCTAATAAGCACACAGTATTACTTGAAGGAATGCATTGTAAGGTGAATACATAGCCTGTTAATGAATGTGCCTGTCATTATTAAGTGAAGCTGACGGAAAGAACCCTGCAAGGGTAGATGAAGCTATGAGCGTGCCTTTTTGGAAATGTAAATTCTAAGATTATTTAGTCCTAAACCTGTTTGTTGTTGTTGTTGTTGTGTGTGTGTGTGTGTGTGTGTGTATTATAAAATTTTCACTTTCCTTTTCCAAGTAATAAACTTGTAAGTAGACCTACACCAACATTAGCTGATCTTCAGTTTAAGGATAAAAGTTAACACTGGCTATCAGTCAAGTATAGTGTATTCTTACAGAAACGTGGGCTGAGTTTGCAAACGTGTGGCTTTGATTAGTGAGTGATACTCACAGGATAATTGATTCAGTCAACCAACCATGTTTTTGGGGGTCAAAGGAAGCTGGTTTCACAATTGATGATACATGAAGTTGCAAGCTTGAGATACTTTTCCTTGGCAGGACAGGTAAAAATGAATGGTTTTGCTTTCCTGAGCAAGATCTGTACTGTCAAGTGACCCCTTTCGGGCACAGCATTTAAATTGTCCCCACTAGAGTAAACCACCATGAGGCCCTGTACTTGGAAAATCCTCTGTTAGATCCCACTCTCAGATCCCACATTCTCTGTTACAGTGTTGGTTTTTTTTCTGTTTTTCTATGGTGTGCGTTGGGATTGGAGGGGAAGGAGGGAAAGCATCTGCTAGGGAAGTCACCCTTATGGAGCCTGTAACCAGTGATGGTTTGTAGCGTGTTCCCATCCAACCCCTGATTCTGTGATTATGTCAGGGAGCAACCCTAGGCTGCAGCTTTCCCAGGTACCATCTTGGCTTTTAGGAATTGATGCTGAATGATGTCATTTTAATCTCTTGTCCATCCATCTACCTAATATCCATAGATGTTTAAGGACCTTCTATATTCTAATTCGTAGAGACTCATATATTGCAAAGAGATATAATAATCCTGGCCTAAAGCAAGTTTGCTGAAAAAAATTAAACAATCTTGATATTATGAAAGGTAATTACATTGTTTTAATATTTCAGAACTAAGTGTTATGTGAGTTAGTACTTTTCATGCCAGAAAAAAAAATTAACATAGAACCTCCCCCATGAAATAAAAATCGCTCATAATGCCACTATCCAGATTGGGTGTTAAATACCCAGATAACGTTTAGTGTTAAATACCAATATTTTCTTCTCTAGGATTTATATTCCTATAAATCATTTATTTACTTTTTACAAAAATGAACACATGCTACTTTATAAATCTCAACCTTTCCTTACCCCTTGCTCCAACCAGATAAAGTCTTTGAACTGCTTTTCCATATTGGTGACTATATTTACATCATCACTTAGAGTGGCTGTGAAGATTTGCCGGACACACGTTGTGTCCTGATTTTTTGCTATAATAAGCAACACTGTGATGAACGTCTTTGTGCATGATTGGGCACTTGCTTGATTGTATACTTAAGGTAAACTCTTAAATATGGAATCAGAGCAGAGCCTATGTTGAAGGCTTAGGAGACTTGTTACTAGATTACTTTCCTAAAAGTTTTTTCTGATTCTTTATTAATCTGTTATGTGAAAAGTGGTTTCTCATTGTTTTAAATTGCACCTTTGTTTTTCAGGCTGAGCATTTCTCTGTATTGTATTGGCCATTTGAATTTTGTGGTCAATTGGCTAGTTTGCTTTTCCCATTTTCTGTAGGAATATTCTTGTCTTGGCTAATTGTTTTGTGAGAGCACTTCGTGTATTAGGGACATAGATTTCTTCTCTTCATTATAGGTATTTTCCCTGCTAGATTGGAATTTTGATTGAGATTTAGTCAAATGTAACATTAATTTGGTAGGTATGAGCATGTTTTTCAATATTGAGTCTTGCTATTTGAGAATAATGTTTTCAACACTTCTGATCTAAGGAAATTATAAAAAGTAAAAGGGTATGGAATGACTTTTTCCAGGCCCTTCCGTTTATTGCCTTGCCTTGGGGTAGAACTGTTACTAAGTCATTTGAGAAAACTGAGTAGCAAAAGTGTTTTCACCAGCTAAGTGATTGGATTCCATCTGGTTGGTTTTTAAAGTGTTCTTTTTAATGATTTTAGCACACTCACCTATTGTGTTCCTTTTCAAAGCTAGTATCTTTGGCTCTTTGAAATAGTCTGTTTGCATGGCTCCTTATGGCTTTGGGAGTCTGACAATTTTACGATTATGCAAATGTTATTGAGATCATCCTGATGGATGCTCCCTGAGCCCTGGCTGACTGCACAGAGACTGCGCCTTTAACTGTCACAGGGTTGGCTAGTGTGACCTTCACATCAGGCTGCATAAAACATGCTTGCCAGGCATCCTAGGACAATTTGGAGTGGTTGCCTGGGCAACCTCACTTGCTTCTAATCGAATGCCCCAAGTCCCAGTGGGAATGCCACATCTGAAGGGAGGAGCTCTGTCCTTAGATTAGCAGCGGAAGTACATTTGCCTGTTTTAGGGCATTCTACTAATGCTGGGGGGAGGTGAGGTCATGCCACGATCTGACGATGAACTCAGGGAAGGGAGAGAATGAGGGAGAGAAAAGGGAATCAAGAGAACGAGGACAGAAGAGCGGCCAGAAGGAGAAGGTCGCACTAAGTCAGTGGTAGAAATCAAAATAATAAATACAAGCAAATAGTTCATGCATAAGAAAACACTATAGCCCAGAGTGAGCAGAAAGGCATTGAGAATGAAGACTGAAAAGTTATGCTTAGGAAAAAAATCCGTGGTCAATAAGTGAATATCTGGGGAGACAAAAAAAGGATAGTGGAGACTTCTGAGAAGTATACAATAAATTTTTTTTTCACTGAAACAGACTTGTCTATATGATGTATTTGATCAACTCTGATTTAAGGAACTAATATTGTTTTCTTTCCAGTACTCTCTATCGTAGCCTGAAGAAATCATGAATGATTTTTCTGGAATCAGAATGATGCCACTTAAAATCATAGGACACACTTTTACTCGCTACTTTCATGATTCAGAACCATTATAGATTTGAAACTAGTGTAGTTAAAGTCAAGTTTGTTTTGTTTTTTTTTTCAAAAAAACAAAACACATCTACTATATACCAGGATGGTTATTATGACAGGTGGCAGTGTTTTTGCTGCTTGAATAAGCGAAACTCAGGCTCAGGCAGAAAGGCATTGTGTGGTCCTGGGAAGAAAGCTTAGCTGGGAATACCAGTGAGCTGACCATTCGCTACTCTCAGAACCCTCAGTCAGGTGCTTAATTCATCCTATTTTTAGAAAGTCCATGACTCACTCTTGAAATACCCAGAATTGCTCTTAAGAGCCCTGTTTTTGCATATCTCAAACCAGGAGAGTTTCAAATTTTACTCCAGTGGAAACTGGCACATCCAGCACTTGTTAAAATGTGCTGTCCAAGGTAGTGCTTCAGTCAGTATTGGACAATGACAGTATTGTCCAGATTTCAGGCCCTTAAAAAACTTAAGCTTTGCTCAGGTATCTTCTAGAGACTGGATTTTGTAGTTCCAGATAATCATGGTTGCAGTCAGAGAACTGGCAGGTGAGGGATGGCATATTCAAAGGTTTAACTGAGGAGCATTTAGTGAAGGAATGATTGAAAGAGGTGAGGACAGGGTCCAGAGAACCCCCAAGTACCCTGGAGCTGGCAACAGTGGAAACCATGACCGTCTCTAGGTCAGAAGGAACAAGGGAAGAAGCAGTGTTCCTGGGACCCAGTGAGTGAAAGCTCTGGCCATGGAGCTGTAAGTGTAGAAACAGCTACAGCCAGGACAGAAGCAGGCAGGGAGATGGGGGTGAGTGTAAATACCTTGACTCCCCTCTCCTCTCCTCTCTTCTCTGATCTCCTGCTGGTGTCTTCTGTTAGCCAAATCCATCTGGAAGCTGGACGTAAGGGTGATGCAATCTATAGAGGTCAGCTTGCTGGAGTGCAGAGAAGGGCAAGAGAAGGTTGGATAATGGTTTGAGAGGGGGTGGCAAATGGAGAATAACCAGAACGGTGTGCAGATTTCCTCGTTCTCTAAGGATCTCCTTTACCCGTTGAGATTGTAAGCATTTAGAAGAGAAGTTATTTATAAAAGAATGCCGTTTGTAGGAGCTGGGAGCTGTTTAGGAACACCAATCAGTCTTACAGTTTTCCCAGTTGACTACTCCCTTGTTTGTGCTACATCGAGTCTAGTGCATATTCTACAATTGATATTATTTCTTTAAGCATGTCTTTCCCCCCCTAGACTTCAGGTCCTTTAGATTATGAACTTCCTTTTATGTGTCTTGGTCTCCCCAGCATCTAGCCAGGTACCTAGCATGTAGCAGGGAATTACGTCTTGAGTAAATGATAGAATGACTGTTCCTAGCCTCTTTCAAGATAAATTTGACTTCTATAGTGTTTTTAATAGTTAAACAGTTAATCCTCTTTCTCCAGTGCTGGGTCTTCTTCACTATTCTATTTCAGTGAGAAGCAGGGAGAATTCACAAATCTCAGTTCGCTATAGCTGAAGCTCTAGTATTGTTAGTGGTCACAGTAGAAATACTTCTGCTCTCATTGTGAACCGTAACATGACAGTTTCATTGAGCATCTCCTGTGTGACCAACATGTTGATTGATCCTTATACTACGTATGAGACCATTACCCATGGAACATGTATGGGGAACAATCTAAAGCTCAATGAGACTTGAGCATGCTGGTGCCAATCAAATGCAAAGGGTTTAGAGAGAAGAGGGGTCAGCAGTATTCTATTCTAGAGTAAGTTAAATCTGAGTTCGACCTATAAGGTTAGAGTAAGGAGCGTGGACTTGCCCTGTCCTGTATCAAGTCCTGTTATGAAGTTATAGAAATTAAATGTGGTACTGGCACTGGGACACGTAATTTACCAGTGGAATAAAATAAGAAGCCCAGAAACATGCTGTATTAGTCTGTCAGGGCTGCCATAATAGAACACCAACAGATTGAGTAGCTTAAACATTAGAAATTTATTTTCTCACAGTCCTGGAGGCCAGAAGTTCAAGATTGAGGTGATGCTGGGGTTGGTTTCTGGTGAGGACTGTGTCCTTGGCTTGCAGCTGACTGCCTTCATGCTATACCTTCACATGGTCTTTTCTCTGTGCATGTACTCCCCTGGTGTCTCTTATTCTTCTTATAAGGACAGCAGTCCTATTGGATTAGGGCCACACCCTTATGACCTCATTTAACTTTATCTCCTTAAAGGCCCTAGTTACAGTCACACTGGGGATTAGGGCTTCAACATATGAATTTGGGGAGAACACAGTTCAGACCATAACACATGCCTACACACAGGTTTAGAACTTTGGTATATGTCAGATTAGTAGAAAAAGGAAGGGCTATTCAGTAAATAAAGCTGAGAATAAATGGTTATCCTTAGGAGACAAGATGAAAACAGATCCTTACTTCATACCCTATACAGAAAAAAAATAAAAAATCAACTCTAGAAGGATCAAAGTCTTAAATACCAGGAAAACACAACACTACACACACACACACACACAAACTGTAAGACTTTAGACTTGGTCACAGGAAAGGATTTCCTAATGTTTTTTGTTTTTTTGTTTTTAGACTTTTAGTCTTCAAAGAAGGAGAGTTCTTCAGACACAAAAACACATTTAATATAAAAGAAAGATTGACAGATTTGACTACGTTAAAGTTAAGAATTTTTAAAATCTAAATAAGCATTATTGAAATTATATGATGCTTCTTATTTGCTTCAGTATAGTTTGTGGGAATGGAGGGGAAATAGGAGTATAGATGAAACAGGATTGGCCATGAATTGATCATTTTTGAAATTGGGTAATGGGCACATGGGGTTCATTATACAAGACAGACAAAAGATGAAAGGATTAGTAGAATATACAAAGAAATCCAACCAATCAAGAAGAAAAGCATGAATAACCCACTAGAAAAACGGACAAAGAATATGAATGGGTATTTTATAGATACAGACAAGGAAGCACATATGGCCAAGAAATATACCCAATATGTTCAACACTGTTTGTGATTTGGAGGAAAATACAACTCAGGGCCACAATGAGGTACCAGTTTATACCCATTCAATTGGAAAAATTGAAAGTGTGTTACTATCAAGTGCTAGGGCAGATGGGGATCCAGAAGATCTCATGCCCTGCTAGTAAATTGGAAACAGTAGTTCTGGCATTATCTCATAAAGTTGACCACATTTCCAACATTTTGCTTTCAAGTATATATGTAAAAGAAATTCTTGCACATATGTACAGAAATATATATGGTAGCCCTGAACACAACATCAGAAATCTGGGAAACCCCCAGTGTCTGTGGGCAAGAGAGTGGATGAATAAACTATAGTATATTCACCCAGTGGGAGATAGGCCACAATCAAAATAAAGTATAAGAAAGAGTTGCAACATAGATGTTTGAAAAATATAAAGTGAAAAAATTCTAAAAATATTGCATGTAGTGCCCTTTTCTATAAATTTAAAAGCAACTAAAATCATAACCATAGTTTTTAGGAATACATGTAGATGAGATGATAATATATAGAAAGAAAAGCAGTGGAATGTTGAGTGCAGAATTCAGGATGGTTGTTACCTCAGGTAGTGGGAGCCAGGAGGATGAGACTGGGAAATCTATTTGGGTAGATAAGTTATTGTCACAGTCTAATTTTTGAGTTGGGTGATAGGTTCGTGGTTGCACATTACAATATTAGACATGAAGAATGAGTGAATGAAGGCAGCATGTGTGGCCTGGAGATGTGAATGTGTCCCATATCAAAGACAGTGATTAATCCGATTCTGTGCAATTGAGGTTGAATAACACTAGAAAAAGGATTAGGATAAGTGGACAGGGAACAGTAGCATAGTACATTTACCACCAGTAATTTGGAAATTGTACATTTGCATAGGAGGATGACAGGATTCAGGCTAAGTAGCTATTACAAAGAGACCGCAAACAAAACTAACTGCTCATACAAGATAGAAGGTCTCTCTCTCACTTTCTGTCCCTCATTCACATAATAATTTAGATCATCACCATTCAATAAAAAATATAATGTGAGCCAGTGATGTAACAATATTAAGTTTCCTAGTGGCCACGTTAAAAAGAAAAAAGAAATAGTGAGATTAGTTTTAATATATTTTACTTAATATAATCAAGTATTATTCCAGCATATAATCAACATAAAAATTATTAATGAAATATTTTATATTTTCACTTTAAGAAGTCTTCAAAGTCTTATATGTGTTTTATACTTCTAGCACGTATCAACTCAGACACTAAATTTTCATCAGAAGCACCTGATTTGCATTTAGAGTTCATAAAATATACAGTCGAAAAAGTTTCACATACCCAAGTACTTAAAAGTTTTCCATTAACTGAATGAAGCATTGGTATTTAAGATAATTAAAATTAAATAATATTAAAGATTCAATTCCTCAGTCTCAATAGCCATTTTTCAAGGGCTCAGTAACCACATGTGGCTAGTGGCCATCCTAATGAAAGAGCAGTTCTAGTTCATTAGTTAGCAAGATGTGCTCCCCCAGCCTCCCCAGCAGATTGGCAACCTTAACATCACCTTGGACTTGTTAGAAATGCAAAGTGTGAATCAGAAATTGGAGGTGGGCCCAGTACTGTGTTTAACAAGTCATGTAGGTGAATGCGACATGCACTAAAGTTTGAAAACCACTGGTATAGAGGCCATTCAGAGATCGATGCTCTATTACCTTGTTGCTCTCCAATCACTTACAGTATTGGCTTCATCTACAGAGTAGAAGCTAGCTGGTTAGGATCACTTTTTCATCCTACCTGTAGGACGGTTGGGGGCTGGGGAGGGGGAATAGAGTGGGCAAGCAATTTCCTTTTTTAAAGGCTGAATTCCACAGATCCTTCTGCTCAGATCCCATTGAGTAGAGAGAGCTGACGGGCCATACCTAGCTGCAACGGAGGTTGGGAGTTGTAGACTGGCTGGCTGATCCTGTGCCAAGCTAAAATTTGTGGAGGTGGAATGGTGGAGGAAGTTCTGTTCCTGAAAGGAAGAAGGAGAGAATGGACACTGAAGGCAGTTTGCAATCTCACCACAACAGATGGGTACAGTTTGATTTATTTGCAACCTAGAGCTTAGCCTTGGTTTTATTATTTCAGTGGCATATTTGGTTCCTTGAAAAAGTCAAATAAGTGAAATATGGAAGCATATTATGCCTAAGGAAGCATTAAAGGTACTGTGAAATATGTCTACACTTGAAAGATACCAGAGAGAATTTGAGTCACTAAGATCAGCCCTGACCACCCTCCTTTGAAGTGAAGAAGGCTTTGTATGGCACATTTGTGGAAGGCAGGACTTACCCTTAGGTATGATCGTTCAAAGAATGAGGATATAATTGTCCCAATTCCATTCTACAGAGATAATTGCCATCAACACTTTGGTGTGTCTACTACCTAGACTATAAATATTTTTTAATGGAATTATACTTGTTTGCTGTTTTGTAGTCTGCCTTTCCCATCTAACTTGTAGCCCAAATAGATCTCATGTAAATAACATAGATCTTCGTTGTTAAAGACTACACAGCATCCTGTAAGTTAATCAGTTCCTGTTGTGGGGATATTTCCATAGCTTCTACTTTCTGTTTTATAATTAACACCACAGAGAATATCTATGTACATTTCCACCCACGACAATTCATGAGTGGTCCTTTCCCCACATCCTCACCATCTATAACATCCTGTTAAATCCCTGCAAATTGAATAAACATATTAATAAATTTAAAGAAACAAGAGGTTAATCTTTGTCCAAATTTATGTCTTTGGCATCCATTTTAGAGTTTCTTGAACTGTATGTACTCTCATCACCTTTGAACTGGACACAGGTGTTCTGGGATTCAGAGCCATAAACTGGGTAAAACAGTGGTTAACCTTTCTCACTTCACAGACAAAATAACTTACAGTACAGCTTTCCTCTATTTGAAGTTTTTCCTGTATGTTTTCCTTAAATGTTTACTATGTTTTGCTGTTTGCCAATTCTAGAATCTACCCTAAGATAACTTGACATCATGTAAAGATATATTTTACCTTTAGATTTACAATATCAATAATTTATGGTGCTTTCTCACTAGTACCTTCACTTGAAAGAGATGAGTTTGGAAATCTCTAATCCAAGAGGCACAGAGCACTATTGCTAAGGGCAGGGGGGTGCTCTGGATTCAGAGTGCTTGGATTTGAATCCTAGATTTGGCTCTCCCAGCTATATGATCTTGGAAAAGTTATTGAATCTATCAGAGCCTCAGTTTCATCATATGTAAAATGGGATATGGTACCTATGTTGTAAGGTGGTTGTGACAGTTAAATATGAAGGTTAGTAGTACCCTTGCCACAGCTCACTAAATAATTATTAGCTACTATTATTATTTTCCCATAGAGGAGGAAACAGTAACCTAGCTCATTACGCTCAGGGTTTAAATAACATATTACATTTGCCTTTTGTTTCTATTGTCTTAAATCAAATGGGGTATTGTTCTTTATTTCCGCAACACTGAGCTTCCACTCAGCCCAGTACTTTTTTTCTGGATGAACAGCTTCAAACTGGTCTTCCAAAAATTGCCCCAGCAACGCCCTTCCTTGGAACCTTTCCTTTCAATGTAGTGGAGGTAGGACCTGCTCCTGGGCCCCAGGTCTTCTTGTTCAACTGATGGGAGAAACAGTTCACAGTGACTCAGCACACCTGATTTTTTTTTTAACTATCAGATAATCTGTAATTGCAACTGACATTGGATAGCAAATCATTATATAGAAAAGATTTCCTAATGGCTTGACTAGAAACTTTCCATGGTGTACTGCCTGGAAGGTATTTGTTTTCATAATATTGGGAACTGTAAATTATTGTTTTTCACATTTTACAATTCTTCAAGCACTTTCAAAACAGCCTATTTAAGAAACATAGTTAATATTCCTACTGTAAAAATAGCAAGACCTACTTCTTCAGTCTTTGTTTAAGTTTGGAATCAGGGCCTCCCCTTTAAGAAAAAAAAAAGTGAAAGTACTCAAAAGGAATCCTTGAATTGGCTTCAGAAACAAAATACACAGTAAAAGTGAAATTAGAAATCAGATAACAACCACGTTATTGATGAATTTCTAATTCCTATAAAATGGCCTTGCTCTCCTGAAGCTTGTAGACATCCCCGTCAGTTTTGCTTGGCCTCATTTTTTCATGGCTGCTTCCTCTGAGCTGGTGGAGGCTTCTTGGTGGGCTGCGCGTAGGACGCCTTCATTTCTGGCAATTCTGTTTTCAGTATGAATCCATCCACAGTAACTGGAATTACTGTGGACATTATTATTTACTCTAGTTGGTTGTCAGAATGTATGGTGTCAAATTAAAAGCCTTATCAGAAGCCAGAGCCCTTCATTTCTCTGACATTTTCAGAGCAGACCTGGAGGAATCCCTCATCCTCTGGGAACGAAAGGTGGTGATGATGTGGTGGGGGCAGTGACAGAGGTGTCAGTTGGATGTTCAGTAGTTGTAGCATGAGTTCTAACATCCTGGGACATCTGGCCAAGCTATTTAATCTCCCTCTTTACCTATCTTTCATAACAGTACCTACCTCATGGGTTGTTGTGTGTGTTAAGAAAGATGATCCACTTATGATGAGATTATCAGCACAGTATCTGGCGCATTATAATTCCCTTATGATTGCTAGTAATTAGTTAGTATTATTATTCACAATAGTAGAGACACTGAATTCTAGAGACACGAAAAATACTCTTGCTAGCACACTTTTATAGATTGAGATAGTAATGGTTATCTAGTGCCAGTCTTCCCCTTTTCTCTATAACTTTATTTAGCTTTTGAATAATACTAAAGTCTTAAAAACTAATGTTCACTCAGTATTACATTAATAGGATAAAGTGGAAATATTTTCGTAACAGTTCTTAATGTTAATTACTGTATATGTCTGAAGTCATGTAATTGACTCAGTTTCTATGGTACATGTCATAACACTACTTCAGAAAGTGCAGTGCTTATAATAATGACAACAGCAATAGTAACTTTTGCACTTACATCCAAATTAATGTGGAGGGAATGCCTGTGCCGCTCAGGTTAACAGTGTTGAAGATTTCATAAGCTGTGAATTGTCAAGCTTTGCTGGACTACAGCTCTTTAAAATAAATAGCATTAAAGGCTGTAGCATAACCCACCAGCTTGTTGTCAGTGTGATAGATAGCTAGACAGACAGGTAGTCGTTTTTTGGTTTTGTTTTGTTTTGAGATAATTATAGATTTACAGGAAGTTGTCAAAAAATGTACAGGGAGGTCCTATGTACCCTTCACTCAGTTTTCCCCAAAGGGACCATCTTACATAACTATAGTATAAAGCAAAACCAAGAAATTGACAATGGTACAATCCACAGAGTTTATTCAGATATGCAAATACTTTTTCTAGCCTATAACTTGTCTTCTCATCCTCTTCATGGGGTCTTTCATAGAGCAAAGTTTTTAATTTTGGTAATGTCCAATGTAGCAATTTTTCCTTTTTTTAATACCGGGTCGTGCTTCTCAAACACTGGTCTACACAGCACCTGCTTTGGAATCATCTGAAGTGCTTGTTACAAAGCCCATTTGCTTGGGCCCCATCCCAAATATTCTGAATGAGACTCTCAGGGATGGGGTCTGCTAGTCTGTTTAAGAAGCTTCTTAAACCTGAGAAGCATTGATGCAGAGTTTGGCCTTGGGTCTTTTCCTTCTTGCTCTATCTTGTCTTTGGGTTGTCCCATTCATTTCAACCCCTTGTATTACCGAATATGTATAGATAACTTCTATACAACCTCTCTGATGAGCTCCAGAACAGCTGCCTTGCTGAATACTCTCTGCTACTGTACATAGAAAGTCTTTAATAAATAGGTTATTGCTTAGATGTTAGTTTTCTGGACCCCTATGAATAAGATATAGTAGAATAAAAACCATCCCAATTATTATTTGTAGATTGTCTGTCAAAAAGCCTAGACATTGGTCCTGATGCTTGAAATTACTTAATTATATAATATTTGGGGGATGGGGGTTTAGTTATATAAATATATATGTAAATATATATCTAAATAGTTTTGGGGTTATTTGTAGTTTTTTTGATCTAATATTTGTACCTCTTCCCTTCATTGGAGCAGATAATTTGATGCAATATGTATTTGGGGAAAAATTTATAGCACTTGATGAGTATCAGTATTCCTATGGCCTAACAAGCTAATATTTAGATGTTTGGTTGCTCTTTTTTAAAAATTTAAAGTATTTTTTATTAGCATGAAAGAACTATTCCTTGCGTGTCTTTAATAGCCCTCTGAAAAATGACAGTTTCAGATGTGGATATTTTATTTGGTTTTGGAATGTAATCAGAATATTTATTAAAATGACAATTTTATCATGTCTTAATTTTATATCATTTGTTCAAACTAGTTAGACTACTTTTTAAATTTATTTTTACAAATTAAATTCTCATTTGTGTTTTCTCTCAAGTCATTTGCTCTGTTCAATCCATGTTTCTAGCTGCTGCGGTCCTTTAAAAATTAAATTGTCCCTTTGAAATGATAGGACATGCTGGAACAAGCCTCGTGCTAAAAGCAGCTAAAATGATGATGAAATAAAACTGTTTTTCTTATATCTTCGCCTTAGAAGAAAATGGTAAATTTAGGGAATAGTGCCTAATGGTGTTTGTGTCTTCACACAGTGCAATCAGAGTCCAGAAGGCAAGAAAGGAAAGCTAATTTTGTCTTGGTTGTAAAGTTGGATCCACTCATTAATATCTGTGGGTCATGATGTCCATCCTATAATAAGGAATATTATGTGCTACTCTATCATACCATTTTTCTATATGTACAACTCTCAGGAGAGTTTGATGTCAGAGACTTTGAGTTCCGTGTGGGCCAGCTAGCCCTGGTGACACAGTCTCCACGAACTTCAGATGGCCACGTCACTGACGTCTGCTGTGTGATATACAAGGAGATCTAGTGACAGTGTGATTGGTGTATCTAAACAGAGACATATTGATAAGTAAGTGATCTGTAAAGACTGATGCTGGTAGGAATATATTAAGGATGGTGCAATCCAGGATGGAGTGGAGTCCTCCTTGCCCCCATTGGATGTCAGAATTAGTCTACATCCATGGCTTTGTCTTGGACCTCATCATAATTTGAAACAATTTATCCTTCAATGGTTGAGACCCCAAAGAGTTACTATCTTTGACCTTGGTTTCCTATCACTTTCTCCCCTCATTATTCCTGCTACCCAACCTAGTATCTGTCCCTCCCAGGGCACCCAACCTCCTTTCTGTCTTCTCACTTCATCTGGTCTTGGCGTCATTACCATAGCTTGATCATCACGTAAACTGACTCAGCAGGACTGCCTACTTTTCCTTACCTCTTGTCCTTAACTGATCCATCTGGCCAGTCCTGACCTTGAGAAAGCTCTGTCATTCTCTTATCTTTGGATCCTCGGATAAATAACTTTTTTGTTGTAGATATTCAGGGAACTGAGTTGATTTTTTTTTTTCCTCCTGCCAGGCCCTCATGGATACTTGGTAAATATTTCATATCCCTCTAATTGATTCCACTTCCACACAGGCTGTTACCAGTGTTTTCTTCTCTCAAGACCCTAGTTCCATCCCCATATCTCTGCAGAATTCTTGCTGCTTACTTTTCTAAGGAGATAAAGGTCATCAGATATGAGTTCCCCCAACTTTCTTCATTTTGATCCCCAGTTCTCTGCATTTTTTGTCTTGCTTCCATTCCTCCTGTTTCAAACAGCTTGAAAGGTCTTTTCTAACTCTCACCCACCTGGTTCTGCCCTTAATCATATACCTTCCCATTCTTGTGGGACCCTAGTTAGTCATTATAACCTTCCTTTTTTGTAACTTAAATTTGGTAACTTCTTACCATAGGAAAATGTTCATATCTTTCTGGTTCTTGAGTAGAGTTTCTGAACTATCAACCTATTGATATTTTGGGCACAGTCGACATTTCGTCATAGGGGACTGTCCTGTGTATTGTAAGATGTTTAGCAGCCTCCCTTTACTCACCAGATGCTGGTAGCGCTCTGGAGTTGCGACATCCAAAAATGATTCCAGATGTTGCCAAATGTCTTATGAGGGACAAAGTTGCCCCCAGTAGAGAACCACTACCTTAGAAAGTCTTCTTGCAGCCACACCATTCCATCTATTGTCATTCTCTTTTGCTTTTCATTTCCATTATCACCAAGTTTCCCTTGTGCCCTAGTCACACTCCTTATCTCCCTTTCCTCACCATTCATTCAGTCCTGAATCAGGCTTCTGACACCAGCCATGACTGAAAATGTTCTCAGAGGACCAAAGTGCCCTTCTGGCAGCCAAATTCAGTGAGTGGCCTTTCTCAGTTCTTAATTTTTTGCAACTTTTGACACTGTAGCCTTATTTTTATGGTATCCATCTTATGTATCCATCTTTTGGGTCTACTCCTATCTCCCTGTCTCCTTTAGATCTCCTTTCTCCTATACTTTCTAAATATGGGGACTGTCCTCTGTATAGGCCTCAGCTGTGTTCTTTTTCACAGTTCTCATCCCTTTTCATGTCTCTTCTGGTCATTGCTATGTAGATGACTTCTAAATATAGCCTCCATCTCAGCTGAACTCTAGGCTTATGTGTCCTTTTGCCTTTTGGCTATCTCTGCTTGATCTTCTACATGACACATAAAACACAATATGTTTTAACATATTTAAAAACAAACTCCTTCCCTTCCCTTCTTTCATTGATTCCTGTTAATGGGATCACAGTCCTTTATTTCAGTGGTTCCCAAACATTTTTGGTTGTACACCACAAAAGTAAAAATTTTGTGCATGTTATATCCAAACTATGATATTTATTAATAAATATTATGTGTACGATACTATTGTTATAGAACATAAATAGAAATTTTACAAACATCAGGGAAGATGAAATTAATCTGTAAAACATTAACAGTAAAATTTTTATCTCTAAAATATTATTAACAATTTAATATGCTTCATTTTTTAAAATCCAGATTTAATACCCTGTTGTGTAGAAATCTGAGTACAGTTTATTTTCATCCTTGATTTTAGTGGTTAGTTGAAAAAGATACCCTGCAAACACATGTGAATTCAAATAGAAGTATATTTTTAGCTCTACCTATGAAATCATAATTCTTAAGTAGAATGATGGTTGTCAGGGGCTGGGGAGGAGGGAATGGGAGTTATTATTTAAGGGCTACAGAGTTTCAGTTTTGCAACATGAAAACAGCCTGGAGGTGGATGGTTGCACAACAGTGTAAATGTCCAGAATGCCACTGTACCCTACACTCAAAAACAGTTTAGATGGTAAATTTTATGTTATATGTATTTTACCACAGTTAAAAACAAGAATTTAAAAAGTGCTTAACTGAGAACCAGTCACATAATAATCACTTACTAAAAGTTAATGTTAATAATTGTTATTATTATTTCTGTACCACTGTCCTTGCTAATTGTTTCCACAGGCCCATTCATACTTCTCAGACAGTGTCCTAATTTTGATTCAGTACTTGATCATCCTGCCCATTGGTTCAATAATTAATCCCATCGTTCCTTATACATAGTATGCACTTAAGAAACAATGATTACATAAATGATGTGACAACAGTGGATTACAGTCACTGCTTGCTTTTTCCTTTTACTTCAGGTACTTTAGTTCTATGACCATGGGCATGGCTTATGATTAAATATTTAATTCATTTTGATTTGATACCTTCAGTGTACTAATGGCATTCTGTATGGATACCTACTCATGGCAGAAATGTATATTTAAGGCAGTTAAGCACATATAGCACAGATAGACTTTTTTACTCCAGAAATTATGTGGCTTCATATTGTGTATTGTTCATTTAAAAAGTTTTATTGTGTGACTTTAAAAAAGATGTCTATTTAAAGTTGTGCCAAATTAACAAGATTGCCTTGGACAAGAGTGGCTTTAAGATAATTTTAAACTGTATCTTGTGAAAGAGTGATTGAGAAGCTATGTTTTAAAGTAGGTTAGATATGGAGAAAGTGCACTCAGAAGAAGAAAAGGGAACACTTAATTCTTAATCTTTCAGAGCTAAAACTCTGCATTTTACTTGCCTGCTTAACCAATATTTGACTCTTCTGATCTCATTTGACAAAGTACCTGTCTTTTCTCTCTTTCTTCACTGGCTACCAGTAACCTTTTTGAGCAGTTGTCTAGCCCAGCAGCCATGTTCCAGTAAAATGTAATCACAATTCCCACATCTCTCTTGGCTTCATGGTCTCCTCCTCCTCGTTCCTCCCTTTCCCCGTGAATCAGCAGATGTGGATGACGTCATCTTTTCGTTTGGCAGTCTAGTCGGTGTTAAATGTCGCCCTGCCAGAAGTCAAGTGTGGCGAGCCTGCCTCAGCAGTTTTTGCTTTTATTTAAATCGGTGGAAGTTTTGAATGAACAAAGAATTTGAATCGTGGAAATTTGGTTAAAAAAACAAAAATCAACCCAGGCATCAGATATGGGTTAGGAGTCCCTGTAACCTGAAACCATGAGTCAGTGGTTGATGTGAAGAGTGGTTTTATGCCGTCTTGTGGTGCTTTTCAAAGTGCTACCAGTTAGCCAGAATAGGAGTAGGATATTAATGTCTTAAGTTTTTATCAAAGAAATGTTAGGTGAGCTCACTTAATCCTGTAAGCCCTGTCTTAAACATTAAAAATCTATCATTTTAAGTTTTTTTTACAATACATCTGTGAAACAATATGTACAATATATGTACACATAAAACCTCCAAAAATGTACTTGTATTTTCAGATATAAGATTTATTTATAAAGACATTATTTAACTTATATTTATATATTTCATATATCGTATTTTATTCATATATTTATATAAGTATATAATTTATAAGCTATATAAATTGATAACCTACATAAAAATTTATAAAATCTGTAACCCCATGTACCTGGTACATTACAAAGACTGCTTTCTCAGGGTATAAATTGCTCTGCTTGAGAATGAGCACTGTTCACAGTTCTCAGAGAAGACCTGTGTTCCCCTGTGACTGGCCTGCTCCTTAGCAGGGAATGGACTGTATCTGGAGGTGAGTGAGAGGGTGGGAATGACTCCATCAAAGAAGACTGGACAACCTTTACCTGGTTGAGCTACTAATCTAGATCAAAAGAGTGAAATGGCACATGAGTTACATTTCTGTTTCATTTAATCCCAGCATTTACTTAGCATTCACCTGGAGATCTCACAGGTATCTTTAACGTTTAACATTTTGGTCAAAACCAGCCTTTAGATCATCCCCTACTTACCAACTGAGCCTATGTCTCCTGTCTTTGTATGAGATATCCCCCCCTTCAGTTAGCTGCTCCAGCCAGAAACCTGGGATCTGCTGTGATGCCTCTCCTGCTCCTCGTTCTTCTCCCCCATCCATACTGAACAGTCCATTCATCTCCAGAATGTATCCCAGACTCATCCTTTTCTCTCATTTCCTTTGCCATAGCTTTCCCATTTCTTGTCCTTCTCCATCCATTCTTTTAAAAATACAAATCCCATTCCGTCTGTACCCTGTTTAAAGCCTTTCACCACCTCCCATTGCACTTGGGAAACCAAAACAACAAAGCAGAATCCAAATCCTTTATTTGGCTCTGAATTATCTGGTTCCTACCCACACGCATCACTTCATTCACTCCTTCCTCTCCTTTCACACTCTGCTCAAACTCCACCGGTCTCTTTTCGGGTCTGTAGTATGCCCAGCTCTTTCTTGCCTCAGAACCTTTGCACGTGTTCTGCCTTATGGCTGGAGTTTCCCCTCCCACTTTGCCCTTCAGTTTTTAGCTTAAATGCTAATTCCTCTGAGAAATCTCCTCTTCTCAAGTTAAATTCAGTCCCTGTTATTATTTTTTCATAGTACCATATCTTTTTCTTTTAGCATTTAATATCTGTAATCGTATGCTTAGCTGTTTAATTTTTTTAAACATAAATTCAGGAGAGCAAGGGCAGGTCTGTTTGGTGTAACACTATATCCCTAGTTCCTAGCCCTGTCTGGCTTGTAATAGAGGTGTAATATATTGCCTGAGTGAACAAATGAATGTCTTTCATAAAAAGAGAATAATAATATCACATTCCTAACGTTTCCCCCTTAGTGTTAAAGGTAGTAAGTAGTTGACTCTCTTGAATTGAAGGCATTCAATAGCTGGTGCTCCTACTCTAGGTGCTTTTAGAGTTTCACATGATTCTGAATATTTTGGTGTTTCTATTCAGAGGGAGACTACCGCTTATGCTTATTTCATGGTTCCTGACACTTGGTTAACAATTCAATTTTAAATCACTAGTGAGATTTGCCTCAAATGGAAAAAAGAATTTTATCTAGGTTGTTTAAAATGTATGAGCCTTACTGTACTGTCTAGAACAGCAAAAATAATTTGCTGCTTTGGTCCTGAAAAAAATGTATTTTCTCTGCATGTGTTATTTTTTTCCCCCTACAAAGTGCTAAGTAACAGATCCAGTATTACCTCTGTAATAAGAAGATTTTGATTGAATGGCCGGTATATTAAAATGTACAGCCATATTAGAACGTACTTTTCCAGAGTATGCTTCATTTCAGGGGTAACAGGGATGCAAACGTGAAATGACATGAGGGATTTGACTGCAGCAACTTCTTACTTGGTGATTTGGCAGAACTGGAGCGTGTCTTCCACTGCCAGTGGGTCTCTACCACAGGAGGGCTGTGTGTGGAGTGCCTGTCCCCTTGCTCAGCTGGGATGTGGTGGTTGATTTTTCTCTAGATGTCTTTTCTAGATCCAGTGGCTGAGTATGCTTCGAATATTGCTGCTTGCTGTTTTCTTCTTAATTAAAAAAAAAAAATCATTTACTGTAACATATGGAAACCTTTTCATAATTGCACTTCTGCTAATTTGAAAATGCTGTTACAAAGTATTTTCTGTTGTTTGCTAGGAGTCTTACTGAACACTCAGGCTGGGAACCAGGTTTAAGTGTGGTGGTGTCCCTTTGTAGTGGTGTGGGACACAGGAAACAGTGCAGCCTCGCACTTTCATGAAGAGGAGGCTGGTGTTTAGTCCAAGTCAGTGAGTGGTAAACACCTGGGTACAGAATACTCTGTTAGACCCTGTGCGGAATGCGTGCAGATTGAACTCATCCTCCTCTCGCGAGAAACAAGTGTACATGGAATAATTAGAGCCAATGATTTACGCAGAGGACTGTTCTGTCTTCAACGTGCATCCACTTATACACTGTTTTGGGAGCTCGAAGCAACCCTATGAAGTAGGCGGGAGTGTGTGTGTGACTGGTATTGTTCTGCCTAATTTACTGATGGCAAAACTGAGCTTCGGATGACATGACATGTTCTTGGGTATATAGGTGGTAAGTGGCAGAACCGGCACACGAAGCTGTGTCTTAGACCCTAAGCTCCCAGCCTAAAACTCCATAGCACGTTATAGAAATTCAGAGACGGGGAAGATGTTTACGTGCCGCTGGGGTGCTGGCCTGGGGCACCCTACACACCCCCTGCACTCCTTTCTGTTATAGTTTTGGAAGAGACCCTGAAAGCTGACCTCATGGCCTCCATCCAGATCCTGGCTCCTTCCTCTGTCGCTCCATCAGTTCTATCCTCTTTTTGCTGTTTCTGCAGTTCTGACCTTACCACTTGGTTCTCTCCTGTCTCTCTGTTCCCAGTTTTTCCCTTGATCCAACTTCCCTTTCATGTCAGCATCTTCTGTCTCCCTTCTTCCTTTCACTGCGAGAGCATTTCCCGAATCTCCTGTATGAATTCCATTCACCCCTCAACCTGAAACTTACCTATCAGTAAGATCCCTAGTGGCGTCTGAGTCCCCATCTTGGTCCTTCCTCTCTGTGGTCTTCGTGCGATCTGCCTCTGTGGGCCAGCCGCCATTTCCTGAGTGTCTCCTCTTGCAGATTGGATTCTGGGCACCTTCTCTTTTGGCTGCATTCCTGCTGCTGTTCTCTCTTCCAGTGCCCTGCCTCCACTCTACCCCTTAGGTATTGACACCCCCAGAGTTCCATGGTCCTCTGAGGCAGGAGAACTGAATTATCCATGGCCATCTCTTCATGTCCAGTGGCTACCACTATCACCAAAAGATGACCACCCCTAAGACCTCCAGTTCCTATGCTCTCTCGAGTCTCTACATATCATATCGCACTGTGCCCAAAATCGAGCAGAAATTCTTTCCATCTATTGTGGAATCATTCTCCAGTTGCCCCAAATAGAAGCCTTGGTGTCATCTTCATATGGGGTCATTGGGAAACCTTGATGCTTTTCTCTTAGAATTATTTATTATGACCTCCTAATTAGCCTCCCTTTCCATCTTGCCCCACCCCAGAAAGTCTTCCATTCCGCTTCTAGAGTTACCGTTGTCTCAGTTTAGTCTGATTATATCAGTCTCCTGATTGAAGGTCCCTGACTCCCATTTGTCTTCCCTTCAGGGCAAGAGCCAATTCCATTCACAGTGACTAGCAACTGGGCCCTGAATGCATTAGGCACTCAAAAACATTTGTTGAGTAAATAAATCTAGTTCCAATCTCACCTGTCAACTTTATCTCCCTGTGACCTGCCCCCATGCTGTGTGTACCCAACTTCTCTCCATTTCCCAGACATCTCCAGTTCTTGACTGTTTCCTGCTTTTGTTGGTTTTATACTTCTGTGTCCCTTATTAAATTTCAACTCAAATCTGTTTTCTCTTGGGTACTTTGTAAATTATTTTTCAGTTCTGAAGAAAGCATCCTTTTGTCTTTTTCTTCATTTTCTTTGTTGAATTCAGTGAGCTCTCATTCCATCTCCACCTTTTTTGTGCTTGTCTATTTCTGTTCTTAATTTTTGTATTTCTGATTATAGGTGTTTTGTTTTTTTTAAATTGTCCACCTGCTCATGTGAGGATATTTAATTCAGTTTGCAATGTGGTGTTATGGTTTTCTTCTGCTTCATGGTTTTTGGTGGGGAGAATTTTCAGCAGCTGTTTGATTTTCTGCTGATATTTCCCTGTTCCTAGGCATTTTATGGGTGTGTTTCTTGGTTCAGGAGCTCCCATTTCTGTCAGAGGTGCAGTTTCTTTAAGGGATGATGGTGGTGGTAGTGGATGGTGAGGGCCTGGGGTGTTGCAGTGTCCTTAATTTCTCCTTCTGCGGTCCTTCACTGCCATGGCACTGTTCTTTCCTTTATTTCTTTCTCTGCCAGAAGCAATACTTCTCTGAGGCCTGGGTCTCTGTCACCTTCAAGCCCTTTCTCGACATGTAGCTGGTGCTGAGAACTACCAGGTCTCAGGCCTGTGTGTGGTATGTGGGCTCTTCGTGCAGGACTTTCTTTCCGTCTTTGGAGGTGATTTTGTTTGTACTTCATCTCCGAGCCCTTGTTCTCCTTTTCACAGAGCTTCCCCGCTCTTCACACTCACGGGTTTGCAGAAGCAGCAAAGCAGCAGCAGGAGCCGTATTGGAAATTGGTGTTTATTTCTCCACTCACAGATAATTTTAAGTTTGTGGTGTTCTCTGTCCCTAATAATGCTCAATGGCTTGGGTCTCGTGATGATATTGCCCTCTTGTTGATTTCGTGGTCTTTGGGCAAGGATGTGTAGAGAGATTTGGATCCATGCAAGTGTTCATTGCTGTCCAAACCTGAACGCTGCTGCAAGGAAAGTTATATTCTCCCCACTTTTAGATGAGAAAACTAAGAAAAGCTAAATGACTTGGCCAAGATTGCACAGATACTGTGTGCTGGGAGAAAATGAGACCATGTTCTTTTGTTTACATCAGAAAATGTTTAATCCCTGGTTGTGAAGCTTATTTATGGTTTGGCAGAGGGTCATTGTAAATTCTCTTGATAAATTTCGAGTACTGTAGAGAAGTGAAGGTCCTCTGAAAATGTTTAATGTTTCTTTAAAAGAAATTTCAGTTTTGGTTGTGGGTGTGATGGTGTGAAAATATGTACAAACTGAGAGTTTGTGTGACTTTCTCTTTCCACAATGAAATGAAATTTTTTCTGTGATTTTTCTCTCAGTGCATGTTGTTGAAGATCAACAAAGAATGCAGTCCGATTTGTGACCCTGATGTTAGTTGTGTTAGGGTTAAAAAAGGACAACCACTGGCGGAGAACGTCATTCTGTTTCATTAAGGAAGGGTCAGGAAATACTGCTGTCTGTCCCTGCAACAGTGTTTGGTTCCTTTTACTGCAAGTAGGAAGATGGAAACGTTTGGGTCAAGTCTTCAGTCTCAGTGTTTCTCCGGAGCTTTGGTTTGGGGATTTGAGGACTAAGAGTGTCAGGTATTTTTGAGGAAGAGATGAGAATTCTCTGGCTTGTTTCGTTTTCTATCTATACCAGTAACATCTACTCATGCTGATATTTGAAAAAGAAAAAAAGTACAAAAAAAGAAAAAAAATCACCCAAAATCTTGTCATCCAGAATTCACTTTTGTTAATTTTCTGGTATTATTTGCCCTGCTGATGTTTTTTTTTTCCCTATTGTTTATTTTTTAAACAAAATACTATATCATGCATGCTAGTTTGTAGCCCACTTTTTTGATGTACCAATAAAATATGAACATTTTTCCAATAAATCACCTGTGGCATGATGTTTAATAGGTATACATTTATTTCCTTACATAGGTGTGCCAGACTTTACCTAATCAGTCTGCTGTTGCTGATTTAGGTTTCTTTAGGTCATTTTTGCTATTATAGCATTATAGTGAATGTTCTTGTAAATGTATCTTTGTGTACACTTGTGATATGTAGGGGAACAACCTTAACTGATTCTCCTGTTAAGATTGATTGTCCTTTTTTGGTTTGGAGCAATAGAATTAAATGTACAAAACCCTTTTATGTCTATTTCCTTTCCTTCAACTTTTCAATCTTTGTTTTCTGTTTGAGTTTAAAGAACTCCCTGCAGGCTCATTCCTTGACCCTCAGTTTTTCTTCTTCTGGGCTCACTTCTGCATCAAATTATTCTATTTTCTACAAGTTCAGGTACCGTCTCTATACTGTTGACACCCAGACAGTGACCTTTTAGCCAATTTGTAAGTAAATCTTCGATTGCTGTTATAAAATCTCTAACTTGATGTATGATTCATAATCTCACAGCGGCATCCTCAAACCCTGAACATGCCTGATCCTTCCCACTGTCTCCCAGCAGGAGAGTTCTGGGCTACAGGGCCAAATTATCTAACTGCCTGTTGGACATTTTACTAAGGTCACCAGTAAGACATTTCAAACTTCAAGTGCAAAATAATAACCACAACTGCTAATGTTTTATTGAGATTATTGTGTGCCATGCTAAGTGTTTCACTTTACACGCCTTAGTTTATTTTATCCCAATAGCCATATAGGTGGTACCATCATTCCCATTTTACAGATGATGAAAACAGAGGCTCAAAAGCTACTACATAGAAGTTAGTAAATCTTACTGTGCTCTTTACAGATGTGCTGTGTGGTTTACAAAATGGAATTTTTTTTTTTTTTTAACTTTGGCTGCGTTGGGTCTTCGTTGCTGCCCATGGGCTTTCTTTAGTTGTGGTGAGTGGGGGCTACTCTTCGTTGTGGTGTGCGGGCTTCTCATTGTGGTGGCTTCTCTTGTTGCGGGGCACAGGCTCTAGGCGAGTGGGCTTCAGTAGTTGTGGCACACGGGCTCAGTAGTTGTGGCTCACAGACTCTAGAGCACAGGCTCAGTAGTTGTGGTGCACGGGCTTAGTTGTTCCTCAGCATGTGAGATCTTCCCGGACCAGGGATCGAACCCGTGTCCCCTGCATTGGCAGGCGGATTCTTAACCAGGGAAGCCCAACAAAATGGAATTCTTGATGCTTCACCCTAGAGCGTCTTCACAGAGTATTTCTTATCTTGGTAAATGGTCCACTACCTACCCAGGAGCTCATGCCAGCAAATTGAGAGACATCCTTGGTACCTCTTTCTCCCTCATTTGTCAGTATCCCCTGCTGATCCCACCTTCCAAATATATCTTGAATAATGCCACTGTTCTGCACACCTGCTGCAATCCCCCCAAAGCAGGCCACCGTCATCTCCTGCCTCAACAACTGCTAGCTCGTACCTCTGCTCTTGCCACTCAGGACTAGTCCTCACACCCCGGATGGTCTTTTACAAATGCAGGTCTAATCCTTCACTCCCCTGCTCACAGCCCCCCATTGCACTTAGAGTGAAGAAAAGTCACCGATCTGATTCAGAAGGTGCTGCTTCTCGTCCTGGCCTACTCTCACCTCCCCTGAGCAGGCCACATCTTACCTTCCTTACGGCTTCTGCACTTGCTGTTCCTTCTGCCTGAAATACTCCTCAGCTCCTTTCTTCACCTGAACAACTCCCGCTCCTTCTTCTGGTTTCACTTTACATGTCCTTCCGCCCAGCAAAATTCTTCTCAGATCCCTTGATGTAAATGAGGATTCCCACTGAGGTCCTCAGACTCCAGCTCCTCACCCTCACAGTACCTAACACAAGTTATAGACTCATAGTCTCACACTTAGACTCATTTGTAATATAATTTTAGACGCTGAGAGATTACTTATCTGATATCTTCCTCCCCACACCGCCCCACCTGTCAGTGCCCTGAGAAGGCTGGGGCTATGTCTATTTTATTCACCTTTGAACCTCAACGCTAAGTACAGTCCCTGGCAGATAGGAGACATCCATCAAATATTTGAATAAGAAAAGAAAGTATAAACACTTTGAGCTCTGGCCACACCCGAAAGTGAGATGAGCTGGGATGTCTCTTTCTCTGTCCAGGGATGTGGGTGTGAATTTGATTCTCTGTTTGTCCAGGGGGAGCCTGAGGACTTAAGGCCCGGGACTCACGTTTAGGGAGTGGTGGGCTCAGGGAGTGAAAGAAGGTCCTTGATGGAGAAGTGAGAATCAAAGGCGGGTAGAAAGAGCCACCGCTCTGCTTCCGTCCCAGTGAGAGAGCCCATTGTGATCCCTCACAGGGGTTGAAGGATTGAATTAGACCCACTTCGTAAAGTTTTTATTTAGTAAGCCTTCCACTCTATCAATATTGTAAAGCCAAACTTAGCAACAGTTACTGTGGGTTTTTTTTTTTTTTCTTCTCCCTGCTCCTCTCAACTAGAGGAATATCTGTGTTTAATTTTCAGTGGCATAAAATTTCATTACCTGTGAGTGTGCCAAGTCTGCTTTGTAAGAGCTTTCCGTGTGAACAGAAAGGAGGTTGCAAGGGGCCCTTCATGGTTGATTACTGCAGAGGAGGCGGTGTTCAGCAAGGGCCTCTCAGAAACCATAATATGTCCTTCTTGCAGTCCGATCTGTCCTCCAAGGCACCTGTGTGGGGATCTTTTAAGGCTCCCAGTAGTTTTGGTTTTGACGGCAGTTGTTCTTTCTGATCACTCACTCTTCCTGCCTAAAGCAGTGAAGCCACAGAAGACTGTGTTGATTAAATTCTAAACTTCTGTAACAGTGACAATACCCTCATTGGCTCTGGTGCCAAATGGAGGTGATTTATGTATTCCTGTTCTACTGCATCTCCCTCATCAGACTAATAATGGTGGCAGTGACCATCCTATACGTGTGCTTGTCATTGTGTAATTGCACCTTTTGAAATGCTGGACTCTGAGCAGAAAGAAATGTGTTTGCTCATATTTCCGTGCCTGCGTGTTTATCCTTTGGAATCTTAAGAATATCTGAGACCGAAGAATGGTGTTCTGTTGAAACTACACTTAACCGTATGAGCTACTACACCAAAAATGTTCCCTAGGCACTTTAGAGATTACAAAGGCTGAGTTCTTTTTTTTTTTTTTTTTTTATTTATTTATTTATTTTGGCTGTGTTGGGTCTTCGTTGCTGTGCGCAGGCTTTCTTTCATTACCGAGAGCAGGCTTTCTTTCATTGCCGAGAGCAGGCTTTCTTTCATTGCCGAGAGCAGGGACTACTATTTGATGCAGTGCATGAGCTTCTTGGTGCAGTGGCTTCTCTTGGTGTGCAGCACAGGCACACGGGCTTCAGTAGTTGCAGCACATGGGCTCAGTAGTTGCAGAACATGGGCTCAGCAGTTGTGGCTCATGGGCTCTAGAGCGCAGACTTGGTAATTGTGGCACATGGGCTTATTTGCTCTGTGGCATGTGGGATCTTCCCGAACCAGGGATTGAACTGGTGTCCCCTGCATTGTCAGGCGGATTCTTAACCACTGCACCACCAGGGAAGTCCCACAGAGGCTGAGTTCTTGATTGCATTGGAAATAACTCATGCATTGGAAAGCTATCATCCATTTTTAGAAAATTGTTACCCAAAAGGTGTAGAGCCTTGAATGTTATCACTTCATTTCTCCTTTTTAAATATGGCGTTAATGTTAGTCATTTACAGCAGGGGTTGGCAAAATTTACAGCAGGGCCAGATAGTAAATATTAGGGGTTTCATGAGCCATACAGTCTGTTGCCAACCACTCAACTCTGCCCTTGTAGTGTGAAAGTAGCCATACACACTCCACAAATGAATGGGCATGGCTGTAGGCCAATAAAACTCTTATTACAAAATAAGCAGAGGGCAAGATTTGACCCATGGACCATAGTTTGCTGCCACAATTAGCATAATTGCCCAAACCTAAACAGTTAAAGCAAGGGAGATGATGTGAGTGAAACAAAAAATAGTCAGTGCCTAAACTCAGATTTTAGAGAGGAGCTCAGGGGTCTTTGTTAAACAACTATGACCGAATTAGATGCCATCTATATCACAGATGACAACATTGGTTACTTGAGGCCATTTGAACAGAACTAAATTTAGATATTCGGAGAGACATAATTCCTACCCCATTCCTTATGATTAATGGTAATACTGTAGACTGTGTTTATTCAACATGAATTAGATGTCTACTCTTCATTCCTTCCTGATTTGGTAAGTTCATGGCACAGCTCTATCGTAGATAAATTTTGGATCTTTACTAAAATAATATGAGCTTTTGGTAAGCAGTACATCAGGGATTATGGCCCCTGGTGTGATCAGAGTGAGGGAGCACTAACTTCTCTGTAACCTCTGAACATTTCTGATATAGTGGACTGTGGACAGAATCTATAGAAGGTGGCAAATATGCGAGAACATTCAAACCATTGTGTAAGAGGAGAAGTTGTCACCACTGATGAGTTGTGCAAAAAATAGGTTTCAGGAATTGCTTTGAAGGAGAAGAAGAAATGGATGACATATTGAGTTGGTTGGTTATTTGCTTTTGTGAAGAAACTTCCTTCAAGAGACATGAGAATTTCAGATATTGATGACTAAATTTGATATGGGTAAAGGTGTGTTAATAATTCAGTGGTTTAAAGGAATTCTAGATCTGGTCCAGTCTTTCTATTCATAGTTGGGGAAATTGAGGCTATCTGAGTAATATCACCATCCTCATTTTCTTTGCTGTATTATCTGCATGCTGTATATTCTGAAGGGATAAATTCAGAGCTAGCAAATCCGAAGTGGATATACCAGTCAGTGTTATGTTTTTTATGTGCATGTTGACTTTATCTATGATTGTATTGGAGATGGGGCTGCCAGTTGCCATACTTAGCAAATAAAAATGTAGACTACCAAGTTAAATTTGAACTTCATACAAAGGATCATTTTTTAGTATTAAAGTGTAGTATTAAATGCAATATTTGAAATGTACTCATGCTAAACAATTCCTTGTTTAATTGATGTTCAGATTTAACTAGATGTCCTGTATTTTATTTGGCAACTCTACTGAGAGCACACAAGATGAAAATTGAGAAAGACTAGCCCTGATGTCTACCAGAATTGGCTAGCTTGCAAATCCCAGCACCCACCTGGGTTGCTTATTAAAAATTCTAATTTCCAGGCTCATACCAGAGAGTCTGAATCAGTAGGACTGGGGTGGGGTTCAGGTATTAGTACTTCTAAACAGTGTCGCCAGGTGATTGTGCAAAGCTTTGGGGCCTGCTGTTTTGTTATCTTCACTCGCTGGTGTTCTCTCGAACAGAAGTTTTCAAGGAGGTAGCTCTCTGGTCTTGACACCATTACCCTCCGCTGGCTGAGACTCTATAAGGGTTTTGCTCCATTGATTGGGTGGTTAGTACTACTGAAGTTGTCTTGAGGCTTATTTATCAAATTACTCAGCCCCTCACCTTCACTTCCTTCATTCACAGTGTGATATCAGAGCCTGGGTTTAGAGGGAAAGTGGGGACAGATCTGATAAAGTGAACTGATTTGGGGGAGGGGGATGACAGAGTGGTTCAGTCTAAAATCCTGTAGAACTTCCTTTCAGATACCCTGTTCTCACTAAATTCCTCCGTTCTCCCACTTGTCAGTGTTTCCTTCTGCGTAATAGGGCTTGAGAGTTAAAAATGACCTTTGAAGAACTCATCTGGTCCAAAATAGTTGGAATGAATCCATTCAAACTTTGGTGTTCACATCATCATGTGGTTTGACCTTGATGTCTGTGATTTCTCTGCTATAAGAGGGGCAGTTAGGATCTGAGATAAACAGTTGAGAAGCTCAGCTCCTTGACTTGGTGGACCACATGGGCAGTTACGTGGTTTCTCAGACATTGGGAAGCTTTCCTCTTTGGCAGAAAAGTTGTATAGCCCTGTGATATTTTAGGAGGAAAAAAAGCAAAGAACTGGTGTTTAGCGAAAGCAGCGTAGCCTCTTAGAGAGAAGATCCCTTCCATGGATAGGAGATGTTAAGCTGTAAGGGGAACCTAACTTTAAAACTTAAGAACCTGACTTTAACTAGATTGTGAAGGTCTCGCTAACAGGGTGATAGCCAGAGTGGGGGTTTTAGCTTCAAGCCTTGATTTTTCTTAAATTGACAGCTCTTTCACTGAGGTGTTGTGTAATGTTCTCTACCATAACAAAGGAATAAGAAGTGGACAGTTTCAATCATGTTTTTGTTTAGTAATTTCATAAACAGCAGTTCAGATGGTCTTCCTCGGGCCATCCTGAAACTCACCGCTTGGCAGGGTTAGCCGACACTTTCTAGGGAAGTCATGAAAAAAATGGCAGTGGCATTTGAGGCCACCTGAGGAGTGAGCCAGGTCATTTCATGCAGAACTAAAGACCAAGATGGAGAGCTGAACTGAAATGAACAGGTTGCCCTAAGCTAGATCTTAAAAGACAGTGGCACACTACGAGTAGGCACTTGGTACATACATTTATTATTTGAAGATAAGAGTAATGCAGAAGAATTTATCTAAGTGATTTTCTTATTTATTTATTTCGTTATTTATTTATTTATTGGCTGCACTGGGTCTTCATTGCTGCACATGGGTTTTCTCTAGTTGCAGCAAGCGGGAGCTGCTCTTCATTGTGGTATGCAGGCTCCTCATTGTGGTGGTTTCTCTTTTTGTGGAGCATGGGCTCTAGCTGTGTGGGCTTCAGTAGTTGCAGCACACAGGCTCAATAGTTGTGGCTCATGGGCTCTAGAGCACAGGCTCAGTAGTTGTGGCACACGGGCTTAGTTGCTCCGTGGTGTGTGGGATCTTCCTAGAGCAAGGATCAAACCCGTGTCCCCTGCATTGGCAGGCGGATTCTTAACTACTGTGCCACCTAGGAAGTCCTAGGTGATTTTCTTTTAAGTATATTTTTGAACGAGCATGTGCTTATTTAAAACATCACTTTGACATGCTTATGTACTTTGAAATTTGGTCCTACAACAGCCTGTTTGTCTTTTCAGGATGCATCCTGACTCTTGGAGACTAGATTGGGACGTTAGAATAGAATCACACCTGGAAAACACACACACTCTCTCTCTCCCCCGGCCCCTCTCTTTGAGAGGTATTTTGTGATAGTTGTAAGGTTAGCCTAATAGACAGGTTTAAAAATAAATAAATAAATGAAGCCCAGATGTTCCACTGGGCTTCCTTGAGTTGACTATATATGTGCCTTAACATTGGAGAGCCAGGTGTTTAAAGTCTAGCTTTCTAAGTATGATCAATTTGCATTAATAATTTAATGTTTCTTATCCCTAATGTGATTTTCATATGAACCGATGAATATTGTTTTGGATGGCCAAGCTTCAGTGGATTTTATAAAGGTTGATTCTCAATTTTGAACATGTGAATTATAGACATCATTTAAAATCCTAAACCATCTTCCTTCTGTAATTTGGTTTTAGGCATCTTCTGTCAGCCATCAAGCTGATATGTGCACGAGACATTCAGACTTTCCTAAAGGCCTAAATTTTTGCGTTATTATTCAAAATAAATCATAAAGTATTTTTCGTAACCAAATATAAATAGCATTTGTGTTATCCATACTTCTGACTTATCAGCTCTATTACTGTTTTTTTTTTCAGGCAGGAAGTATTGAAAAATGAGTGTGCACACCTCATGTTTCTGTTGAAAGAAATATGTTAATGATCTCTTCAAACATTCCAGGATGGAATGTGGTCTATTATTAATTACAAATCTTCATTGTTATTAATTTCCTATATTTATATGTTACTTTAAAGTTTAGAAGTTACTTTTATATCCATTGCCTAACTTGATACTTAGCAACAACCCAGAGTTGTTTTGAGTGTGATGTGCAGGGCTCATTATCTCCAGCTTCCAGATGAATAAAATGAGGTTCAGAAAGGGTCCGGAGACCCAATAACTACTAAGCAGCGGAGAGGAGATTAAAGTTCTAGTTTTTTTTTTTTTAAAGACCTTTAACATGGAATGTTTCAAACATGTTCAGAGTAAACAGAATAGTATGGCAAATCCCCAGGTATCCATTGCCCAACCTCAACAATTATCAGTATACTGCCATCTTATTCATACCTTCACCAACTCTTACCCCCATATTGCTAATGATGGTTTTTATAATTTTTTTTAAAGTAAAGTTTACATACACTGGAAAGCACTCATCTTAGCCATATAGTTTTGACAAATGGATATACCTGTGTAACTTACACCCCTATCCTGATAATTCCATTTCCCAGAAAGTTTCTTCATGCTCCCTCTCAGTCAACTCCCCACCCATCTGAGGTAACCACTGTTTTGATTTTTTTTTTTCACTTGACATTACTTTGCTTGTTCTTGAACTCTTTGTAGGAGTGGAATCTCTCAGTCTGGCTTCTTTTATTCAGCTGTGACGCTCTAGTCTCTTGACCTAGAGTTCAGTGCTATTTGTTGAGACGGGAGCTGTGTCTTCATCTCATAGTTGCAGAAAGATGATTCCCTGAATGATACCCAGAGAAAACACAGGCTCTGGCCTTGCCTCATCATTGTTTGAGCTCACATAGAGACATGAACGGTTTTTCCTTGCATATGGAGGGTCCGTCATTCTCTTCAGTGACAGAGCTGATTCTGTTTGAGGGTTGGGGGTGGAGGAGGTGCTGCACCGTGAAATACTTTGCTAACTTAGTCATGTGCTTCTGAGGCATGTATCCACACCCCTCAGGCCCTCGACTGATTTCTCCTAATGTATCTGCCTATATGTTCTTGGAGCCCTCTTGATCAAATTCCATTTGAGGTTGTGCTGATTTTTTAAGGTCAAGTACTGATAATTGTAAGATTCAGAAATAAATAAAATTAGAAAGTCACTTACCTGTCTCATCATTTTTAATTAGATTAGTTAATGGTTCAGTTTTGCTAATTAAGTAGAAGAGAAATGATCAAAATAGTGGTTCAGTTACTGTACCCAGATCTTGCTTTTCATTTCATTTTATTTAAAGGAAATCAGTGAGGGCTTAGCAGTAGAATTAGATCCAAATGTGTTTTTCTTCTGTAGGGAATTTTCTTTGAATTCTTTAACTCAATTATCTCTACTTTAGGTTAGAAAAGGACAACACAGATCCAAAAAAAAAAAAAAGGCAGAATGACTCTTTTAGCTTTTAGGGAAGAAATGTGTGAGAATTTATATAGGGGAGGCTCTTAAGTAGAGCAGTGAGCTCAAGGAAGAACTAATTTATAGGTGCCTCTGGCTCCTTTGACAGGCAGCAGTTTCTTTCCCAAAGAAAGTTTACCCACTGATGTGGCTGAATGACTTGTCGTTTCTGTAACTGGAAAGAAGAGAGCCTGAAAGGTAAAAATAACTTTGACTTTATTCCCTTTGCTGTGTGTGTTAAGTTTGAGTCAATACTGGATGACTCGTTTCCCCATATTAAACTTTCGAAGGATGTGATTGGCTTCTGGTAATCATAGTAGCCATTGATGATCATTTCTGAGATCCCATTCATTCATTAGGATTTATAGAATGGCAATCTTCTAACTGACACTTTTCTTCATTTATGAGCTGGAATAAGTTATTAGCTTCTATAAAGAGAAACGGTTCTATATCAAGCCTCAATACCCTGAGGTATGGCTTGTAATAGGAAATCAGGATAAATGCTGATTCTTTCCCTTTATTTACCAGTTTCAAAACGAGTTGGTTAGCTGGCCTCCTCTAAAGGTGACCAATAATTTTTTTCTTTAAGATCATAATGAACTTTGGGATTTCAACATATTTGATATGTTTCAATCCATTTGCAGTAACTATTTGATTTGATGATCAGACTGTCCAGTTTTTGGCCAGGGGAGCCTCTTCCTGGTGACTTCTGAGCTGTATGTATGTATGTACCCGTGCGTGTATGCATCAGTCAATCATCCATTTATCTGTCTTTCTATTTATTTGCAATGTGGTCCTACTAATCGTTGATAGCAAGATGTTCCTAGGTCATTGTACTTTTTGTTCCCAGACCTGAAATCAGCCATTTCTCCACGGAGCTCTGGTTCCTTTTAATGGAAATTGTATTTCAAGAAACAATATAAACACGAGTGGTGGTGATCGCTACTTAGTTTGTCATTATTTATAGGCCTTTTCAAGGATAGTTAGGAAATTTTTTTTTCCTTTAGATCTTTACTGGAGTATAATTGTTTTACAATGTTGTACTAGTTTCCACTGAACAACAAAGTGAATCAGCTGTACTTATACATATATCCCCATATCCCCTCCTTCTTGAGCCTCCCTCCCAACCTCCCTATCCCACCCCTCTAAGTCATCACCAGTCATCGAGTTGATTTCCCTGTGCCCTGTAGCAGCTAAAGTCAGGAAATTTTACCTTTATGTAAACTGCTTTGTGAGTTCATACTGATACTTCCCGTTCAGATTGAAGATTATGAAAAAAAGAATGGGGTGAATAAGCAAGGACTGTAAGATAATGTAAAAGCTTCTAAGGAAATAATTAATGAAATTATGGAAAATAAAGGGATCTTAAAATAGACATGGTCTGTTTTTGTACCTACTCCTTTGCCCTTTCATAAAAGCTAAGTTTGAACACGTCTGAGTAGAGGGGAGGTTCAGGAAGGTGAAGCTCACATATTAGTCACTAGCTTCAGCAGTACAGAAATGGCTGGAGGCCGCGATGTGAAGTGATTTGTGTGAAGAGATCAGAAAACAGATTACAGCAGTTCAAAGGGAGAATTTTGTATTGAGCCAATTTCAACTGTAGTTGACCCTCCTGCAACTGTTTTCTCACTTTGAACTTTTTCTTGGAAAAGGGCTTTTATCTCTAGCAATGAGAAATTTGGTGTGTGGAAATAGGGCAAAGTTAACTGCTGACAAGGCCCTTACACGCATGGCGGTTCTGGTTTTCCATTTTGGTCAAAAGAGCTCTTGGTCATCATTTTTGTCAGATTTCTCCTACTGATCTTAACTTTAATGTGTTGTTGCTGTTATTATTATTTAATGAGAGGCGGTATGTAGGACATTCTGACTAGTATTTTGTGTTATACAGGGTGGAGGCAAGAAGCCCGGGCTTTAGTGTCCCCAGTTTAGTCTGGAAGGCATATGTGTACATGTACATGATCAATATCTAAGGCAAAACGTTGCATGTGTGCATGCTAGCATAATCAGAGATGCAGACTTGAATTAGTTTACTTACTCCATAGGGAGATGCAGAATTAAATGCAGAGGTAACTTTTTTTTTTGCTTTACTAGGAAAACTCTGCCCATACGTGTTTAAAAGGCCAGTCTCGAAAGTATGTCTGTTTTCAAATTGAATATCTACAGTAAATGAAATAAATATGTTAAATATCCCCAACTCTTTGAGCATCAAATTTTCTTTAATGCATGTTGCAAAAGAGAATTGTTTTTGATGGGAAAAAAATGCAAATGTTATCGGCCTTTAAGGTTAGTGTCAAAATGTTAGCAAAATTCCATTTCATTATTATTATTCAGAATCTATCTCCAAGGGGAGCATTTCATGAATCAGGATACATGAATGAAGTGTCATTGTGTTTCTTTAAACTTAATATTCATTTTTAAAGAGGAAATGTTAATATTTTGAAGTAGACATCAGTGAGATGTAACATTATAAGGATAGGTTTACACTTAATATTTCAACAAAAAATAGCTTAATAGCCTCCCTCTCTATGGGATCCAATGGATAAGAGACTGGACTTCATTAAAATTAAAAACATCTACTCTGTGAAAGACATTGCCAAGAGAATGAGTAGACAAACCACAGATTGAGAGAAAATATTTGTAAGAGATGCTTCCGATAAAGTATTGTTATCCAAAATATACAAAGAATTCTTACAGACTCAACAAAAAGAAAACAAGCAACCTGATTAACAAATGGGCCAAAGACTTTAACAGACAACTTAGAAAGAAGATATACAGATGGCAAATAAGATAACAAAAAGATGCTCCACATCATATGTCCTCAGGGGAATGCAAATTAAAACAACAGTGAGACACCTCTACACACCAATTAGAAGGGCCAAAATCCAAAACACTGATAACACCAAATGCTGGTGAGGATGTAGAACAACAAGAACTCTAATTAATTACTGATGGGAATGCAGAAGTGGTATCTGCCGCTTTGGGAGAGAGATTGATAGTTTCTTACAAAACTAAACATACTCTTACCATACAATCCAGCAATCACACTCCTTAGTATATACTCAAAGGACTTGAAAACATATGTTCACACAAAAGCCTGCACAGGGATGTTTATAGCAGCTCAGTTCGCAATTGCCAACACTTGGAAGCAGCCCAGATGTCCTTCAGTAGGTGAGTGGATAAATGAACTGGTATATCCAGACCATGGAATGTCACTCAGCACAAAAAAGAAATGACCTATCAAATCATGAAAAGACATGGAGGAAACTTATATGCATATTATTAAGTGAGAGAAGCCAATTTGAAAAGGCTACATGCTGTATGGTTCCAACTATATGACATTCTGGAAAAATCAAAATTATGAAGGCAATAAAAAGATCAGGAGTTGCCAAGGGTTGAGAGGTGAGGAGGGATGATCAGGTGGACACAGAGGATTTTTAGGGTAGTGAAAATACTCTGTAAGATACTATAATGCTGGATACATGTCATACATTTGCCCAAACCCATAGAATGGACAACAACAAGAGTAAACCATGGTTTAAACTATGAACTTCAGGTGAATATGAAGTGTCAGTGCAGGTTCATCAGTAACAAAGGTACCAGTCTGGTGGGGGATGGTGATAATGGGGGAGGCTGTGCCTGTGTGGCTGCAGGGGGTATATAGGAAGACTCTGTATTTTTCCCTCAATTTTGTTGTGAACCTAAAACCACTGTAAAACATTGTCTTAATTTTTAAAAGTTCTTGGGAAAAGTGGTACAAAGAAATTAGAATTCTTGAGTTTCTATATCTCTCACTGTTTCTTGGGATTAATAAATTGGGGAAATATAAAATAGAGGTGGAGAATCAAATACAACTGAAATTCAGAGTTGGAGAAAGTATGTCCAGGTCCCATATAACACTCAGTATACCCAGCACATGGTACTTTATTATCCCTTGTTTAATCAGAAGTTCAATACTCAGTATTTTATAGATATAGTTCCAAACTTATAGTGGAAATGAATTTTAAAAATTAGGTATTTTTTAACCTTTTTTTTTTTTTAAGCTAGACCTTATCTGTTCTGACATGAGAACTAGTTCTACAATGAGGTTTCTCCAGAAACAAAGTGTTAGTGTAATCCTGGACAAAAGTACACATAGAATAGTGTGTCAGAGCTGGAAGGAGCTTTGCCATCATCTGGTTGCCGCACATGCTCGATTTATAAATAAAGAGACCAAGCCTGAGGGACACTGCTCAGTGACTTGCACAAAGTGACACCCTTTGGAGCAGCAGAGCTGTGACTGGGAACCCAGACATCCGATTCCCGGTCAGTGTGTTTGCAGCTATATTGGGATGCTTGGTGATTGTGTCTTTCTCTCTCTGACTGTCTCCCACATCTTGGTTAGAAAGCTTACGGGCTTACAGAGATACTGAGGTATGTATGTGTATGTATTCATTATTCACTAAAATGATGATGATAAAGTTAAACTTGGCTTCAGGATATCAGGAAGCCTCTGACCGTGTAGCCTTTTGGCAAATGCTGTTACCTCTTTTGCTGGCCAGAGTCACATTAAGCCCATATTTAGAATAAAAAGGGGAACTGTGACATGGTAACATGATGCACAGGGAGCTCTCCGGTGCAGGTGCAGGGCCTCCTTTCCTTATGAGCCACAGATGGGCTGTGCATGGGACACGATTCTCACACTCTTTTTTTTCGGCTGCGCTGCATAGCTTGTGGGGTCTTAGTTCCCCCATCAGGGATTGAACCAGACCACAGCAATGAAAGCACCGAGTCATAACCACCGGACTGCCGGGGAACTCCTTTTGCACTCTTCTAATTAACGAATGCCGGTTGCTTTGTTCAGTAAGATCTTCCAGTTACTCTTCAGTTTTGGAAGCTATCTAACCAGGGAGAAGTAACATCCATAAACATGAAAAAAAGTAAATTAAGTTCTTGAAATTACTTGATCGGAAGCATTATTCTGTCCTATAAATGTCCAAACTGATCATCACATTGACTCTGTGTGTTTATAAGACATAATCCCTCTTAAGACCTTATAGCAATTCACAAATGTTGATTAGTGGGTACTGACCATATACCTCCTTGCATGTCTTGTGAATTCTGTAAGGAGATTGGAAGTGGTTTTGGCTCAGAGCAATAAGGGCATATTTCACAGGTGGACTTTTTCCATCAATGCCATAGGAAACAGGTCTGATTATACGTAATTTCTACACTGCATGACTTTGAACTCTGTGTAGTATGAGGACCCTTTAAACACAGAATTTCATGGCTTTCAACACAGTAATGGTTGGATTTTAATGTATTCAGTCTGCAGGCAATACTTGCTTATAGGTGCATTTGTGAGCCCCTCAACCCTGAAATAATTTCATAATCTCCAGGGGGTCCTTGGGCCTTTGGTTGGCAGTCACTGATGCAGACCTCCAGGGAGTGTGAAAACTCAAACAAAAGTGTTATCAGTGAGGTACAGTAGGGTTTTTTGTTTGTTTGTTGTTTTGTTTTTACTTTTTAGAGTTTTATAACTGAATATTTGTTTCCTTTTAAAAAGTGTGTATATATGTAAAATAACTACACACAGCCCCCAAAGTTTGCACAGGACACTTTAATTTAGCTCATACCATTTTTCAAATTCCAGGATTGAATAATTGTCCTACAGCCGTATTAGAGTTCATAGACTCTTTTCTGGTGGCTTTGACTTAGAAAATTTAGGCCAGCTTTTGTAAGCATAGCAACATTTTAGTGGTGAGTGTGAGCTAGGTCAGCATGCTTTCCCCTACCATTGACCTAAATCTGACAAGACTGAAGCACGTATGCAGGAGGCTGAATGTGTCCTCTTGAGATCCATATGTTGAAATCCTAACCTCCTAGATGATGGTATTGGAAGGTAGGGCCTTTGGGAGATGATGGGGTCATGAGGGTGGAGCCCTCATGAAAGGGATTAAGTGTCCTTATAAAAGGAACCCCAGAGAGCCTTCGACCTTGTGAGAATACAGGGAGAAGATGGTGGTCCATGAACTAGGATGAAGCCTTCAGAACCGTGAGCAGTAAATGTTTGTTGTTCAAGACCCGCAGTCTGGTATTTTGTTATAGCCACCCGACAGACTAGGATGATGTTCTATATTCTTAGACCTTTCTCTTTCCTTTTGTCTCTTGCTCTTCTTCCCTTTGACTCTTTTCCTCTCCTCTCTCCCTTCTTTTTTCCCCTTCCTTCCTCACTTTGTTCTACAGATATTTGAGCACCATGTAGCCTTGGAAGGCTTACAGATTAGTGGTTAAAACATGTGCTTCAAAAGAAATCACAGAAATCTCTAATTGCAAACTGTGATAAGTGCTGAAGCAAAAATGTGGGTGCTGTGAGACAGTGACAGAGAGATGCAGCCCTGCCTGCAGGAGCAGAGAACACTTCCCTGGGGAGCTGACAGTTGGGCTGATTTGGGATTAACTGGATGATAAAGAAAAAGGAAGATGGGTTTTCCAGGCAGAGAAAACAAAATGTGCTTAAAGAATTAAATGGAAGAGCAACAGATGTGCTGTGGATGAGGCAAGGGCAAATCACACCAAGGTTTGTAGGGCCTGCCTGTTCAGAATTCTGGTTTCAATCCTAAGAGTGGGTCATATGTGAAATGCTTTTGTGGGCCTAAGTGATTCAAGGACCACACTGAGCCCAATGAACTACTGTATATATGTTCTCTGATTTTCATGGGACAGTGCTAACCCCACAGCTCTTTACTGATTGTATTAGTCTACTAGGGCTGCCATAACAGAATACCACAGACTGGATGGCTTAAACAACAGAAATTTTATGTTCTCACAGTTCTGGAGGCTGCAAGTTCAAGATCAAGGTGCCATCGGGGTTCCTTTCTTGTGAGGACTCTTCCTGGCTGGTAGACAGCTACCTTTTCACTGTGTCCTTACATGGCTTCTGTGTGTGCTGGGGGTGGGGGCGATGGAGATTGATCTCTAGTGTCTCTTCTTCTTATAAGGACACCCGTCCTATCAAATTACAGCCCACCCTTTGACCTCATTTAACCTTAATTACCACCCTAAAGGCCCTATCTCCAAGTACAGTCACATTGGGGGTTAGAGCTTCAACATATGAATGGGGGGGTATGTGAGGAGTGGGGCAGGGACACAGTTCAGCACATGACACTGACCTGTCACAATCTGGAGTGTGACTTCTGATGATTGTCCTCAGGACAATACTTCATGATTTACAGTGGGCAGGTGGCTCAGAAGAGGACAGACCTTAAAGACCTGCAACATTTGGGCTTCTCCCTTTGAATACCAGTGAAAGAACTGAACCGAAACCGATTCTGTTAAATCAGCATGCTCCATCGCAGAAACGCCAGGGCTTGGGGTTGATCAACTTGCTGCATCTCTAAAGTGGGCATAGCTCTTGTGAGGGGACAGACAGTGCTCAGTCGCTGGGATGCTGCAGGTCAGCAGGAAAGTCAACATGGAGCCTTAACACACAGGGAGAGGCTGAGACTTCCAGATGCAACCCTCAGAGTCTTGTGACTTCAGGTGATAACAGTTAGCTTCAAGAGTCATGTGAGACCTGCTATATTTAGCAAGATCCCAGAGAAGAAAACCGTGACACTAAAGTAATCCACTCTTCTTGCCCTTTTGGTGAGAACAATGGTAACTATTGTTAACTGCATTTGGGACTCATGCTTTTTCCTGGCTCCTTTAAATTAGTGATCTTTAGAAAGGTCACCTTTAAAAAAAGATCCTAGGGAAATGAATAAGCATGTCATCCTCAAGGGTGTTTTCTGGGCATGGTGATACATATGGCATCGGCAGGGCCGTGAGCACTTTAGGAAGGGGAAGCCAGAGAGGCATGGCTATTTTTGTTTTTGTCAGTGCATCACAAGCTATTAGAGCAAGGTTTATCATTTTCTCCCCAATGATGTGAGTTTATTGATTATGTCTGTCCTTTCCTTACTTTACCTCTTATATATTCTTATTATAAGATTCTATAATAGGATGAAATTATATAGGATGTATTTCAATCTATTATAGGTTGAAAGGGTCAATAGAAGAAAACTTAGAATAACAGAAGCCCCATCCTACACTCTACTGGTAGATATAGTATATGTAAGTATAAACTGTGTACTATCTGAAGCGTTTTACAGATTTTCAGGCTTCATAGGTGGTGGAATAAGTGAAAACCTGGAGAAAAGAACATTTACCAGGAAACCTGAGGCAAAGAGAGATATGAAACACTTGCTCTGTATAAGACACTGTGCTGGGCATTTAAGGGCATAGCAAGATTAAAAAACAACCAAGGAATTTACATTTTAAGTTAGATTAGCTGTAAATCTAAGCAAAATATAAAATGTCAAGTAATTGAAGAAAAGTACAGATGAGATGTCAGAAGGTGGTATATGATTTATTGCCAAATAAATAGCACTACCGATGAAGAGATTTTCTGCACTAGCATCCAAACTCCACAACAATGAGGGCCATGCTTGCAGTGCTTGGCATAGTGGTAGGCATTCATTGGAATTAATGAATGAATGGTGTTTTTGTTTATTTGTTAAAAAGGTGTAACTTATGTATAGCAAAGTATACGAATTCTGAATGTAGACTCAATTTTCTATAGGTATGTCTGTGCATAAAACTACCTTCAGATGAAGATACAGAACATTTCTAGCACAGTGGAAGGTTCTTTAGTGCCTCTCCCTGTCTGTACCACCCAGCAGTAACCACCATATTGACTGCTGTCACTGCATTTTAATTCAGCCTATCCTTGAACTTCTTAGAAATGGAATCGTACAATGGTTCTTTTTGGGTTGGGATTCACCCATGTTGTTGCTTCCGTAGTTGCAATACCTTGCATCCATAGTTGATTTTTTTTTTCATTTCTGTGTTTTGTTCTTAATGGACATTTGGGTTTTAAGTTTGGGGCTATTTGAATAAAGCTGCTGTGAACATTCTCAAGTTTGCCTTTTGATAGACATGAGCACTCACTTCTCTTGAACATATATCCATGAGTGGAATTTCTGTGTTACAGAGCATTATTACCTTTAGCAGGTGGTTTTTCTGAAGTGGTCATATCAGTTTACATTCCCACCAGCAAGTTAAGAGAATTTAAATACAGATTCTGAATTGTTTTATAGGTTTCAGTAAAGGTTATTCAAAATGTATAAAGACTGTGGTTCTTATAACTCGAGGGAGGGAAAGAATTTTTCCCAGTGTTAATATTGCTTATATTTCCAGACTCTGAACCCTCATGGCCTGCTATAATGTAGGCATTCGGTCAGTATTTGAGTGGATACTGAGATACATCCATAAGTCAGGAAAGAATGTGAATATGAGAGCAGAGCATCATGGCAACCAATTATTTAATTCTGACTTTTACAGTTAACAAGACTCCCAGCTTCATCCCTTGTCAGTTTCATGATGCCATTCATTCCACAATCCTAACTGAGAGTCTGCTCTATGCCAAGAACTCTTATCCTACAGTTGCTGCTGAATAAAATTAAGGATGTCGGGCCAGGCCTGCAGTAACACAGTGGCTGGTGCAGGGATGGGTTTGTGACCAAAGCTTCCCTCCACTCCTTCCTTAGGGCAGGTTGTGGACTGAACCGTAAGAGGAACTGCCGATAGGACCCTGCAGCAGGGTCGGAGGTGGCTCAGGTCAGGTCTACATCAAGTGAGACAGGAATTAGGCCATGAATGCTTTCCAATGAATTCCTCAATTTGTCTCTCTTATCAAGGAAGATCTCCTGTTTTCTTTTGGTGGGGAAGCGGATGGACAAGGAAAACCACAAAGCATGACCATGAGTTATCTGAGTCTGGATATATATGCAGTGTGACTGTTGGACAAAGCTGCTTTAATAATAATAAAAGCTGGCGTCAGGCACCTCCTGTGTACCAGCTATTCTTGTTCAGTCCTCATTACAACCCTATGAAATGGGTACTCTTAGTCACTCCATTTCACGAATAAGTAGACCGGAGAACAGAGAAAAGACATAACTCTCCCAAGGTCACACAGCTAGAGAGGGGCAGAGAGGAATCTGAACCTAGGTGGTTCCAGAGACTGGGCTCTTAGCCACTTAATGCATGACAGTTACTTATTAGTTGTGGTGCTTTGCATAGTCTTTATTTCTATAAACTTCACAGAAGTTGACATAAACATTTCAATGATTTTTGCATGTAATTTCTCCCTGGGATGGCAGATTTGAAGTCTGAAGAAAGTACAGTCAGCCCTTGTATCTGGAGGTTCAGCATCTGCAGATTTGACCAACCACAGATCGAAAATATTCAGGGAAAAAAATTTTCAGAAAGTTTCAAAAGCAAAACTTGAATTTGTGGCATGCTGGCAACTATAGGCATACCTTGGAGGTATTAAGGATTTGGTTCCAGACCATTGCAATAAAGTGAATATTGCAGTAAAGTGAGTCACATGAATTTTTTTGGCTTCCCAGTACATATAAAGATTCTATTTACACTATACTGTAGTCTATTCAGTGTGCAATAGCATTATGTCTTAAAAAAATGATATACCTACCTTAATTTAAAAACACTTTATTGCTAAAAGTTGATAACCATCATCTGAGCCTTCAGTGAGTCACAATCTTTTTTGCAGTAGTAACATCAAAGATCACTAATCACAGACCATCATAACAAAGATTATAATAAGAATGAAAATATTTGAAATATTGCAAGAATTACCAAAATGTGACACAGAGACATGAGATGAGCAAATGCTGTTGGAAAAATGGTGCCCATAGACTTGCTTGACACAGGGTTGCCACAAAACTTCAATTTGCAAAAAACACAGTTTCTTCAAAGTGCAATAAAGTGAAGAGCAGTAAAACGAGAAAAGTATGCTTCTGTTTCCATAGCATTTACATTGTGTTAGGTATTATAAGTAATCTAGAGATGATTTAAAGTGTATAGGAGGATGTGCACAGGTTATATGCAAATACTACACCATTTTATATAAGGGTCTTGAGCATCCTTGGATTTTGATATTTGCAGGAAGTCGGGGAGGGGGATGGAATCCTGGAACCAACCTCCCACAGATTAGAGGTATTAGAATAATCCATAGATCTCAGTTTTTAAAAAGAAAAAATTTTAGTCTAATATTAGTTAATCTGAATCAGAAGATACATAAATTGGCAGCCAAACATACTACTCAATAATGTCTGTATATTTTTATGTAAATTATGCGTGTATGCCACAAGAACCAAAGAATAATTCTGAAGTCTGAAAATTTAAGAGTTAAAAAACCTCTACATGATTAACATTTGAACACCTGTCATGGGATATGTGCAGTACTAGATCCTGAATACATGTCATCTGTACTCCCCAAGGCAACTCAAACTAGGTTTTGTTAGAGCCCAAATCCCCATGTTTCAGATGAGGAAATTGAGGATCAGATAGGCTGAGTAACCTGTCCAGTTTCATAGCTAAAAAATATCATCACTGGGATCTGAACTAAGCCTGTTTAACTCCAAGCCCCATGCTCTTTCCATGATGCCACAGACTTCCACTTGTGCCCAAAGAAGCACTCAATTTCAAGGAAAATTGCTGTTATGTGATGTCATAGTCTACCCTGCTTGCTCCATCCATTTTTTAATCCATGTATGACACCAAATTAAATTTTCAGAAGAACAATTTTGAATTGTAATGGATGATGTTGTTCATTGTCTCAACATTTTAAAATTTATTCCGCTTTTACTGCTAGTATCATCTATCTAAATACAGGAAGCTTTAGTCATAAGAATGTTAATAGGCCTGATTTAGTTGTCAGATTTTTTTGTGGTCTAATGAGCAAACAAGTAAGTCACTGTGGAAACCAAATAGAAATCTAGATGAATTGTTATAGCAAGAAGCCTAAGAAATGGGGCATCTTGAAATAATTCTATCAAAGTAGCATAGGTGGTAAAAGAGACAAACAGAAATTAGGCCTAGGTAATTCAGTTAAGCCATGTATGGAAAAAAATACAGATCACATGTACAAAATTTATACTTGTTTAGGGTCTATTTTATCATTGCAAACTATTGTATAATTTATGATGATGCCCCGACAATGTATACCTAATTTGTTAACAGATTTTAATATGATTTTGACCTCCGTGTGTATGTGGTAGGCATATTTGTTTTGTAAAAGAACATACAGTTATTTTATAGTTATTAAACTTTTGTAGTTTAGTTTTATAGTTATTTAACTTTTAAGCAAGTTAAAACTGAGTCTCCTGCTACCTACCCAAAGGATTCAGTTGCCATTCCAGTAATCCAAGAGACACCAGCAACGTGATATTGGAGACTGAATGTTCCAAATGCCATTGATATGAAAACCATCTCAGGTAGAACAGTCAACAGAAAACTTCCCATTAGCACAACTCTGAGTCCAGACATCCCTGTAAAAATGTTCTTTCATCTGGGTTTAGGACTTAAGTCATCTATTCTTTCAGGATTTGGGGTTTAGGAAAATTACTTATGTTTAGGAGTGCATATTAAAACTCATTTATCTAACAGTTTGTGAACTGAGTAGGCAGAGAAATGTCATCTGTGAATATAGGACTGTAGACAGTGGGCAGCTGTTCAGTGGTCTGGCAAGAACATACGGAGCAGCACAGCCCTGGAGCATCACCCCAGACTGAAGTCAGCCTCTCCTTTGTAATCCAGTGAGTGCTTCAGATAGCACCGTCCAAGTGACCTATTAGGACTAGTGAACTTCTGCCCAAGCTATATCAGACTGCCAGGGTTGAGGGGTTCTTTTGTTAATCTTTCCCTCTCTTGGCACTCGTGGGTTCTGTTGTATAGCAGATTCTCTGATTTTTGCATTTTGGTCCTTGAATATTTAGAGTTGAAGCCACATTAGATATGGTGATTGAAATTATCACTATGTACACAGGTCTGGAGGGCTCTTTATCCAAAGCCCAGAGGCGAGTAGTGTTTTGAGTATATAGTAGGGGAAATACAGGACCAGCTGTCTCATGCTTTCTCTAACTTTGGAGGTGTGTTATCAGTTACATGAGTGGGAGGAAAGCTTTTCATGCACCACTGTTAATAGTTGTTGACAGATCACCAGTTGGTACATGTAAATGGTGGTTTCTTTTGCCCTGGGAGTAGCATTACAATTCTCATCTCTCAACTTGCTTCACAAGAAAACAAATCTTACTGTGTATCTTTTTAACTGAAGCCTTTCTTCAGCAAAGCTTGTGTGAGTACATGTTCGATCCATTTGGTTTCAATGATCAGTCACAATCAGCTTTAGTACATTTTAGCATACTTCTTGTATACTTTGGCAAAAAGCCTGAGCACACTGCCAGACTTACAGAGATGGAGCAGGTGTGGATGTTGCCCTCTGAGTGTATCCATTCTGGGGAATGAAAGACACGTGTGCCAAAAACTCTGGTCAAGATGGACTGAGCAAAGTCCAGGAGGTGCTGAGCAAGGATTATGAAAGTTAAGAACCTGGAGAACTGCTTCTAGGTGAGCCATAGGAAATGGTTCATGTCATCTACACAGGGTTTAAAGGAAGGGTGGGCTTTAGACTTTGGAGATGTAAGGAGGACTGTTTTCTTTAGAGGAAACACACAGACTGGGCAAAGAGTGAGTATGTTTGGGGGAATTGCAAGGAGTTGTGTTTGGTGGAAGATTTCAAGGAGGCTGTCATGGAGGATAAAGCTTAAAAGTTGGTTAGAGTTAGATCATGGAGGACGTTTAATACTAGGATAAGGAATTTGGGTGCCATGCTCTCCTTCCTTAGTTTCAGATATTAACTCAAGTGTTTTACCTTAGGTCAGATTATTAAGTATGATTATTCGTAAAGAGCACAGTGATCTTTTTGGCAGTTTGCTGGAAAACAAAACATTATGTTACACAACTGCAATATGTGTGGTCTGGGTCAAATGGCTTTTTTTTTGGCTGAAAATTTTCCACAGAGGCAGTGCCAAATATATCACATAATCCTGTCACTCAGATGAAAGTCAGCTACATCACTACAGCATACACTTATTTTGATTCCTCCCTAGGTTCAATGATGGTAGGATTTACATTTCACGGCTTTTTTTTTTTTTTTTTTTTTGACCAGGTAGGTGGTGCTAAAATGCCTAATACTCCATTCATCTGGCCAACAGCCTGGTTTGTTTGAAAGCTGAGTCATTAAACTCCTTTATCTTTCTTCCTAATTTCCTACTTAGCATTTTCCCTTCATATTGGGCAGTTGGAAAGCAATGAGGTGGCTCATTGGTTTGCTGCCCATGAAAGAGCAGCTCTGGGGTTTTTTTGTGTGTTTTGTTTGTTTGTTTGTTTGTTTCTCTATTCAAAGGAAGTATTTTAGTCTACCTGTGGTGTGCCTTGGAAATATTTTGACCTGATATTTTTAGCTATTAGAGGCAAAAGGAGAAACATCTGAATTTTATCAGATAGATTTGGAACACTTGTCAGTTGATAAAAACATTAGTAAAAAGGGCCATTACTGTTAGTATTCTCTGGCTAATTAACCCAGTTGACTAAAGCTTGAGGCTTATGTGGCAAGGTCAGTTAGTTTTGCTCTCTGATTATCTCTTGGAACCTCTAGTCCTAGCCATTGATTTAAAAAATAATTCTAATAACCACAAGCACCTACATAGTAGTATACACGTAAACTCATTTCATCTTCAGAATAATTCTGAAGGGTAGGTACTGTTACTCTCTCCATCTTTACAGATCATGAAACAGGCACTGAGAAGCTATGTAACTTGCCTGGGGCCCCATTACTGGTAATTGACTGAGCCAGGATTTGAACCTAGACGCTTAGGTTCCAGGGTCTTTACTCTTGATCTCATTAAAATCCAATGTCCCTATACTTAAGGAAACACAGTATGTGTCTAAATTTTTAAGGCTACTTATTTTGCATAGTATGAAGCTTTGAATTTAAGAATTTTCAGACCAGTGTGTGACATACAGACACCAGAAATCTATTCAGTATCTCATTGCCGTCCATGCAGAGTTGTGCACATGGGCAAGGCTTCACAGAGGTGATATTTGAGACCTGAGCCAGGACTTAAAGGATGCTCAAGCGCTGAAAAGGCAGAAAAGCGCATCTCAGGTAGAGGAAACAGCATATGCAAAAGGCTTGGGGAGGTGAAATGGCATTTGATGTGCATGTTTGAAGGAAAGGATGATGGTCACTGTATTTAAAACAGGGTGGAAAATGAAGAGTGACTAAGATGCAATTTAAGATTGCAGACGGTACCCTGATGAACAGTTTAAAATTGTTCTCTCAGACAGTGCCCTTTTTTTAAATCAAGGGCTCACAAATTTTTGTATCCAATTTCAAAGGGTTCCCAGGTGCTCTGAAGCTCACCTGTAGGTCTGTAGGCCCCTTCCCCATAAGCAATAGAGAATAACATGATCCAATATATGTTTTAAGAAAGATGACTCTGGTGACAATGCAAGATGGCTTGGAGGAGAGAATGATTGGAAGCAGAGAGATCAGGAGGCAGATATAAATAATCTAGGCCAGAGATAGCTGAGATGGCAAAAAGAGAGCAATGTCTCTGAAAGATATTTAGGAGATAGAAGTGAGAGGACCTGGGGTGAGTTACGTGGGAAAGGTGCACGTAAAATACTTAAAAGTAACTGTCCTTTCTAGCTCAGTTTAAGGATGGATAGTGATGTCATTTACAAAAACTAAAGGAGAGGAAAGGGGCAAAAGCAGAAAGATTGTGGACTTGATTTTTAGACCCATTGAGTTTCAGGTGCCCATGATATATTCTAATGGAAATGTCTAGCAGGCAGTTGGAAATGCAGTCTGGAAAAGAAGCTAGCACTGGCGAGAGAGATTCAGCTGTCTCTAGCAAATGGTAGATTGAATCCCTCTGGGTGAGTCAGGGCCACCCAGGGGAGCCCAGAATAAGGAGACAAGGGCAGAGGAGGAGTATCCGGTAAAGCTGGCTGCGGAGACGAGACTCCAGACTCGGGGGAGCAGCAGCGGCATTACAGCCTTTGAGCGCTTCCTGTTCTGAACGCTGCATGCATTTACTTGCCTAATCCTCAAACACCTCCGTGAAAGGGCTACGTTTTACAGCTGAGGAACCCGGGGCACAGAGAAGTAAAGTAATTTGCACAGGGCACAGAGCTAGTACGTCACTTTCAATGGTAAATGAGTGGTAGCCTCAGTAAGTTGATGTAATTGAATTAAGATAGTTTTTGTCATAACTCTGTTACAGATTTAAATATAGATTGGTAAGCTTTGATGACAGTATTTCCTTAATTTCCCCCCGCTCTATCAAGTAAATATAGTATGATCATCAGAATTCATGAAGAAACTATGACCTGAGACTTCCATAAATTTCCAAATTCCATGGCTTTTTCTCACATGAGTATTCTGTCAAGATTCATGCATTTCTTAAATATATTTTTATTTACTAGGTGAAGTTTTCCCTGAAGTTATCTCCCAATTAATAAGCATTTTTGGCATTAATTGGAGCACTTCCTGAAGTGGTTTCATGAGTCATATTTTCATGTTTCCACTAAGAATATATGTTGGACTCTCTTAGCAGTAATCTGAGACATCATCAAACTCTATATTCTTGTTTTAATTTACCCAGAACTTCTCTTTGAATCCATCCCTTCCTTAGAAACTCTTCATTTTTTTTATTGGAGTATAGTTGATTTACAATGTTGTGTTAGTTTCTGCTGTACAATGAAGTAAATCAGCTATACGTATACATATATCCCCTCCCTCTTGGACCTTCCTTCCACCATTCTCCCCATCCCATCCCTCTAGGTCATCACAGAGCACCAAGCTGAGCTCTCTGTGCTATACATCAGGTTCCAACTAGCTATCTATTTTACGTATGGTAGTGTATATATGTCAATCCTAATCTCCCAGTTCATCCCACCCTCCTGCTCCCCCTCTGTGACCACACATCCATTCTCTATGTCTGCATCGCTATTCCTGCCCTGCAAATAGGTTCATCTGTACCATTTTTCTAGAGTTCACATATATGCATTAATTATCCGCTCTCCAGTTATATTAAAACTTCTGCTGGCCACACTTTCTTATTAGTGCTTTCTGTTCAAAGCTACTGTCTCCCCAGTCACTGCAGTGCAGGTATGAACGTGTTACATCAGTTCATTTGTAACTGTGGTGCGAGCAAAAATGGATGCCCCACTTGTGATTTGCACGAAAGAAGAGCACGTGCACTGATTCGTTTTTTGTGGTCTGAGGGTGTACCTGGTGCCGTTATTTATCAAAGACTTTGTGCACAGTATAGAGAAAGTGTTTTGTCATGAAGAAGTTTGTATGAGTGGTTAGAGAAGTTCAAGGAGGGTCGCACAAGTGTTAACCATCAAGAAGGAGCCGGACTCCTGTCCACATCCACAGCTGATGACAACATTGAGTGTACACGTGAAATGATTCTGTTTTCTGGGACTTTCAAGGGCCAGTATTGGAACATTATCAAGAAAAAGGTTCAACAATCAACAATGCTCATTGCAGTGAGATGCTTATTGATGAGTTGAAGGCCTAAACTTCGGATTAAATGCAGAGGACTGCTATCCAAGGGCATTGTGATCTTGCATGACAACGCATGTCCACACACTTCTGTCCACACTGTCGACACTCTGCAAAAACTTCGTTTTGAGGTGTTAAAGCATCTTCCCTATAGTCCTGATCTTGCTCCATCAGACTTTCCCCTCTTTGGTCCCCAGAAAGTAGCCCTACGAGGACGAAGATTCACTTCTGATGAAGAAGTGAAGATAGTGGTGCATTCGTGGCTCACAGCTCAGCCTAAAACATTTTTTAATGAGGGCGTACGAAAGCTTGTTGAGAGATGGACAAAGTATATTGAAAAGCAAGGAGATTATGTCAGAAAATGATATATTTGTCTTTTCTAAAGGTTAATTAAAATGAAGTCTACAGCCAGAATGCGGATAATTTTTGACTCATCCTCATTCGATATTTGTTTTTCTCTTTCTGACTTACTTCACTCTTTATGACAGACTCTAGGTCCATCCGCATCTCTATAAATGACCCAATTTCATTCCTTTTTATGGTGAATATTCCATTGTGTGTGTGTGTGTGTATATACACACACACACACACACATATATATATATATATATATATACCACAACCTCTTTATTTTGTTTTCACTTTTATCACTCCACCGGCAGTGGAGATTTTTCTTGGAGTCCGTTTTCTCAGTAATTTTTTTATTACTTCATCAGAGTTGTGCACACCAAGGAGGAAAGAACATTGAAATCATACCATGTTGCCACAGCTGGACTGTCTGCTAGACTGGGGTCAGCAAACTATGGTCCACGGGCCAAACATGAGGCATCACATTTTTGTAAATAAAGTTTTTTTTGGAACATAGCCATGCTCATTCACTTACATATTATCAGTGGCTGCTTTCCTGCTCCAAGGGCAGAGTTGAGTGGTTGCATTAAGTGGTACAGTGCATGACCCACATAACCTAATAATGCTTCCTGATTTGGACCTTCACAGAGAAAGTGCTGACGCTTGCTCTGTAGCATACTACTTTTGGAAGATTAGGAATTGTCCAAAGCATATTTATAGTGCTTTAGAGTTAAGGAGGTTATTTTTTAAATAAAATGTTAAAGAAACTTTTACTCAACTGAATAATAGAACCATTGAGTGATTTCTGTAATATTTGTTCTTTGGATCTAAAACAGACACTGTCAAGAGAATAATAAAATTGAAGACTCCTTTATGTAATCTATAATCAGAATTCTTACTGTATACACCATCTGAATTTTTGTCCGTATTAACAGAACTGTTTAATTTGGGGAAAAAAAATTATTTTTCTTTGAATGCTCAGTAGGTGCCAGGTCTTTCCTTGTGCTCAGCTTTTGGGATTTGCAAAAATATTACGTTTTCCTGCCCTCAGAGGAATATGTCTCCATTGGAACCAAGTTAAATACAAACCAAAAAAATCTGGAAAAATTGGTCAAGATCATAGATATGTAACAGAATGGGGAAAATGTTTTGCATTGAGTACATTATTTTAGTTTATTAGCATGTTGACCGTATCTTTTATTATACTTCAGTCTCATTTCTGAAAAGATGGATGTGCTTTCTTTTCCTTTTTTTTGAGATATAGCTGATGTGCAATATTATGTAAGTTTCAGGTGTACAACACAGTGATTCACAATTTTTAAAGGTTATATTCATTTGTAGTTATAAAATATTGGCTATATTTCCAGATGTGCTTTAATTTTCCATTATTTTGGTAAGACAAGAAATACGTGAGGGCAAATGGGATCACATTCTTCCCTGTCAAATACAGGCTCTTCACTCGTCCCTCCTGAATGCCCACTCTCCTCAGTAGCTCTGCCCTCCCTGTTTGGCTGCTGTGGCTTCTGAGCTCTCTCTTGCATCTGGGTTCTCTTTCCTCCAATTTATTCTCCTGGATCTGCCTCCCTGAAGCATAATCACATGACTCCCCTGCTATAAACTTCACTCCTGTTCTCGATAGCCCGCCCAGCGCAACCTGGTCTTTCACCAGCATTGAAGATCTTCTACACTGTTTTAAGCCTACTCTCTGACTTTTCTTCCCTCACCATCCTTTTTTTGTGCCCTAAACTCGGTACTGTGACTGCAGTCTACACTTACCCATCTCTTGAGTTTCATACACTTTTCGTGGCTGTTTGAAATGTCCTTTCACTTCTGTGATACATAGGAGCGCTAATGAGATTAGATAAACTTCCAAGTTAGAAGTCTGCTCTTCCTTTATTGACAAGAAAGCTGCCACAGGAAAGTGCCTTGAGTGTGTGGTTTTCATCTTCAGCAAGTTGCCTCAGCACAGCACGTTTCCATAAACTCTGTTGGGTTGTAGCACTACAACTGTACTCTCCAGGAATTTGGACACAGTGTGTAGACATTCTCAGTGTACTTGGGATTATCACTGGTAGGAAGAGAAAATTCATTTTTGTGCTAAACACCGCTGCCAGTGAGAATAGCAAAATAATTCTCTCTTCACCAACTAAGTTATTTAGTGGAAACAGTAGACAAGGTACTACAGTTTTCTGAGAAGACACTTTAGGATGTTTAATCCTAAATCAGGACCAGACTTTCTTTGTGGAAGTGATGTGGGCACTGAATCAAAACCATGGGCTTTACTGTACATTACTGTTCAGAAAGTGGTCAGAAGTGTCTCATGTCTTATTTTTGTTGTGAAATAGACTTTGCTATGTAGACTGGTAACTGTGTAAATATACTCTTCTGGTTATGCTGGTTGTCTTTACTCTTTTAAGAATCTTTGCTTTAGGGTTTTACAGAGTGATGGATCTTGCTTTATCTTGCCCCCTTTTTGCATTCTCTGCGTTGACTTAGTGCTACACGGGACAGGCTAGTCCTTGGTAGAATACATCATGTGCACGGAGGGGCTTGAATAAGACATGAGTGGAATGTGTGGGGAATGTGCTGGACAAGAGCATGGTGTCTAGTGGGCAAAATTCAGGCTGTGGGAGGATTAGTCACACCACTCACAGGAAAAATACTGTTGCAAAGATAATGGATCATTTGCTTTCGGAATGAGCCATTCAGAAGGAACCTTTGCCAAATCACTAAACTCCCCTGGTGAGAGTTTGCAGAGACTCCTACTCAAGTACTGGTTGGTATAAAAGACTTTGTTTGAATCAACCTTTCCAGCCTTTACAATTTTTAATGTATTAATAGCTCAGGAGGTGGGGTGTCAGAAGTCTTTTTGGTTTGCAGACAGTATCGTTAAGTTAGAACATGATTTTTGATAAAAACCAAAGATAATGTTTTATTTTAAAGCATGTGTTGGCTATCATTTAGAAAAGGAACTACCTCTTCTCTTCTCTGAGTTTGTTTTTTAACGGGGACTTTAAGAATTAATCTTCAATGTGTATTGTCACAAGGAGTAATCAGACTCGAGCTTTATTAGCACCTTTGGACGTCTGCCGCGTACACAGTTTGTGTGCAAGGTAAAACAGGATCCTTTACAGTGTCTAATTAAAATAAAGTTTAGTTGTCACTTGGTTAACTTCCTGGTTTTTGAATAAAACTATATGTGAGTCACCTGGAAATTTGGAATTTGAATGCAACAATATAAATCTTTCTGTCCTAATCAAGTTTTTGAAGCTGACTTAAAATGAATATTCCTACTATTTCTGGCCTCAGTAGCTCTCAGGGATGATTGATTATATGTGAACCATGTATTGATAGATTGGTGATTTTTAATGCAGAGCAGTTGGCCCCCCTGAAGGTTCCAGAAGGCACGCTGCTTTAACATGGTTGTTGTCCTTTTGAAAATTGCTCAGAATGTCCACATGAACATGAATTATAGTCTCAGAACAAGTGAAAACCCTTTTACAAAGTACACATAAATAGAAGCCTTTTAAACTCACTTTTTAACTCTCACACTTGGTGCAAGGAACTAAGATCTGGTCCCTGTTTCCAGAGTCAACACAGTCTGGTAGGAGAGAGAAGAGATATAACCAGCATGAAAGACCAGGACAGCCTCACGTTAGTTAGAATTGACCAAAGTACCAGATGTAATGAGAAGCTCCTTCTTTCTAGCTGGGAAGATGGATGAAAGAGTTACAAGTTGTGGTTTTGAGCTGGGTTTTGAAGGATGTATAGGCAAGCTATGGAAAAAGAGATGCGTGAAGTGGAAAATGATCCCCAGGCCAAAGTCTGATCTACACAGGCTGGAGACAGGGCACGCACGCAGTGTATGTGATGTGGGAGGGAGGGGACTTCCTTAGGTATGATTAGCAAGATGCAATCTCCCTTCTTCCTCCTCTCTGCTGCTGAATTGGAGGAAACAATTACCCCGTAGTCCTCTGTTCTTCTTTACCTGCCCATTTGCTACTATAGAATGGTAAGAAGTTATGGAGAGTAGGACTAGGGAAGAGGATTGGGGGTGGGAATGCACACAAAGAACTACAGTATAGCACAGGAGGCTTCTTACCGTATTCTCTTTCTTCCCCCCTCTTTCAGTGTTCTTCCTTTTCCTAAGCTTGGGAGGCTTCATCATAGGAAAGAGCAAAGAAAAGGTGGATAGGGGAGTTTCTGTAGCTGACCATTCATATTCGTCCTGCTTATAATTATATGAGATTAAAGAGCATAGATTGAATAGTGTTTGCTACTCCGTAATAAACATACAATGCTGAGCATGCAGAAATAATCTTGATGGGCCCTAACCCTAGTCTTCTATGTCGTCATCATAATCATCCATGACATTTTATTTAGGAATTGTAAGATTCACAGAATTTTCTTACAGCACAGTAGAGATCTTAAAAGCTTTTTTTTTGCAGTGGTAGAGGGGCACTTAAAACAACCCTCCCCCCCCCCTTTTTTTTTGCAGAAGAATGGTACTTAAAGAGCAGTCACAGCCTAAGATTCTGAGTAGACATAAATCTTTTGCACTTTTATTGTCATAGTTTTTCAGAATGTGTGTGTACTCTCTTTTTTTTTCTTCTCCATAAGTAAAAAGAGGAAAAACTAAAACAGAATGAAAGAATAGGCTTGAAAAATAATCAAACCTGGGGAGTAATTTTTAAAGCTACCTTGTGAATAAACAAGGCTGCCAGAGAGAGGTCTTATGGCTTGAAGGAAAAAACTGCTGTTACATTTCAGGGTCAGATATTTTTCTGTTTTTTTTTTTTTTTTTTTTTTTTTTTAGCTTAAAGTGAACATGTTTTATCTTCTCATAAAATGTTGTTTCTTTGCCTTCTGAGAAATTATGTCAAGTTGAACACTATACTTTGCTAGTATAATCAGCTCTTTCTGCTAGAGGATTGTTCTAGGAGTTTGGCAATAATTCTACTCTGTTAAGACAAATTAGAGACTATTAATGAGTCTTTATCAGGGTATTGGGATTGTATATTTGTATGCATATGTGATGGAACCACTTCACAGTGACTGTTTTAAAAAACTGTTTGAGCTTTACATTTAATTGAAGGTTTAAACATGTTTCTGGAAAATATGCTTTGTCTCCTTTTAGAAAATATTTGCTTTATAAATTGAGAGTTTTCTTACTCCCAACTCTGGGTAAGATGTAAATTATGCATGTTACTGATTGCTGAGGAGCTCAGTGGTCACATCTTTGAGATTACATAAGATTGAGCAAAGGAGGTTAAAAGCAGAGAGGCCATCCCTTATGAACTTTCTCCTCAGAAGATAAGTTGGAAGGAATTTTCTGTTGGCCACAGAGGCTCATGAAAGGCCTATGGAGATGTACTATACAACTATAATCTCTGTTTCTCAGCTTCTGCCCCTTCCTGCAAAAGATCAAGAGAAGGAAATCAAGGAGCCACTCATAATTTACCAGATAACCCCAGCAGGCTCAGTAGACAGACCAAGTTCCCATGACAAAAGCTACAGGCACTTGAGGATACACCGCTTTGAATAGCTTTTACCTTAAAGCCGACCTGGAAGACTTTGACTCCCAATTACAAGGTGAGTTAGGAGAATGCAAGTTTAAAATCAAAAGCAGGGTTAGATTAGACAGTACTTGATAGCAAAAGATTAGTGAGATGTTACCAAATCACAGGAACATGTTTCTGGTTTTTATGTATATGTCAGTTCCAAAAGTAAGACATGGTAATTCTAGTTATGTTCACCCATTTTAATAAAAAGTTCTGCAGTAATTTTTTTAAAGAAGTAAAGGGAAAAAAAGGCCAAAATATTGATCCTTTTTCTGTCTACGGTTTGGCATCATGTGAAAATAAAATGCTCCCCTTCCCTTCTTGTGTAATAAATCTGCAGACCTAAGCCTGAAAATAGCTGAAAGGTTATCCTTGCTTTCATTATACATGCATGGCACATACATTCTTAAAATGCGTCCAGTTTTTATAACCTTTCGTAGTAAACAGGTAGATGATTGTATTATTTTTGCACCAGGCTGAAATGAATGATACCAGCAATGCTCACTGTGGGCTCCTTGTCACCTTTGATACTCGCAGTTATTATTTTCAGAGCCACCTCACATATGCTATTTGACATCCTAGGCCCAGTGAACTTGGGCTTCATAGTTTGGACACATCCTTCCCAGTTATGTGAAGCTTTCTACTTTCTGAGGTCAGTGACCCCCAGAGTGGGAGAATGTGCCGTCAGAGCTCTTGGGGATCTTTTGCAACATGTGTCCTCTACTCAAACCCTTATTTTCTCTGGGGCACAAGGGCAGCAGTGATGGTGGTGGTGGTGATAGTTCAGACATCTGTAATTTGAAAAATGCGGTGTTCTGATGCTACTTCTACCTTTTCCTTGCATGGACTGCTTCCCCTTGGTAGAACAGAAACCAAGACTCAGTAATTTAGTGTAATCACTGTTATGTCAGAAGCTTTCTACTTATTACTGCACTATTTAAAGTTAAATTTTAAAGCATAGCTTGCAGACTGGTGGCCTACAGGTCAAATTTTAGACTAATGTTTTTAATCTGTAAAAGTTTTCTTTTTTAAAATTGAGCTAATTGCCAACATTGGGCAATCTGGAAACTTCATGTTAAAAAAAAAAACAAAACAGAAACAGAAAAACAGATACATGGCTTCTTTTGGAAGATTAAAAATCTGGTCTTGTTACTATTTCAAGGATTGAAGTTTGCTAGCCTTTACCATTCCCTAAGTCTTCAACCCAACTAGCCTTACAGATTTATGTTACCTGTCTAGCACCTGTAGGCTTCTGAGGCCAAGATTCATGCTTTAAGCATGACTTTCTTCTCCCCTTACATGAAGTCACTCCCGTATAGTTTACCTATAATACTCTCTTAGTCTTTATTCTCTTTTGGCATTTAATTATTTTATATAAAATTTGTGCACTGTGAGAATTCTGAGGTTAAGCTAACACGTGCCAGGCTTGCCTGTGAAGAAGGAAAACTTTTCCAAAACCAGATGGCCCATGGTTCTTAGTTTGGATATCTGATTTGCATAGTGATAAGGTCTGAATCATTTTTTCCAGCCCTTGAGGGTGTCATCTCAGAGTCTGATACGTCACAGCCTAAGGGTTCCATTGCCTTCCGTTTTGGTCCCAGGGAGGTAAAGTGATTCGTCGGGTTGACTTCTTGTTGAATGACACCTGTAGGCGTGTAGAGTCCGTCTTCTACCCCCTTACTCATTCCGGACACCAGAGTGATTCAGTGAGCTGTGTGCACTACCATCTGCGTGAAATTTTGACACAGAGAAATCTCACCCTCAGAATCAGATACACCTTCAAGCACAGCAGGTCGCAGTTAATCACAAAACTTCTCTTTCCCCGTCTTTGATCACTACATATTGTTGGGGACTGAACTACTTGCAGTAATGTTCCTCTTAATTTGATATGGAATCAAACTTTTACATAGTACTAAGGAGCCTTAACCGTGAAAGCGTTTTAAATCATAGGGCCCTCATGGGCACAGCACTTCTCTGTCTGCATCGGCTAAACTCAAACATTAATTATTTGATCATAGTTTACAGATGGGGGGAAGCTGACTTGATCCCAAAACAGTGGTTCTTATCCCAACAACCCATTTTTCAAATGGATAGTGCCTGTCACTTAAGAAGATTTTAGGCCTAAGGATATTCATTTTTAATGTTGAGCAGACAAGAAAGAAGGCCGGCAGGATTGGACGTTGACTTCTGGTAGTTTACTCTCCTTTGGCTACATTACTTTTGCTCTATCTCATGGGATCTCTTGATACTTTACCACACGTAAAGATGAAATGTACATGAGTCCCTTTGACTGTTTGGTTTAACTTCATGGAAGTAAAGTAACTGGAAATTTATTTCTGCACATTTGCTGAGTTGTAACTTGACTGCATGAGAAGGAAATTAAACTCTTCTTCAGAGGAAAAAGCAGGTGATCGGCACCTCATTTCCTCCAGGAAATGTGTTTATCTTCATTCCTCTTCCATCATAGGAATTAGTATGTATGCACGTGTACTCAGAAGTGCTTCCAGAAAGCCCCTTTATCTCTTTTTCCTTGGCATTCCTGTTATCAGCTCCACGTTCCACTTTGCTTAACTCCCAGAGGAGAGGGTGACTAGGACCGAGAAAATGGAACCAAAGTGCTTGAGGGCCTTATTGACGTACAAAACAGTTGAAATGTGGTGAAAAAGGTAAACCCAGTACATCAGCTAACCAGTCAGCAACTATGACATAGGCAAAAACTGGAAGAGAAAGAGTATTCAACCCAGGCACGGCACAGAAACTGATGTTTGCTCCCTCTTACCTGTTAGGAAGATCATGAGACGTCTCCCTCAGGCAGTGGAAACGGACAGAACATCCAATAAGAATTGGCAGTGCTGATAGCATTTTACTTGACGTCATTCTTCAAAAGGTGATCAAAGATATTTCTTTGATCTTTTAGGGTGAGAGTTCCCTTTTTTTTTTCTTGAGGATCATTGTAAATTCATGGATTTCAAAGATCTTTATGTTTTGATGTGTTGCAGTGACTTTTTTTTCTGGGTGCTCAAATAAATCCTTCTTTGTTCCTTGGGAGCCCCTTCAGATTGGTTCCTGTGTATACATACAGAAAAGAGAACCTATCATAAGTGAATCACAATGAATTTTCACAAACTGAACATTCCCATATAATCAGCACCCAGATCAAGATACAGGACATCCCAGAAGCACCCATGTCCCATTAGTTTTTTTGACACTGCTTTTTGGTTCAACAGGATACTTTAAGCTCCTCTGGTTCATCTCATAGTCCAGTCTAAGAATCAGTTATTACAAGGAGCTCTGGTTGCCTTTCAGTAGAAAATGGAATTTAGAAACTACAGTCTGGGCATTAAGCGTGCTCATGCTTATTGGTTGCCCGTGTTTCCAGGCTTTTTCAGGGAACAGAGTCAGAAATGTGTATATTTAAAAATAAAAAAGTATGAGTTCACATTGAATTTTCCAAATTAACTTTATGGAGTTTTAATATTATTTGATTTTATATTTGTATCTCTTTTCAAATGAATAATCTCATCATTACTACTAGTAATTGTTCTATTTTTATAGAGAAAAAAATGTAGAGTTTTATTTACCTTTTATTATCATTATTTTAGGCCTTTCAAAATTTATGTATGTGGTCAAAAAGTGAATTTCCCTCATGTCCACTTTTAGTATTAATATTGATATGTTTCTTGGCAGTGAGATTGTCTATTAAATCTTTAGTTCACCAAATAATATGTTATGTGGAACTCATTACATCGTAAGCAGGAGACTTCCAGAAGTGACAGTGGGATTATTGTACTCTTTGGACGGTTGATCAATTTGTGCTGCATTGAATGCATTTATCAGTGTCCAGCCTTCTTCACAGTGCAGGTCCAGAAACAGAAGTAAGATAAATGCTCTAAATGAAACAGCGAGCCTGAAAGTGCCCCAGTGGTTTTGTCCTTCTTGCTTCTGATTAATGGATATTTTATGGATGCTTATTTTGGAATGACTTTCTTTTCCCTTGGTCAGTCAAGAGATCGAGTGCTTTGATTTTTGGATATATTTGGTAATATTTGACCTTGGGAGAAATGTAAGCGTTCATAGAGAATATAGGAATAGGTGGTTTCCACTCCTTCCTTTCTTTCCTTCCTCCCTCCCTCCCTTCCTTCCTTCCTATCTGTCTATCCTTCCTTTCTTTTTCCTACAACCAGGTGACTCCTTGAACTTGAAGCTGAGGGGTAGGCAGTGGAGGGAAGAAGGAGAGCTGCACCACTCCCCCTTTAGTCTTTTAAGCATTTCACCTGTCTTCTCAAAATATCTCATTTCCAAGCCTCCATAAGTTTGGAATCCAGTATTTTTGAGTCTTTTCCTAATATATTTTTAGGTACAGAAAGATGATTAGTTAGACTTCAGTTAGTGTAACTTTAAGGGTAATTTAAATGTTTCTTTGTTGACTTTTCACATCAAATGAATAATGCCAGGAAGTACTGAGCGCAGTGGACCCACAATGCAGATCCACTTTGAAAGGTTTGGCTTTCAGAGTGCAAGCATTTATTGGAAGTAACAATTCTAGACTTTGTCTCAGTAAGAGTGATTACAAAGATGGTAGACGAACACATAGGTTCCCCAAACTTTAACTGTGTATGGCTGGTGGTAAAGGTTTGAAATTTCAGAAACAATGGCCATTTTAATAGATGTGTCTTTTATTGTGTGCCTTTGTCACCCCTGCTCCCTCATTCATTCATCCAGCAAACTCTACTGACTGTCTCTACTCAGTGTACACCAGGCACTTCTGGATGCAGAGGTTATAACAAGGAGAGCAGGAAACAAATCGGGTGAAGTCTCTGGGGATAGACAATAAGCCAATAAACAAATAATGTAACTATTGAGTGAGATAAGCCCTGTGAAGGAAATGAATATCATGCAGAAAAGTGACAGAGCATGTGCCTATTTTGAGGTGACAGAACCTGAGAACTGAAGGGTGATTTGCTGACTGAATTTTCATGTTTAGAAAACTACATTTGGGACTTCCCTGGTGGCTCAGTGGTTAAGAATCCGCCTACCAGTGCAGGAGACACTGGTTCAAGCCCTGGTCCAGGAAGATCCCACAACTAACCCCGTGCACCACAACTACTCAGAGGGTGCCCTAGAGCCCGCGAACCACAACTACTGAGCCCACATACTGCAGCTACTGAAGCCCCGAGAGCCTGGTGCCCGTGCTCTGCAGCAAGAGAAGCCACCGCAGTGAGAAGCCCGTGCATCACAATGAAGAGTAGCCCTGACTCGCTGCAACTAGAGCAAGCCCACATGCAGCAACAAAGACCCAATGCAGCCAAAAATTAATTAATTAATTAATTTAAAAAGGAAGAAGAAAGCTAAATTTGAAAGTACTATACAGTTTATTTAAACAATAACTGTATGTTTGGCATTTGAATTTATTTTCACGCCTAATTTTTTTTCAACTGGCACTATAAATTGTTGAACTTTCAGATTAAAATCTCTTGTTTTGTCAGCTTCTGGAAACTGGAGGAAATCCTAGGTGAAGGGTATATGGGAACTCTCTGTAGTATATTTGTAACCTTTCTAAAAATCTAGAATAAAACATTTAAAAGGAAAAACTGGTGAATAAATACCAAAATTTATACTAAATCAAGTACAGTGTAGCAAAAAGGAGGACTCCAGACTACCTAGGAGGGGTCTGCAGGGAGAATGGTGGGTGATGAGAATTTGTTACTTGAATGTTCTTGTAGAGACTTCTCTCATCACTCATTTTTGAACAAAACAAACTTTGCCCCTTTTCATGCTTCTTTTCACCTTCTCAAATTTTATAAACTTAACAAAACTTAAAAATAGAATTGGTTTACATTTTTCCTTTTGTTAAAAAAAATTTATTCATTTTCTTAAAACACTCTTGGACTACTGAGGATGTTATCCTTCAGATGGAAATTAGCAAATCTTTTTCATATGTGGCTTTTAATAAAACTGACATCATAGATAAAAGTTTTCTCTGATCAAAACAATCTTATCTGCCTTTTGTTTTATTACTACTTTTCAATGCGTGTATTTCTAAGCATAAAGTACCTTCTTTCACATGTTAAGAGGAGATAGAGAAATCTGAAATTGGCAAGAAACCAGTATATTCAGAATCTCCTTTGTAAATGCTTTGTCAACTGTAGTGCAGATTAACAGACCTGCCATGAGAAGCTCTTTGGTAATCTGTAATCTTTGAAAGTACCCTCCAATATCTGGACCCAAGAATGCTTCCTAATCTTTTGTAATCTAGTTCAGGAGTCAACAAATTATAGCCTACAAGCTTGCAGTCTTGCTTTGTAAATAATGTTTTATTGGAACATAGCTGTGTTTATTCATGTACGTATTGTCTATGGCACTTTTTACACTCGGGGGATATGTTCCAAGACTCTCAGTGGATGCCTGAAACCACAGATAGATAGGACTGAACCTACTATATACTAGGTTTCTCTCGTATAGGTATATACCTATGATAAAGTTTAACTTACAAATTAGGTACAGTAAGAGATGAACAATAAATAATAAAATAGAACAATTATAACAACATACTGTAGTAAAAGTTATGTGAATGTGGTCTCTCTCTCTCTCTCACAATATCTTGTACAAACCTAATGCCTTTTCCATCTTAACTAAGCACTTAATACACGCTGTGGCCCTAACTTTTGCAATTTGAGTTGTAATAGCAAAACTAGCGTAGATTTTTTTCCTTCTTTACAATTTCACAGATAGAAGATTCATTCTTTCTGTAGACCTTCGCGAACCTCAGCATATGATTTTCTTCCTTTCCTTATTGAGTCGACAACTTTCACCTTTCCACTTAAAGAAAAGACTGTATGGCTCCTCTTTCACAGGTCTCAGTCGCCAGCATCACTACTCTTGCATTTTGCGGCCATTACTAAGTAAAGTAAGGGTGACTTGAACACAAGCACTCTGATACTGCAGCAGATGTTCTGATAACCCGGATGGCTACTAAGTGACTAATGGGTGGGATATGCTGGACAAAGACCTGGACAGAACAGAGCAGGACAGCAGGAGATTTCATCACACTACTCAGAACAGCATGCAATTTAAAACGTATGAATTGTTTATTTCTGGAATTTTCCATTTTCTATTTTTCAGGCCACGGTTGACTGTGAATAACTGAAACCTTGCCAATCAAGACCACGAATAAGGGGGAACTACTGTGGAATGGTAGTGTTGAGTAGCTGTGACAAGCCTGTATGGCTCACAAAGCCTGGAAAGGTTTCTGCCAGGCCCTTTACATAAAAAGTTTGCCTACCTCCAGTCTAGTCAAAGGCAGTAACTGGGTTCTCTCTTTCTGGTTTTGGATCTAGAATCCAAGAAGTCATGCAATCCCAGGGATTAGTACACAATAAAGTCCTGTTGCTTCATGATAGAGCTTTTTGCTTTATTTTCTTTTTCATTCATAAATGGAGGTACTGTTTTTGTAGTAAAAGTTTTCCATGAGCTTTCTAAAGTTTTTATAAATAATTTTGTGATATGAAGTCCATCTCTGTAAATGTTAAAAGATAAATGCTTTAGTTATCACTTGAAATTCTTATTTTTTTAAAATTTCTCAGAAAAAAAATCTTAAAAATTCCTTTATTTTTGAAGCTTAAGATCTATTACGTGGTAGTGAATCTGTGTCTAATACTATATAATTATTCCCTGTGAAGAGCAGGGCCCTGTTGGCAATCATATACACCTGCTGCATAGTTACAGGCTTGTTGAAACACAGTGTTGGGCCTCAGAGTGCTTGATTCACTGGTATGAAAAGCTCAGAAATTTGCATTTTGAAATTCCACTCCTGGGTATATATCTGGAAAAAACAAAAACAGTAGTTTGAAACATGTACCCCAGTGTTCATAGCAGCACTGTTTATAATAGCCAGGACATGGAAGCAACCCAAGTACCCATCAACAGATGATTGGATTAAGAAGATGTAGGTGTATGTGTGTGTGTGTGTGTGTGCGCCCGCATGTGGGCACATGCACACACTGAAATATTACTCAGCCATAAGAAAGAATGAAATACTGCCATTTGCAGCAACATGGATGGACCTAGAGGATAGTATGCTTAGTGAAATACATCATACAGAAAGACAAATACTGCATGATATTAATTCTCTGTGGAACCTAAAAAATAATACAGTTGAATGTATATACAAAACAGAAGCAGACTTACAAATATGGAAAATAAAGTTGAGTTTCCAAAGGGGAGAGGGAAGCAGGAGAGGGACAAATGAAGGGTATGGGATTAACAGATACCAACTGCTGTATATAAAATAGATAAGCAACAAGGTTATACTGCACAGAACAGAGAACTATACTCATTATCTGTAATAACCTATAATGGAACATAATCTGCAAAAATACCAAATCACTGTGCTATATACCTGAGACTAACACAGTACTGTAAGTCAACCGTAGTTCAATTAAAAAAAAAAAAAGACTTCGCGTTTGGAATAAGTTCCCAAGTGACAAGCTCTTCCTGACACCACCTTTCCAAACCTCTGTGGTAGAACTATCATTTTTCTACTTGTATCTGTTTTCCAGTCTCCAAATTCTGTTGCTACTATGCAACTGTCCTCACCACTCTTGTGGGGTTTTACTTAAAGGAGAAAAAGAAGTTCCTTTACTGTTGTTTTCAGTGGCGTTTTGGAGTGGTGTAGATCATGGGTTCAGTCTGCCAGCTTTACTCCAAGATGTGTGTGTGTATTTTAAAGTAATTCTTTCTTGATGCTCATAAAATCCCATGAGGTAAGTTGGACACAGAAGTATCTTCCCTGTGCAGAGGAAGGAAAGACCCTGAGATGTAAGATCACATGATCTGGTTAAAAAAGAAGGCTCGAGGTCAGGCCTTTTGTCTTCCATTTCTTTGTTAATTGTAACGTAGCATGAGTTTGACGCTATCTGGACCTCAAACCATCAGGACCCCTATGCCTTCACTTTATATCAGTACCTCAAGTATTGCTGATGCTAAAATAATCTTAATAAGTGCATTATTTGATTGTTCTCATATTTATGTGTGGGCTTATTTTTAATAAGGAGAGGTCACAAAATCCATTTAAATACATAAAGTGGTACATTTGTTTCTATTTTGGGGATTTTTGTTAAATTATGCATTTTCTCCCATATACTCTTTCTCCTTTGGTGGAAAATTTGCAAACCTTTTTCAGAGAGGCTTTTATTAAAACAGTGTCATGGATCAAACCAGTCTCAAAATTGGAAGTCTCGAGACTAAAGTGTCCGGAACCTGCTCATGGAGGAAGGTGATGGTCTCTGGGATACAGTGTGTCCTCAAGTCCGTTTCCCCTCACAGAGTCATCTGGAGGGGGAGTCAGAAGAGGATGTGTAATAATAGTAAGCATTTTGCACAAATCATTGCGTTTACTTCTCACAGTTCCATGAAGTAGATAGATATTATTATCTGTTTTATAGATCAAGAAACTGAGGCACAGAGAAACTAAGTAAATCGCTTGAGGTTTCATAGATAGGAAATGGCACAGTTGAAATTGGTCTCTAACCCAGGCAGTCTACGGGATTTTTTTTAGTGTAAAAATGAAAGGAAAAAATACCACTTGATATATGCAATGGTGTACTGGTAAATATTTAAAACTTGGCTCTCAAAAAAAAAAAAAGAAGGCACTGATTTGCATGGCATGTAGACCCCCACCATGGCCTAATTCGGTTGCCAAGGGGATGTCTCTGAAGGCTGAACTGGGGAGAGGTGTACACTGTGGGCTCCTGAGCCCGTGTAAGCCAGCTCCAGTCACCACTAGATGCGTGCAAAGACTGCCACACCCCAGTTAAATGAGTACAAGGCGGAAGAAGCTGGGCCTGGCAGTAGATCCTCAGTTATTGCCAGCTGTTTCTTCCCTCCTGTAGCAATGAATGAGTAGTAATTGAAACCAATACTCATGCCGAATGCCCAGCACAAGTAGAATTTAATTATAGGCACCCTGATAGGTGGGTAAAGGTCTACATAAACATTGCTATTCTGGAGGGATAACAGTTTTTAAAAATGCTGCTGAAACCTTCTGACCATGAAATATCTATGATTAGGTAGATAATGGCTAGTAAATCAGGTAGGTGGCAGGTGCAGTAACTCTGTGCACCCAGCATTGCTGCCTCTATTCCTATTCCTAATGTGCAATTCAGCACCAGGGAGAATAGAACCTAATAATGCTCTTGGCCTCTAGAGCTCCATTAGCAGCCTGGTGGGTCTTGTTTTTTTTTTAGGACAACCAGGAGGTTTTCTCTTGGGAATGTTGAACTTTGTACAGTCTCTCTCTCTATTTTGACTTCTGAACAAATAGAGAACTCCAATTTGCAAATCACTTGGGGTATTTTGAATTATCTTTGGGCAAATATAATAAAATCAAATAACTGACATGAGGATGGTTATCTACAGGCAGACTGTGTGCACAGTCAACTGTACTTAATATATAGAATGGAGGCCTTAAGTCTTCACTATAAAATGATAAGCCCAGTAAACAATCTGAGTGGTTTTTGTGGCCCATGACATCAGACTGTAATGTTGAAAGTAAACTAGTCCCCACCATCAAAGAGCGTACAGGATCAATGCAAATAAACACAGCGCAGTGTGTGTTCAATATGTATGCACAAGTAGAGAAGTAACACAGACTGAAATGACAACGTTCTCTAATAGGTTAGGAAAAATGTTATTAAGAAGGTGAAACCTGAGCACAGAATAATATAAAATTAATGCCTGCATATTATAAAAGTCATTATAGTTGATGACAAGAACGCTTTTTTGTTTTAAAATGTACATAAAATTTACCATTTTAACCATTTTTTAAGTGTGCATTTCCGCGGCATTAAATGCATTCACATTGTTCTGTAACCATCACTATCACTGCAGTCTGGATGTTTGTGTCCTCTCTAAAATTCATGTTGAAATCCTAACCTCTAAGGTAATGATATTAAGAGGTGGGGCCTTTGAGGGGTGATTAAGTCATGAAAGGAATTAGTGCTCTTAGGAAAGAGACCCCAGGAAGATCCCTTGCCTCCTTCTGCCATCTGAGGACACAGTGAGAAGACAGCCACCTGTGAACTAGGAAGTGGGTCCTTACCAGACAGCAAATCTTCCAGTGCCAAGATCCTAGACTTCCCAGCCTTCAGAACTGTGAGAAATAAATGCTTTTGGTCAAAAGCCACCCAGTGTTTAGTCATAGCAGCCGAAAGGGACTTAGATAACCATTTTCCATCTCGAGAACGTCATCTTCCAAACTGAAACTCTGTACCTATTAAATACTAACTCCATTTCCCCCTTCTCATAGACCCTGGCGACCACCAGATTTACTCTCTCTCTCTATAAATTTGACTACTCTAAGTACTTCATACGGTACTGTACCAAACAGAATCATACAATATTTGTCCTTTTGTGTCTGGTTTATATCACACAGCATAATGTCTTCAGGTTTCATCCATGTTGTAGCATGTGTCAGAATTTCCATCCTTTTGAAGGCTGAATACTATTTCATTCTACGGGCACACCTTATTTGATTGCCCTTGGCTTTATTGTGGCTTGCGCCTACTGCATTTTTTACAAATTGAAGGTTTGTGGCAATCCAGCATCGAGCCAGGCTGTCGGTGCCATTTTTCCAACAGTATTTGCTCACTTCATGTCTCTGTGTCACATTTGGGTTAATTCCCACAATATTTCAAACTTTTTCATTATTATTAGATTAGTTATGGTGATCTGTGATCAATGATCTTTAATGTTCCTATTGTAATTGTTTTTTGTTTTGTATGTTTAAATTAAGGTATGCACATTTTTTTAGACATACTGCTATTGCACACTTAATAGACTACAGTATAATGTAATGTATAACTTTTATGTGCACTGGGAAACCAAAAATCCATGTGACTTTTGGTATTGTAATATTTGCTTTATTGTGGTGGTCTAGAACCGAACTTGCAACATCTCTGAGTTATGTCTGTATGAATACACCACATTTTGTTTATCCATTTATTCATGGAGACGTGAATTGCTTTTACCTTCTGGCTATTGTGAATAATGATGCTCGAATATGGATATACATATATTTATTCAAGTTGCTCCTTTCGATTTTTTCAGATATATACCCAGAATTGAAATTGCTGAATTTCTGTTTTTAATTTTCTGGGGAACCACCACACCATTTTCAATAGCAGTTACACCATTTTACCTTCCAGTAGCAATGCGCCAGCGTGAATTCAGGAACATTTTTAACCTAAGCCATTTTGTCTGCCTTAGCCAACTCTTCAGTATACCTCAACTCAGTACAGAAACTGTAGTTTTGACAGGAAATTCCTCTCAAGAATGGGACGTGCTGCTACTTACGTCAGTTGGTGCCTCAGTAAGAGTTTACACACACTCAACATGGATTTATGAATCATTATTCAAGGTCACAAAGCAGAGGCAAAACTCTTTGATGTTTCCTGTTATTTCCTCACTCTGCTGACAGTCAGTACCTATTAGCAGTCGTTGGAACCATATGTCCTAACATTATTTTTTCTGTTAAAATATAAATTATGACATTACCAAGCTTCCTTTCAGAACAGATTAGCAAGGGCCAGAAACCAAATGATGACGGAAATAGTGGCTGACAATTCTCAGAAAATTAGCACTGGTGAAATTATCAAGTGATGGTATCAAAATAGCCTTGTCAGGAATGTCCATGGCTCGTGCTCCCATCAAAATCAGGTGTCCTGTGATCTCATTATATCAAATATGTTGTGCAGCTTTTGTGCCGATGGGTTTTTTTTTTAAACCTGTACTAATAACAATCCTTTTAGAAATATCTCCCAAGGATGTACTTTTTTAGCCATTTGGTAACCTACTGAAAGCTACTGAATATCTCCCTAGGAATATAAAGTGCATGTATAGCCAACATTTTTCATATCATTTCTGGGGTTTAAGAAATACGCTAACCCTTTCATGAACCCAGGCTAAGAACCTCTCAAAATGTGTATTGTATGCCGTCAATAATACCGTAAAAATTGGGGGGGGAGTTGAGGGAGGGAGGGAATACAGGGATATGTGTATAAAAACAGATGATTGAACTTGGTGTACCCCCCCAAAAATAGTAAAAAAAAATAATAATAATCATACCGTAAAAAAACCTGATTTCTTGCTTAGGTTATTTATTTTGATTTATTAGTAAGTTAAGGGTAAACACCGATGAAAGAATTTGTTGCATTGGCTTTGATGTCAAATAGATTTGAAAACCACTGTGAGGACTTTTTAATAAACTTCCTAAGCCCCACTTTCCTCATCTGTGCACTGTGAATAACAAGAGAGTTCCTGCGAATGCATGGGAAGTGCTTGGCATCCAGGCCCGGCACGTGGTAAGAGCCTGCTATTTTTATTGGTGTTTTCTCCCTGACATGATAGAGTAAGCTAGGAAAGAGGTAGGTGATCTTTTTTATAGAACTCTAACCTCAAATAATATTTTTGATGTGCTATTTACTTATTGGTAATTTTTTGAAAGGCTCTTTATGTTTTATTAGTCATAAAATCAGCAGATGTCTGAAGAAGAAGGATTGCTTGGGGAAAGAGTATAAAAGGTAGTTTAGTTCTTCGGGATAAGTAAGTATTCACTAATCTCTTTATGAGTAACAAGTTTTAGAAGTTCTGAGAGCAATTCGATGCATAATGCCTAAAACGCAACAAAACATAAAATAGGAGGAAAGAGCTTTCCGTGTTCCTAGAATATAAACTTCAAACCAGGTACAAAATTAAAGCTAGATTTGAAAGCATATATAGTTATTAAATCTGGGGGTATATGTCCCAATTAAAGAATACATCAGCTCAAATGACATTTCTCAAATAAAGACTAACAGAGATTAGTGTGATATTAGAAAGTGGCTGATTGAAGCTGACTTTCAGGGAAACTTCCATATAAGTAATTACAAATAAATAAGTGGAACAATAATTCTTAAATCACTGAAGAAAATTTAAACTAGTCCAAAAAGCTAGAGGCAATGTGACATAAGGGAAGTGAAAACCTTTCGTATACAAGACTTTTACTTAGACCAGAAATATAAATGTCTGAAGTATAGCTAGGAGCTATTTCTACCTCAGCAGTCACATCAGGCCTTTGGAGTAGTTTTATGTGATTTGTCCAGTAAGAAGTGATTTCCCCCACATATCATTTGAATTGTAGAAATACTTTAATTGCATTGTCTTTTTAGTGTAATTTTAAAGCCCACAAGACTTGGATGTTACTTGATGGTTTAGAAAACCCATATCTTTCTTTCTTATGCTCTCTTTTAAAACATTTGTGTATGAGAATGTGGATGGTGTTTTGGATTTCTCTTGTGTTGGTGCAGTGTCTTTGTGTTCAGTTAGGTGTGTGACAGACAGAGAATGTGTGTGTCTACCTTTCTTTCTCCGCTCACGACCCTCTTCTTTCTCTACTTTAGGTAGACATAAAATAGAACATTTTAGCATGTTTTATTTATATTTATCCCTAGAGTTTATATGCCTTTAACAGCAGATTTAAAAGTTGAATCATACGCTTTATCTCAAAACAAAGATATTTTTCAAAATGGAAATAGCTTCATTATATCTCCTTCTTTAATTAATACATACCCTGTATAAAAGAAGAATGAATATTTAGAATTTGGGGGAAAAAGTCATCTCAGATTTCACCACTTAAATTGTTGATATTTGTGCCATAATTTACTTCACCAATTTTAGGGACTTTGACTTGTTTCCATTTCTTGTTTTGGGTTTTTTTTTTGTCTTTTGGCAGCACCACGTGGCCTGCAGGATCTCAGTTCCCCGACCAGGGGTTGAACCCTGGGCTACGGCAGTGAAAGCCTGGAATCCTAACCACTAAGCAAGCAGGAAATTCCCCCTATTGAATTGTTTTTATTTTTTCATCATCTTAATTGATATATACATCTTTACATACCTGTTTTATTTCCTTAAGACACATTCTTAGAAGTAGAATCGCCTAATCAAATTAAACTCTTCCAGAAAGGTTAAACCAACCTAAACTATCATCAGCAATGTATTGTCCATTATGTTTCTTCCTTTGTGAATTGCCAGTGCATGTTCTCAATCCATTTTTTTGATAGTGCTTTAATGTATCTCATTGATTTGTAAAAACTCTTCATATATTACAAATATTAACCCTTTGTCATAGATTTTTTTCTAGTTTTTTTTTTCTTTATGGATACTGATTTTGTTGCCAAGCGTAGTACATTATTCCCTATCGCGAGATGATTAAATATTTACCTAAAATATTTTCTACTGTTTTTTACGGTTTTCATTTTACATTTAAAATTTAAGCCAATTGGGAATATATTGTGATCTAAAGTATGACGTAAGAGATTTATTTTTATTTTTCAAAGTTGTTAAATAATCCTTTTGTTAAGTAATTTTCTTACTGATATAAACATATTTAGGGTTTTTTAAATAAAAAATTAAAATCCTCCATGCTTCACCTAGTGCAGCCAGTCTAGCCAATCTTTTTTCTGTCTCCATAGTTTTGCCTTTTCCAAAATGTCATATATCTGGAATTATACAGTATGTAGCCTTTTCAGATTGGCTTCTTTAACTTAAAAATGAAGAGAGAGATATATATACACACATTTTTTGTTGTTGTTGAAACCAGGTACTTTAATGAAATCTTTTTTTTTTCCTGGTTGATTTTCATTTGATTCTCATGCACATTTCAGTTGGACAATGTTATTGTTCATTAGTTAGCACTCTGGAGAACACAGTGTCAATAGGGCGATAACCAGCGTCATTATTTTGTTGCTGACATCAATGGAAATGATAATAAGCTTTCACCATTAAGCCTGATGCTGGATTGATGTGTGTGTGTGTGTGTTTGTATGTACAGAACAGCACAAATATATAAAGGCAGGTGTTCCAATATTTGTTAGGAGTTCATAAATATTTGAGAATGGATGGCGTACTTTTTAAGTCAGGATGATTGTGGAATATTCTGACTTTGACTTATTATTAACTTTACTTGTTTATTATAGATTGCAACAATTATCTCATAATTTAGTGTCTTCTGTTCCTTGGCTATATACTTTTTATAACCTTATTTCCATATTTATGGCTCCTGTTTTCTTACATATTTAAAAATGAAAATATACGTAAATAAAGTAAAATAAAGTTGATAAATCCAAGAGTAATTATAGTTACTTTTGCTATAGTTATCTTTACTAATTTTATGTTATAAATGTTAGTGCATTTGTTGTTATTCTTTCATACTTAGTAACCGAAATGATTAAGACCATGAATTTTCCTTTTATTATAGTTTTAGCTATGGTCTGAATTTCTAAATGTGTAAGATTTTCATTACAATATTTTGAATGTTTTTCGATTGCCTTTATCTTTAGTTTTTCATCCTTGAGTTAATTGGAGAATCCACTCCACCACTCAGAGAGAAAGACAGAGATGGGAGGGAGGGAGAGGGACAGGATTGAGTGCTTTTGGTTTCTACTTTTGTCTGTTTTCAAATGTTCTACAATAGTTTAATTCTTTTTCAACCCAAGACATATTTAGGAAAATGTATTTTTCAAAAATTTTCTAGAATTAACCCCTACTTGCTTCTTTTTCATTAATATTTAATTTATTGAATTGCTTCAGAGAACGTGATCTAAATTTAGTAATTTCATTGGGATCTATCTTATTTTGATTTGCTTTTTACTAATTTTACCTGATAAAGGCTTTTTTTAATTTGCCAGATAAAGATATTTATTTTTATTGATAAAGATGTCTTTTTCCAAGTTGAAGTCTTCCTTATGTTCAGGAATATGTTTTAATGTTATTTCTTTTCTTTTTTGCTTATTGTTTTCAGGGTCATCAGTATCAGTAGCTCCAGGCTGCTACTGATAAAAAGTCGTCTGTAACTTTTTCCTGCCCTTTTTTCTATTTGAAAGTTGATTTCCTCAACTTTATCTTTCTCATCTATTTTTTAAATTACTTTGTTGTTGTTGTTGTTTTGTTTTGTTTTGCTGCACCACATGGCATGTGGGATCTTAATTCTGCAACCAGCGATCAAATCCAGGCCCCCACAGTGAAAGCACCGAGTCCTAACCACTGGACCACCAGGGAATTTCCTCTAATCTATGGACTGGATTTTTTTCTGCAGAATCTTTCTGTCCTTCATTAATGTTTTAATTATTGCATTTTAATTATGGTGTCATTTTATGTTTCCTTAATTTCTTACCTTTGCCAGTTCCCATTGCATCTGAGCCTGTCTTATCTCTTATTCAGAGACTCCATTTTTTCAAAAAAAGTGTTGTGAAAGTGTAAAGCAGTTGTGCTCTAAAGCTTCCTCTCTTTTTTGCTGGAATTAACATTCCAAATAAACCCTCTGTCTGTCTCTTGCACATAATTTTCTCTCCTATTGGGGGAATAATTTTTCATAGTCTCATACACATACTTTTTTTTTTTAATATACTTTGTGTAAAAGCTGCTCTTTGTCAGAAGATTATTTGTGCCAATTATCCTTGGCTCCCTTCATGTTTACTTGGTTAGCGTTCAAATCGTCTAAAAATTCACCTTGAAGGGCTAGGTTATATAGAACATAGGTTTGTCTTATTCATTTACTTATTATGAAGAGCCTAAAGAGTGTGGGCAGGGATTAGAGTCTTGGTCACAATCAGAGAACTTGTCTCCATGTAAGGTTTCCTCCTTAGTTTTGTAAATGACTACACCAGAGGCCAGCTCGGGGATTAGAGGCTGTATTTTTGAGGGGGCTCTGGGACGTGTCCATGCTGCTCCTCTGAAGCCAAGATTAAAGAAGGCAGCAAAGGGCAAGGTACCTGTGGACGTGCCGTGCCAAGCGAGCTGTGCCTCCATGGCCTCTAAAAGATATTAATGTGTGGCCACCCTTTTCCCCATGCCTCTTGCCACCTGTCTTTCCAGTTTGGAGGAAACTGGTAGAGCTTCCCAGACTTTCTTCCTATAACACCACTACACTGTCTTGAGAAGGGGAGTCATGTGTTGGTTTCATGCATCCTGGTTTGGTCTTGAATGAAGTGATTCCTTAGATTTTATGGCGTGTGGTAGCCACTGTTCCCTGGAGTAAGTACGAATGATCTTTTGCTTTCTTTTTTTTTTTAATCCTTTTAGTCCCTTCTGTTTAGTCATTTTCTAGGAAAGTCCTTATCAGATCTTACACTGCCATCTTTCCTGGAAGTCTCCAGCTTACCTTCTTGAAATCAGTCCTTCATTTTCTTTTTCTCATCTGTGGATTAATGACCTTAGAAATAAAAAGATTTCCTACCCTTTCTATTTAAGGGGAAAAAACTTTAATACATAATGACAACAGGCATTCATTGCTCTGGTGATGATCTTGATAGAAAACTAATTTATTCCACCCAGCAGTATAATGACATTTGTGTTGATAAGGTCAGTTGATGGGAAAGTCCTGCCCCAGGTGACTGGTGTCTAAGATTATCTAATGTGGCTACTCCTAATTCTCTGTAAATATCTGTGATGCAAATTTGTGTATTTGTGATGCAAATTTTGGAAAAGGCAAACTATCAATAACCCAAACACTAAGAATCTAATGTCAAAACTGTGGAGGACTAGACCCAATTCTATGATATCTCAAATTGAGGACAGTCTAGCCAGGTCCTGATTATGACAAAGTTCAGCTGCACTCGAGAAGGACAGAAAGGCTTTTCTGCTTGAAAAGGGCAGCAAAGTCTCTGCTTTTCGTAGTCTGTCCCCGTACTTAGAGGTCTCACTTGGCCACAAACAGAAAAAGTCTATCAGCTCCTCTCTATTGCTTAGGAATCCTAGGTGTAATTCTGCAAAACTCCAGATCAAATCACCAAGTTGATAGGAGGACTGAGAGGAGAAATTTTTTATTTTTTTTTTTGGCAGGTGGAGGGGAGGCTTATATTGCAAGTGAAGGCTTGAAAGATACCATTTTACTCTTGACTCTGTCACTTACAGACTCCAGGTTCCAGCATGATTTAGAGAAACTTGAAGGAGAACATAAATAGAACTTGAAAGGGGAAGTGTATGTTCCAAATTAATGGGAAATATAAAAGTCAATGAAAACCATGTAAAAATCAGTGTTATAAGGAAAGGCAGATTATACAGGAAAAGCCATCAAGCATCAAAGGAAACAAAGAAGAACCAAAAAATAGAAAGTGTAAAATGGTATGGCAGGGGTAAGGCCAACTTATTAAACAGTAAATGAAAATGGAGAAAACTTTACTAAAGTTAGATTTTTTTTTAACAACCCAACATGATCATTACTAGAGGGACACATAATACAAAAGAGTAGAAATAGAAAGTTTAAAGGTAAAAGCATTGGCAAAATTTCATTAATTACAACAGAAAGAAAGCAGGTGATAGCAAATGCAAAAAAACAATGAAGTAAACAAAGAGGGTCATTTTACAATAATCAAAAGTGAATATATAATTATCATGAACTCTTCTGTGATAAATCTCATTGTTTCAGGATAGACCGAAGACAATGTAAACGTCCCACTAGAAGAATGGTCAGGTGTATTGTGCTATATCCGTGCGGTGGCCTTATACATAGTGATTAAGAATGGTGATACTAAAGTTGTTTTGTTTATAAGGAAGGCTGCTACTAATGTGTTGCTGATTGAAGAAAGATATTGCAGATAGTATGGACATTATTCTTCTTCTTTGGTTAAAGTATAACCAAAATGTTAACCAGGATTATTTCTAGTTGATGAAACTAGAGTCAGTTTAAATATTTTCATCTGTACGTTTAATCTTTTCCTGTGGTAAATATAGTATATCATCTTATTGCGCCCAAGTAATCACTACCTCTTCCTCTGGGAGGATTATACTTTCATGCCTCATAGACTTCAGTTTGCCCATGTGACTTGCTTTGGCCAATAAAATGTGAGTGTGAGTAGCATGTGCCGTCTAGAAGCAAAAGCTCTAACTAAGAACTGTCTAATGGTCCTGCCGTAGCTCTTTTCCTCTTTCACATGGGGGTTGCTCCTTTGGCCTGGAATGAATAGGATATAGAGTAGGGCAGCAGCTGACCTGTAAAGGACACATAAATGGGTAAGAAATTAACCTCTCTTGTAAGCCCTTGAGATTTTGGAGTTGTGTGTTACTACATCACAACTTAACCCAGGCGAAGTAGTCCCCAGTTTCAAGTGTTTTTCTGAACACACACAATGTATGATGCCTGTAAACAGCAAGTTCTAGAAGTCTTCCCTGCCACCTTTTGCTTTAGTTAGGTCCGTAGGTTGTAAATCTGAATTTTATGTCACTCAGTGTAAATGCAACTGTTACAGCACTTAGAAACAATTGTAGTGGTCCCACAGATGTGAAGGAGGAACGAGACAGGAAGATTAGATGTTAGGTTCTCATACTGCTGTTATTTTCAGCCACAATACTTTTCTCATTGGGAATAGGAATTCTGTTGGTGTTGACTTTAAAATCTATGGTCTTAAATAGGTTTAGAATTTTGTTTAGGCTATTTCTGAAAATGTGCTTTGACAGAGATGAAATAAGTATTTTTTTAAATGTCAAAGCAATTCTTACACTCTAGGAATAAAGAATAAATAGATGCAACCTACTAACAGAGTTTAGACTTACTTTTTGAAATAGAGCAGTGAATCAGACACGATTTTTAATCAGATTGGAATGATCTTTAAAGGTCATCTCATTCAACCTTATATTAGGTACCTGAAACTTTTTTTGTTAAAAAAGATTTTAAAAAATAACAGAAACATTATTCATGATATTCATAATTATAATTCAACCAAAATGCTGCCCTTTCTTCAAAGACAAGTTACCCTGAAAATATCATTTTAAATTAAAACAAAAACCAGGGTGTTAGCATTGATGTTAATGAGGAAAGTGCAGTTGGATGCTGTTGGGGGAAAAAAAAGTACATCAGAGGAAATGTTGGCCCCTGATGTAGCTTGGATTAAATTTGCTTCCAAATAGATAAGAGTTGAATGAGTTTGGTTGCCTCAGTGTCATCCCTGGGGGCACTTGAGCACAGCACAGAACCTCCATACTTTTAGCTCAAGTATCAGCATCTACCTGTAAAGCATCATGGACCAGAAAGCAGAGTACTTCACATCAAGAATTTGAGCAGTGTTCTTGCTTTCTGTTTGCTGGCACCAGAGCTTGGCTTGAGAAACTTTACTTACACTTCTTAGACTACCTTCATAAAACACAAGGATTAGCCGATCATCTAGTGAGTGTCGGCTTATTACTGCCTCTTGCCAGTACTAAACAAAACCTGATCGCAAGCCAAAGAAAGAGCTCCACAGCTCCTTACATTTCTATTAGCCCAAGCACGAGTTTTGTTTCAAGAGAAAGTCTTCCAATTTGGGGAATAAGTAGCTTTCATTTTTCCTGTGGTGACAATGATATCAAAATCTTATGAAAGGATTACAAGTTCTATTCACTGGGAAGTCCAATTTTCCCAGTTTATAGTCATTTGCTTTTTAATTACTGGGATTGTTCTTTCGAGTAACCAGTTGACCATTAAAATCCTGATTATATTTGGGGTCACATAATCCATTAACATAATGCTGAAGATTTTAAAAATATATAGGCCTGTATACAATTTAATTTACTTGCAGCGTTTACATATTCTACACATAAATCACTCGATACATTTGTATTAACATAATCTATTAAACATTTGTCTCCAGCCTAAATTTCTCTGCGCTGCAGGTCTACCTTTCCACGTGTTTGTCCCCATCGGAATGCCTCTGTTGTGTCTCAGAGTTAACACGTCTGAAACCATACTCATGACCTGCTGCCAGTGCTGGATTTTCTTTGGCCGGCTCTCGCTGGGAGTCATCCCCAACACCACCTTTTCCTCCTGCATATCCAGTCACAACTGACAGACCTAGGTGCTCTTTAGTTCATCATCTCGTTTCCCGATCAGGCCTTCCCTTATCTTCTTTCTTCCCCAGCTTGGTGCTCCGCATGGCTGCCAAAGTGATCTTTTAAACACGCACATCTGGTTATACCTCCCCTCTGTAGGGCCTCCTATGCTTATGATAAAAATCAAAATGCTGAACATAGACTACAAGGCCCTGCAGAAACTGAGCTCTGCCTTTCTTTGGCTGTTATGTCTGTCTCTCTGTGCTCTGATCGTATTGACCAGCATGAATCCCTTGATCAGGCCTAGCTGGACACCCAGACGCCTGGTTAACTCCTTTTTATCCTTCAGATCTCAGCTCAAACCCACTTGCCCAGGGATACCTCTGACTTCCAGACACAGTGAGTTCCCCTCGCCATGTGTCCTCGTAATACACCATGCATCTTCATCCTTTTTTGTTTTATTTCACTGTCTCTCCCTCTGGACTGAAAAGTTTAGGTCTCACTTTTCTTTGGCCTAAAGATCGATTTCTCTTCATCACCAGCAGCTTTCTTTTCTAATTTGTGCTCAAGTACTTATCCAAGGGCTCTATGCTTCCTTCAAGGTATTTTGATTAAGATTGGGCCTGGAACTTGGCCTTCCACCTTCTTAGAAGAGGACAAGTTCACTTTAGTTGTCAGTCTTTTGGGACACAGATTGTTTCTTGTGTAAGCTTTTCTTCTTACACTATCATGCTTACCTTTAAAACATTTTTTTTTCTAGCAACCTGGGTTGCCAATTGAGCAGTGCTTCTCTTGGGGACAAGTCTTTAGCCCTAGTAGTTACAATCCAGACTTTCCTTATATGAATCCAAATGAAAAATGGAGTGGTTCTTGGCTGTGGATAAGTGAAGCAACTTCATTACCGCAGTCTGGGGACATGCCAGTCAGTCTGTAGATGCTTGTGAGCCTGTTGGTTGTTGAGAGTCATTTGTAGGTGTGCTGCGGTCTTGAAGTACCAATAACTATGCATAAGTGTGTTCCTTGATCCTCCCTGAATGCTGGATCATAGGATGCACAAAACGCAGCAACTCTTTTGCCTTTAGTCACTGCCTGCTTTGTGTTGGATTTAACCACCACATACATGACATGACTGAACGAAACTGATGACAAGCATGGACAGAGCTCTTATTATAATCCATTGAGCAGCGGAAATTACATTTCAAGGGAAGAAACTGGTATACTTTGGCACGAGGGTCCAGAACAGAGCATTGTAACCTGCTTTGAAACAATGAGAATTCAAAGGAAGGCTATCACTTTAGCGTATGGTGTCTTCCTGTTTTCCATGTTGACAGACTTTCATTACATACCAACAGTTTTATCCTCTACATTAAAATCTAGAAGAAGAAATAGTATTTTATAATGTGTCAGAGTTCTTCCTCTCACATTTTAGTACTGTTTCCTAGATAAAATGATTTTTAATGTAATGGTTTTTAAATCATTTACATGAGGTTTTTTTTGTTTGTTCATTTTGCTCTTAGGTGTTTTGGATGCTCTCAGTATTTGCCTCACGTTTTCTAGTCAAACCTGATTCATGAAATGGACTAAAGCTGAAAAATCATCTGCCTCTTTGTCTGTGAATTTGAGACACGACTGGGATGGTCTTCAGTGCCCACAGCTAGACTCAGACTGCAGCTATGAGTTCAGACGAGAAGGGCATATCGCCTGCTCACAAAACGTCCACCCCCACCCACAGAAGTGCCTCCTCTTCGACGTCCTCTCAGAGGGACAGTAGGCAGGTAAGGTAACAGTATCAAGTGCATTTTGGTATTTTGTGCAACTATAGTACCATTAGGATATGATGGGATTGCTGATGAAGTCCGAAATTTTTGTTGTGAAGATTTTTATTCCACAGGAAACCTCACTGTTTTCTGTAGATCTGCCTGATGATGTCATGAAGGTTCTGCTCATGCTTTTCTGTGATTTAGAAGCCTTTTTCAGGGTACAAACCACAGGGAGGGTAGCTACGTGAAGCCCTGCCGTGTTCTCCTCACATCTGTAGCTGGAGGCTGGAGGCAGCTTCTGGAACGTGAATGTTCTGCTCTTCCTTCTTCATTCGTGGAGGTGGGAAGGGATCTGAACAGTCTTCTTCCTACAGGTCTCTCACTGGTCTGCCAAGCACTAACTTCTGTTTGGAATTTCATGGAATCTGGTAACAGTCAGATTCAGGAATGAGGTTATAAATAAAACTGTAGAATCAGGGAGTTAAGGGAATTAAAATCAAGAGAGAAGGTAAGTTATTGGTGCTAAATTATCCCATTGAGCCCATTCTGTAAATTATTTTTGTTTACAGAGTTACTTTATTACCACTTCAGTGCCTGTTCTACAGTCAAGGTTGTGTGGGGATTAGGCATCTGAATTCTCTTCATTATCAAAACAGGTGGTTGTTTTGCCCAGCACGCGTCTGAATGTTTCATTTGCCATTATAACACTGGGATAGAATTTCTTGTGTAACTGGAAGTGCACAATAAGCTGATGTTAATTTTTTATGAAAACTTCCCTTTGGGGGGACATTCAATTAGTGAGCATTCTTGCAGAGTCCCCTCTCCCCCCATTTTATATGTTGAAAGTATATTGCCTGGTTTCTAGGAGTATACACATCAGTTATCTGATATTTCATAGTACGGACTTGGGTCTTGAGACAACCAGTTCCACATAAGAATTCATTCTTTTGGATTGTGGAAATGCACTTCGGGGGTGTTCCTTAGGGAACCCTTAGTCTACAAACCCTCTCAGAACTCCCTCTCCTATTTCTAGCAAGAGATTGCAGGGAAATCTGTAAGAATCACGGTATCTTCGTGTGTATATCTTTCACAGATTCTAAAGCAGATATTTCTATCCCGGGGAATTTTTGACACTGGGTTGTTTTTTTTTTTTAGTAGAATTCAAAGAGGACATCTGCATTCTATTCATTAGAAGCAGTTATACCATTAACTAAATCTGTGATCACATACAGTTATAATGTTTATTGCATTACATTTTTAGAATTAAAAGTAAGAATACAATGAATGAAAACACAGTTATATTAAATTACTACTGCATGCTGAGATGCTTTCTAAGTTTGCAATTTCACTCTACCCTTCACTTGCCTCTCTGTCCTTTCTTGTTATGGCTTCTCCATTTTTCCCTGGCCCTGGGCATTTAAATGGAGAGACATTTTAAGCAGCATGGCCTTTCTGGCTGCTGAGAGGAGGAAGGGATGGACCCCCCTCACCCTGGAGAATTATGGCAAATGGAAAAGACTGCTGACTGCTACAGAAACATCTGTCAGGCATTGTTGAGCTGCCTTTGCACCTGAGCTCCGGGGCAAGCAAGCAAAACAACAGGGAGGAACTGAGACCCTGGTCTGCCAGAGGAAGTGTGAAGGTGGAATGTGTGACTCCTGGCTGGCTTGTGGATGGAAAGTTTTATGATGTGAATGAAGAAGCGTGTCCGTGAATTGATAATGAATTCTAGAAAAGTAAGAGACAATGTTCAAACGGTTATTGTTCTTTAAGGAGAGAGTTTACTTTCATTCTTTTTTATCTCAGCAGGTGGAAACTCTCCCAAATACTTTCTCCTCTGGTTCCTTCCTGCCTCCTGTTTTGTGTCTGTTCATCCCCCTCAAGGGAGAGAAGAATGAAGAATAATTACAGTTCTTTTCTCTCCCTGTCTCATCACTTCTTAAAATCCAGTATTAACTTAAGGAAATAAGAAATTTTGAGTGATCTTGGGATATAATATGATGTAGTGTTTTGTAATGCATCTATTTTTGTGTGATGGCTGTTTTCATACTGAAGGAACATAAAGTGATGAAGTAGTCTTCATTGAATGTTACCATTCTCTTGCTTTGACTGATATCTGTGTAGATGGTGCCCAATCACAAAGTCCATCCCTGTTTCTCTCCTAAATTGATCATGTGGGTAAAGGATCTAGCACACAGCACATACCATACAGTGGTACCTTACTGCACATTACTTGCCTGTCCTTCCCAAGGTCTAGTCCTAGATCACTAATTACTTGATTGGGCATTTCTCCTTAGTTGTACCATTGTCACCTTAAATCAGTATGTATAAATCAGTTTGCTGTCAGGATAATCATCCTCTCATAGACCCAGGGTCAAGGCCATTCCTTTCTTTTTTGCTCTCCCACATTCAATAGGTTAACAAGTCCTATCGATTATTTCCTCCTTCGTGATATCATAATTTCTTTCTAGTCACTGTCAGCTGCCTAGCCCAGATTCCCATCACCTCAACCTGGGATCCTGCAAAGCGAATTTCCTGAATCTGTCAGACTTATGCTCAAAACCCTTCAAAGACCTTCAGTTACCTACATGATTAAGGCCGGATCTCTTTACTTAGTATCCAGAGAGCACCATGATTGGATGCAGCCTCAGCGTCCCATTTTCCTCCCAACCTGTACAGTTTTGTCTGCTCCTGGTTCCCAAAACTGCCTCATCTCCATCTCTGCCCTTGTCTTTCCTGCATGGAATTCCCACCACCCTCCTCTCAACCTGATACCTCTATGCTTCAAGGACCAGCTCTTGTGATACTGTAACTGGCCACTCGAGCCCACGTGGAACTTTCCCTTCTCTGAAATTTATAGAACTTCTTGACCATATTTGACATTTTTATATTCTCTTTTTAGGTACTGATCGCCTCAACTGTATTGTGAGCTCTTTTAAATATACTATGCTCTCTAATTCTTCAGAGACAAGCCTTGGACCGCAAATATTTTAATATAAGCTAGAGGATTTTTTCAAAGACTTGCAACAATATTAGTCTTATCTTTTTATTACAGATTTTACATTCCAGATTTATTTGTCCTCTTCCCTTCTTCCTTCCTCATAGATAAGTTAAAAAAAGAACATCTGTCAAGTGCATAGTAGTAATTGGCTGCCCTTCCTGTCACTAAATTATGTAGCGCAACAGGTGAAGGAGGGAGAGGAGATGGGAAACGAAGTGATTCAGTGCCCCTGTGATTTCACTAAATGTTTTTTCACCAGCGACAGGGTCAAGGCCCCACTTAGTACCTAGCAAGCTGGAAGATGTTAGTTGTTCTCCGTTTATACTTTGTTCAAGTCTGATATTAGATGTTAGAAGATCTAACAAAATTGGCTGTATCTGCCTGTGTGTGTGTGTGTGTGTGTGTGTGTGTGTGTGTGTGATCAGCTATGACTCAAACTGTAAGAAATATACTCCCTAGGACTTCCTAGGTGGCGCAGTGGGTAAGAATCTGCCTGCCAATGCAGGGGACACGGGTTCGATCCCTGCCCCAGGAAGATACCACATGCCGCGGAGCAACTAAGCCCGTGTGCCACAACTATTGAGTCTGCGCTCTGGACTCCGTGAGCCACAACTATTGAGCCCATGTGCCGCAACTACTGAAGCCCACGCGCCTAGAGCCCGTGCTCTGCAACAAGAGAGGCCATTGCAGTGAGAAGCCCACGCACCACAAGGAACAGTAGCCCCCACTCGCCACAACCAGAGAAAGCCTGTGTGCAGCAACAAAGACCCAACACAGCCAATGAAATTAATTAATTAATTAATTAATTAAAAATATTAAAATATATATATTAAAAAAAAGAAAGATACTCCCTAAAATTTTCAAAGAGGAAATAAACAGATTGATTAGACATCTAGGACTTTTGCATAAACCAGCATTTCCCAAAGTATGTGCCAAAGAATGCTTGTCCCTTGAGTGTGGAATGAAAAGAGGGTTCTGCTATCAAGTAAATCAAAGAAATGCTAAACACTGTCTTTTTTTGCAATTAATAAATTAAGGACACTGATAAATCCTGCAGCCAGAACTTGATTTAACTGAGCACTTCTTGAATTTGGTAGATCATGGAACTTTTTTATTTCCCTAAGGTTTGGTTGTTGAAAATCCAGATTCTTCTTTCTATATCGAAATGGGAAGATGAACACTGGGCCCAGATTCCAGTGGCAACTAGACTGGGCTCAGGAGCGGCTTCCCCTTTAGATGGGGCATTTACTCTCTCATCAGCCGCGGTCTCTACCTCTGCTTATTATATTTCAATACTTTGTGTCTCCTGCCTGGCACCTGAGAGCACTTGAATTGATGAACCCTGATCCGGGGTGTCAGTAAGTCCGCCACGATAATATTCAAGTGACCAAGGGTGATCTCCACCTGGATGTTGAGAAGGCATCTCAAACGTCGCATGTCCAAAACTGAACTCTTAATTTCCCTCTCAAATCTGCTCCTACCCAGTCCTCCTTATCTCAGTAGACAGCACCACTGTCCTTTCATGGCCAAAGCTGTCCTTTTATGGCCAAAACCTTACCAGGAGCCGTCCTTGACGCCTCTCTTTTCCTCAGACCCCACTTCCAGGCCCTCAGCAGGTCCTATTGGTTCTGCCTTCAGGATGTCCCTGGAATCTGGCCACTGCTTCCCTCCTCCTCCCCACTCTGCCCTGGTCTGAGCCACCTCATTTCTCACCCATACTGTGGCCAGAGTCTTTTAACTGCTCTCCCTCCTTCTACCTTTGACCAACAGACAGGTCATTTTTTACAAAGCCGTCAGAGTGAACTCTTTAAAACCTAATTCAGATCAAGCCTCTCACCTGCTCCAGGGTCTCCAGTGGTTTCCCATCTCTCTCCAAATATTTGAATTGCTGACCATTGTCTACAAGGTCATTCACAATCTGGGTCTGCATATACCTCTCCGGTCCCATCTCCTACCACGTTCCACTTCACTTGCTTCTCCCCCACATTTTCCTTAGATGTACCGAGCATGCTCCCACCTCAGGGCCTTTGCATGTTGGGCCCCCTCAGACCAGCTTGCTGTTCTTCCAAGTAGCCTCAGATGTGCTCACACACCTGACTCGTTCTCCAAAAGCACCCTTTTGGGGTATCCTTCTCCTGCTCTCCCCTGTGTATCCTCATCACTCACTGTCCACTTACCTGCTTTTATTTGCCGTCAGAGTATTAACCACTGCCTGACATGTTACATATTTGTCTCTTTATGTTTGTATCCTCTTCCTCTATTCCTGTCACTGCAGTGTAAGCTCCCTGGAAACGGGAGTTTTCTTTTGTGTAATAATGTATCCCTAGTACCTCCTACAGTTCCTGGCATATCACATGGCTCAGAATATATTTGAATGGCCCATGAGGCGTTGGCCTGCAGAGGAAGATTGTGAACCAGGCTGGAGAGGCCTTGGGAGCTGTGAAGGAATAGTGCAGGTGGGAGATGACAGCAAGGAGAGAAAGAAGCAGAGTCGGGAGTTCTGAGTCTCTCAAGAACAGTGGATTTTGAAAGTAGGAGAGGGATGGTCTGGAGGTGACGGAAGGTACCAGGAGAGCACAGAACCTCCTGCCTGCTGCTGTCAGTGATGTTATGGTAGGACAGATGGCTCGAGGCTTGTGAAGGCAGTGCTATCAAACAGAAGCAAAGCACTGGTAGCATTCTGCACAGAGGTTACAAATATTGGTGGGGTGGGAGAGAATTCTATTTTAAAATAAGAGTTGTTGTTTCCCAGTCTCTCATAATACTTCTTTTACAGTAACATTGTGTAATTGGCTAAGTTTATGGCCAGCCGACTGGATTTTGTTTGTTTGTTTGTTTTGCTAATTACCTGTATGATTACATATTTTAGAGAATTTTTTTTACAATATACAAGACTGGGACCACCCTGTAGAGACAGTTTCAGTAGTTTGGGATCAGGCCAAGGATCTACATTTTTTACAGGGAGGCCTCTGCTTGGAGCCAGCGGTTATTTGTATTTGTGTCATTATCAAGTCATTTCAGAAAATCAGATACTGTTGCTCTAAGAACTTGGGATTTGGGATGCATAATTACCAGGTGACAGTGTCTGTTACTAGAGTGAATTGTTATAGCTCTACCACGTTAGACGTTGTAAATGCTCCAATGAGTCAATCTTTTTGTTTAATGAGAAGTCAAAGAAAAAAAACCACCAGATATTCCTTACAACGATTTAAAGTTGACAGAAGCTCAGAGATCATAAAATAAAGAACTTTTTAAGGAAAAAATATTATTAATAAGTTATAAGAAGCTGGTAGTCAATCTTCTTGCAAGTTGTTAATAAAATACATATTCAGTATTATGGTCAATCATTACAACTAATAGAAGATTTCAGTTACATGGGTATCTAAAAATGTTTCCTGTACGTTATCAACAATAATTAACAAAACCAACCGTGGCTCACTGAATTAATATCCACAGGTAACATGTGAAGGCTGTCCCCAACCCAACCGTTATTCAGTGGCACTCATGTCACCTGGGCTGGCTTACCACCGTGTAACCACCCAGTTCTGATAGCAGCAGCATCTGCTATATTTGCAACATTCATTATCAGTGAAGAAGGCGTCTAGAAAACCAGAAAATAAAAATGTTCCTCACCAGTGACTATACTCTATGTACAGGGTTTTCACAACAAGTTTTCTTCTTGGACAAACGGACAAACAGAGATAAAAATATCCCCCACCATATATGGACTGACTTGGAATATTTTTCTTCCATTTGAACCTCTGAAGCATCTTCTTCAAATAGCTTTGCTCAATGAAATAACCAAATTGCTGCTGTGAAACATAGGGTCTTTATTTTCTGAATATGACACCTATTTCCATCTTTGGGTTGTGAAAGATGTAATGTTCCTTAAACAAAAATATTCTCATTTCTAGAGAGAAAAATCCAAGCGTTCTTGATTTATCCCTAACCTCCAATTTAGATCATTGCCAGTCTCATCAGTGAGGAGGAACATAACATGAGATCTGCCAGTATCTAAATAGAAAAACTGTGGAATTTAGTGCGTCCAGGGATTTGCCGAATGACCCTGGAACTCAGCTCTCACTTCAGAGAGAGATACTAACCTAACCTGAAAATCTGCAGTGTCCCCACCAGAGACATGCTGGTAAGTAAAGCCCTCAGTGCTAGGTTTGTTTAAACTCCTGACTTGCTTCTAATTTAGCCCTTTGGGGATTCCACACATCCCAAGAAACCTAACTTTTAGGACTCAGGACCAATGTTGATGGGAAAATAATATCTACTTTCAAAAACTCACACTATGACCAGCTTTTGTGATTTAGGTGCATTTTGTAAATTGGGTGTTCTGAAACGTCTAAATATTAGGCAAAGTTCATGAATAATAGAGCAACACCAGCAATAGCTGACACCTCCTGAGTCCTCACTGTGGAAGCTTCAACTATCATCACCTTTTCCAGAAAACTAAACTCCGGCGTAAAGTGGTGAAATGCCTTGGCTACAGCTAATGAGCAGCTAAGACAGGGTTTGCTCCTGGAAGCCTGATTCTGGAGTCCCTTTTCTTGACCACTCCACTGTTTGCTCTGTGGTAAGGTTTGCGAGCTGAAATGTCTAGGGGAAGGGCCTTCTATACTTGTCTGAGTGAATTTTGTAAGGCAGCATTTGTCAATTATTTTTGAGTTAGGTGTTATCTCCTCATGTTTTTCCCTCACCAATAACAGTGATTTTTCACATCCTCATTGCCCTGGGAAACAATAGACCAGAAGATACATAGACGAAAACGTTAATAATTATTGTGAAGTACTGGTATCAAAGGTGAATTTTATGTTCTTTGTGCTTTCCTGAATTTTACATTTTCTGTACTTTCACCACATGTTTTGCTTTTGGAATGAGAAGTTCTGATCATTTATTTGTTTACTGAAAACTGCAATTAGCCTTTTCTACGAAACGAAATGAGCTGCCCCACAGATTTCTTGCCATCCCCACCACTTGGAGATCGCTGTCACTGCTGCTTGGTGTTTACAGTATGTGTTCGGTTCATGTCAAGTGTGCTGAAGTTGAGACCACTGGAAGGACATTTGCCACCTGGCACTCAGACACCCATTACCCCACAAGTGATTTGAAACTCGGCATCATCTGAGAAAGAATTTGTTCGCTGCTTGCCCTGGTGTGTTTGCTAGAACACTTTGGTTCTCTTGGCCTGCTTTAGTTTCTCACTTAAGAAGTTATCTTATTACCTTGAGCTGGCTGGTTTGGGATAGTATGTTTACAGCAGCAAGTCCGTCTGTCAGAGCCAAGACGAACACTGCTGGTTGCGTTCTTAGGCGTAACACCGAACGGAGGGAACCACAGTATAATCAGTTATGAACCCCAGAGGGTCCCATTCGTAGGTCGTTGACGAGGTCTGGGAATCTGTTATTTATAGATGCTTCCCCAGGAGACTGTTATTTACCCAGGATCGAACATCATCGCTCTTACAGAGTACATTTTCAGATGTTTCGTTAGGACTATAAAAACATCATCCCAAAGGACCTTAAGTCTTCAAAACTGCTTGATTTGATTTTCAACTTGGACAAATAGAAAATTTTACCATCCCTCTGCCTAGTATTCACAGAAACTCTCCTAGGCTGTGATTAAAATAGTCACAAAAGTAAAGGAAAGCCCCATGCATGTTGTATACTTTAAAGCGCCAGGCTTATTACCGCGAATCCTCATTAAAGGCACATTTTGTAATGATGCTAATAGCCAGTGTTGGTGAGGCTTCAGGGAAATGGAAACTCTCATGCACTACTGCTAGATAGGTTAATTAATTCCACTTTTCTGGAGGGAAACTTTGCAGCATGTGTCTAAAGTGTTTTAAAAAGTCACGCCATAAAACCTGGTAACTCAGCTTCTAAAAAAAATGCATTCTAAGGAAACAACCAAGGATACACGTAAAGATTTCTGTGCAGAGATGTTTGTCAAAGTATGTTTATGGTATTAAAAAATTAGATCACTTCTCAGCCTTTTGGCTAAGATCATGTGTAAAAAGTTAGAAATAACCTAATATTCAACAAGGAGTTAATTTAATAACCTATCTCTTAGCCGCACAGTGGAATATTGCACAGCTGTTAAAAATGCTTTAGAAAAATATTTAAAGCTGTGGGAAAATTATATATTGTTAAATGAAAAAAACCCAGCTTTTAAACTGAAAATACAGTGTAATTCTAATTTTGTTTTTAAGAATTGAGAGTATATTTGGATTTAAAAAGCTGAAAGCAAATATATCAAAATATTGGAAGAGTTTCTTGCTGGTTGTGGGTGGTTTTAATTTCTTTTTTTCTTTTCTGTCCCCTCCTCTCAAATTTCTTCAGTAGCTTCGTATTGCTTCTATAGTCAAAAATGTACATTTTTAAAGGTCATATTTTATGAGTTAATGTGCAAATGTATGTAGCTTTAAAACACTAGAATATAGTAAATACAGTATATGTCATTTACTTTAATAATAAAACAGTAAGCCTTAACTTCATAAGTATACGATTTAAAATCAAATGAATATGAAGGATTTGCCAGATGGAAAACTTAGAGCAAGTTTTTCCATTTTTTGAGGTGCTAGGGCAGAACCTGGGCCACACTTTGCCCTCTGAACTATCTATGTCTCTTAGTAATTTAAGCATGTTTTCCAGAAAGTGAGAACTTAGACACTGTGTATATTATAGAAAGTATTTGTTCATTCTTTCATTCAGCAAATAGGCAAATCATAGATATATCTGCTCTGAGTTTACAAGGATAATCAAAACAAACCAACTCTGCCTCAAATATACATACATAAATGTTATATATGATTTTTTTCTTGTATTATTATCCAAATCATGGGAGTGATTGTCATACTGAAAACTTTTATCTGTTCTGGGTTATTTTAATAATAGCCTTGTAGAAAATTACAAATTAACTTTAGTGTCCTTTTTGAGCCATACAGAACTGTTCTCCTGCCTTTCCTATTAACTCTACATATTCCAAAGCCTTTGTTCTTGAAGTGGCTTAGTAATATGTCCCTTTTATTGCCATTCAATTATAATTGCTGTGATGAAGTATGGTCTTACTTGCTGGGGTTTTCAGTAGTTTTGTTGCACATTTGTGGGTACAGATACGGAGCAAGCCCGCAGGTAAGTTCTGGTTCTAGTGTTACTGAAAGGCAACCATGGGAATTAAAGAGCTGTTTATTCATATGCCTTTTCCCACTTCATAGTCAAGATTGCTGAACTGCTCTTGGCTGTAAGTGGACCACTTGACGGATCCTGATTGTATTTCTTACAATGCAGGGTTTCCAACAACAGACCGCTTCCATGTGGGGCCATAGTTGTTGATTCTTAACGAGTTTTGTGTTTCTGTGCAGGAAGAGTCAAGAATGTGATGACTGCTGGTTCTCCCTTCAGGGTTTCCCAGGTGTGCTGTGTGGAATTTGCCCAGCCACTATTTCTAAAATTTTCTACTTTCATTCATTTTAGTGGTGCTTATATGGAGATTTATTATTAATGCAATTCTGCCATCTTTCAGTGAGAGCAAGATAATTGTTACTATAGAGAAAGTAGTAGAATTACTACTTCTTCAGTCTTGGCCGTCTTGGCCTTCAGTCTTTGGTGATTTTTAATATTTTATGCTATTCCAAAAATAATAAAAATAGTCTGTGAAGGACCTTACTAAGAAGGCAGCAGGCAAGTCTGTGCACCTCTTTTACGGTAGACTTTCAGAAGGGTGCAGAATGTGCACTGCCATCCATTGCTGTTGCTTTCCCTCTGGCAAGTATCTAGGGCATCTGTCCCCACTCACTTTGTCAGTTTTCTCAGTAAATTCTGATGCTCTGGTCGTGACGTGATGCTGACCACGGTTGCTAGATTGACCAAGTAACGTAATGGCCATGTCAGGTATGGATGCTTTGCTTTCAAAAGGGCACCCAGGTGTCATACACCTGCAGGGTGTTTGAACACATCTTGCTGTGGAAATAAGAATGCACAAGATTCCTAAACATGTATTCTCACAGCATTTATAACTGAGCTGTTAGCTGCCATTTTTGGAGTGCCTGCTGTGTGCCAGCCCATAGGCAGCACTGTCTGTACACTGGGTGCCAACTCAGTGACTTGCAGTGTCTTCTAAGGTAGACATTAACATCCCCATTTTACAGATGCAAAACACTGAGGCTAAGAAAATTTCATAATTTGCCCAAGGCACGTGGTAAATAGCAGTGTGAGGGTTGGTATGCTTGTCTGTGTAACTGCAAAACTCGTTCTTTTCTCTGCATCAGCCACTACATTCCTCAAGTAAAAGCTAGCTGCCTTGCTCTTAGTTCTTGAAACGTGGAAACAAACCTCAAGGTTGTACCATATTTAAGAGTGCTGTAACCTTTTTTGTTTGTTTGTTTTTCTTATTTCTGCCCCTCTGTTTCCATGAAAGGTTGTGGTAGATGTGTTCAGTTAGTCTTGAGATTAAACACTGCTTGAAATTGCTGTAATTTTTTGTCATCTAACGTTAGTTTTAACTTTAGCAGAGGGCAGTATTTAAAAGCTTGGAGTCCGGAGGAGAATCTTGATGATTTCCATTCCAACTCCAGTACTTACTGACCCTGTGTCATGAACCTCACCGTGCCTCTCTCTGCTCAATCAACCATAAAATAAATTTAATAGTCATTATTTAAAGGGTTTTTATGAAGATGAAATGAAATAATCCATGTAGAGCATGGAGACAAGGATATAGAAAGCACTAAGTATTAACTATCACCACTGCCATCAACACTATAAAGGTTACTAGTATCAACTGAAATAGTGTTGCTGTGTCAAAATTAGGTAGAACTAGAAGAGAGACAAGCCTAACAGCCAGAAGCTTGAATAAGAAAATACTTTATAAGTTTATAAATCATTTTGGATATTTTTCTTTGGAAATATTTTATATAATTCATGAATAGAAAAATAGCTTAGATAAAATAATTAGACCAACAATTTCAATGGCATTAACATCCAGTTCTCCTTATTACTGTCTTAAATTTGTATGAAAAGTGAGTCTATACAGAAATCAGTAGCCACAACCTAAAATATTTCCAGCAGTTATTTTACATCTCTAAAATGAAATTAAAGTAAACGACGGGCCGGACAAACCAAGAGACCCATTCAGCAGTTCTGTGGACTTTTATTTTGAGAGTCACGTTTCTCTCTGCAGGAGTTGCGATTGAACTATTCAGCTATTATTAACTGTCTCATTGTCTGTCTGTTTACCCACATCTTTGATACCACGTAAACCAAACCGTAGTCACGTTCGCAGATTTCTGCTTGCTGCTCAGGAGGTGTTGAGATCAGCAGATGCTACCCAGGGAACAAACTTTTACCAAATTAAAGAGCTGCAGTGAAATATGTGTGCTAGAGTCCTGGTTTTAAGCTAAGTATGCATCCGTTCTCTCTGAGCAGGGAAAGCAGAGGATGGTTGAGTACTTCCACCTTCTCTGTGTGTTCTAAGTTCCTTAAAAAACTGACCTGAAATGAACCTAAGTTCATCGGTTGTCACAGATGGTACCACACTGGTCGGAGGTATTGATAATGGGGGAGAGCTATGCATGTGTGGGGGCAAAGGGTAAATGGAAAATCTCTGTACCTTCCTCTTAATTTTGTTGTGGAATTAAGAATGCTCTAGGAAAAAAAAAAGTCTTAAAGGAAAAACACTGACCTGGCAATTACGTTGTAATTTTAATATTTGAAAGGAAACTTGATTTTAAAAGAATAATTAACAGGTTTATGTAACCCTTTATTTAACCTGCTTATATAACATGTATAACACCTTGAAGGTACATGGCATGTGTTTCCAAGTTACCGTGAAATAATATGAAAATAGCCAGCTTGTGAAGAAAAGTCCAAAGAAGTAGTATAGCACAAATTATGATCTTCAAGGAAATGTAAAGACTTAATTTTTGTTACTGAAGATGTTGCCACATTACATTTTTTGTGTCCTCCATTGACCAGTTGTAGCACTAGATGCTTCCATTTTAAAAGTTAAGTCCTTATTTTAAAATATTTTCAAAATTTCTGTCCTATCGGAGCTGTGATTTTTATAATTCCAAGATGAAGCTGGAAGGCACTTTTACACCTGATCTTGTGTTAGTGATTGCTGAGGGACTGTTCTCTACAAATTAATCAAAGAATACTGAAAAATTTTAGAAATTGACTGGCCACAGTACGCAGGGCCTTGGGCTAGGGGTTAAGGGAGTGGGATTGATACAAAGATGAAGATGAGCTGGTTCTTACTTTCATGGAGCACCCAGTTGGACTAGAGTTCAAGACTGAGTAGGACAAAGCTGAAAACTGTCTTCTTCATATCTGCAGTATTAAAAATTTAACATCCAAGTCCTTAGGTATTTCATTAAGAATAATGAGTAGTTGGGTGTAAAATTACATAACTTCAGGGATATACTTTTGGCTTTTATTTAAAAACCATGAATTTGAAGCTCATTCTTAAAGTAGTGGATTGACTTTTTATTATTGGGTAGATGATAGGTTCGAATAATATACAAATGTACAATATACTGCAGAAGTTTGTTTAAGAGCTTTTGGTTTCATTATTATGAAAGGTGAATGAAATAGCTTGTTTTTTGAAGCTAGTTACATTTGTAATGATAGGTATCAGCTGGTAGTTTTATAGTCATGCTTTACTTTTTCAGTAAAATATATACATACATTTGTGGTAATAAAAATATTCATTTACTTACTGTATCTTAGTAAACATTTTTATGATTCTCTGTGCCGTGGAATATCAACAACAATTGGGGTTTGGATTGTTCACTCAGTTTGAATGTGTACTATATTATAAAATGTTTGAAATGAATGAACCTCTTACTTTTCCTCCCTAATATAAACTTTTGTAAAATCGGGTGGAGAAAAACCTAATATTGTGTTCTTTGTGACAGGTACTGCAGTAGGTATTTTACAGATTCTGTCCTGGTTTGTTTGGTCACTAACCCTTCTGACCCACAAAATCCCAGCAACATTTTAAGTATCCTTAGGTCTCTGTAGAGACAAAACTCATTTTTATCACACTTTAAATATGCTAAATTGATTTCTGTATCTATGGCTTGATTTGGAAATTAGGCGATTTAGTTTCTTTCACCTGGCTAAGTTCCTGAGTTAATCCTTTACTTCTTGCCTACACAGTTGCTAAGGTCAAGTTTCTTTCCAAGTTTTGCAATGCTTACCATGTTTATTTGTGGGGGAGACGGGGGGGGGGGGGGGGTTGGAGGCAACGTGTGTGTGTGCCTTATTGCCCAGCAGCCTGCAAGGATGAGGATGGGGAAAGGTCTTTATGTTATGTATCCTCTGAAAAACTCCACTATACCTCAGTGACAGAATGAGAATAAAAAAGGCAAATAACATCTTGGTATTGTTATAAAAACAGTTTTCACCTTGCACATGCCCTGAAAAGGGCCTTGGGGACCCCCAGGGTTCATGGACAACCTTTTGAGGACCACTGCTGCAGAAGTTAGAGAGGTAGGGAGGGTGAGTAACAGTGGGGTGAGAATTTGGACTTCTTTTATATATTTCTATGTTGTATTTGAATCTTGTATCATGAGCCTATATTACTTTTGTCACTTTTAAATACACACCAAAAAATGAAAGGGTGTGAGGGGAGATGATCACGTCCTTGAAGGTAATACAATTTTTGCTTCGACAACAATTCTCATTTTAGTTTCTAATTATATGGTCTCAGAATAAATTTAAATATTTAGCTGATGTGTTTTAAATAGGATCCCATCCAGAAGATGAACATGAACATGTAAATCATGCAAGTCCCAGGTCGTTTGTTCCCATTGTCTGTTAAAGAGCTGAACACACACAGCCTGCTTTTCTCTCCATAGTGTGCCTTTGCCTCTGACTCCGCCACACAAGGCGCTGGCACAGATGTGGGTACTCAGTCCCAGTATCATTTTTCCCTGTTAATTCAAGTGAACCCAGGAATGGAAAGAGCAGAGTCCCATTTAATGCTTAAATTGTCCTTAGACACTTTGGCTGTCAGATTAGCAATTCTTGCTCATCCCTGCCCAACTTTGTATTTGGCCCCCAAATATCTGTTTTATTTCATCTGCTTCCTCACAGATTGGAGAAGTAGGAGTAGTTCCTAAGTCTTTCATTTCAGTTATTCTGTTTCTAATAAGTGACTTAAGCATTCAGGTAGGATTTCAAAATTTTACGATCAGACTTCTTGTTTTCAAGGTAATAGAAATAACCAAAAGCTTGAAAAGCTAAAGAAATTGGAATAATTTGGCTCAGGTCAAAGTGTAATTTTCTTTATGGAAAAGCAAACATTAATCTGATAGTTTTCCAATGAGATATTAAAAATAGAGACCTTAATAAGTAAATAAAATCCAACTTTGTCTATTGAAACAATGAAATGTTATAACCAGAGTGAAAATGTTATATTTTCACCCTGTAACTAAATATTAACTCCATTAGATTATTTCTTTAATGTCTTTCAGATTTATCCCTTCATATAAAGTGCTTAATTTTTTCCAAATATAAAGTAATATATATTTTTTGCACTAAAAAATTAGAAAAAAAATTAAGAAAAAATTAAAAATCATCTATAATCCTACTACCTCTAACAGGTACTGTTAACATTCTGGAATATATATATGTATATATATTTTTTTAAATAATTTTATTTATTTATTTATTTTATTGGCTGCATTGGGTCTTCATTGCTGCATGTGGATGTTCTGTAGTTGCAGTGAGTGGGGGCTACTCTTCATTGTGGTGCGTGGGCTTCTCATTGCGGTGGCTTCTCTTGTTGCAGAGCACGGGCTCTAGGCCCGCAGACTTCAGTAGCTGCAGCACATGGGCTCAGTCATTGTGGCTTGCGGGCTCTAGAGGGCAGGCTTAGTAGCTGTCGCTCACGGGCTTAGTTGGTCCGCGGCATGTGGGATCTTCCCAGACCAGGGCTCAAACCCGTGTCCCCTGCAGTGGCAGGCAGATTCTTAACCACTGCACCACCACATATAGTCTGATTTTTTAGTTGACAGAACATTATGGCCATTTTTTCCATATCAATAAATACAAATTCATGTTGTCACTTTGGTTCATTGCGTGGTATTTCCTTATAAGTCTGTACTATTCTCATATGTATTAGATTTTTTTTACTATAATAAAATAATGCTTTAGTAAGCATAACTGTTCCTATATCTTTCCATACCAATCTGATTATTTCTTTAGGGTAAAGACTAAACTGTGGGATTGCTGGGTCAGTGAGGTAGGTTACTGTTTTTCCCAAAGACTTTTTAATAAAATTGCAAAATTCCTCTTTAGAAAGACTGTACCCAATTTGTACTCCCTTCCCCCAATGATGATCTGTTCTTGAATGTAATAGGTTTTTAAAAAATCATTATTATTTTGGTTTTCACTTCTTTGAAAACCTCTGTGGTTGAAGTTGAACATCTTTTCAAATGTTCTGCACAAGTTGGCTGTTCATGTACTTTGCGTCTTTTCCTGTTGGAATGTCATCTCACTCATCTGTGAATGCTCTTTATAATCTTTGTAAGAGATATCTACCGCTTATTATATTTGATGAATTGTTTTCTTTCCTGTGCATTTAAGAATTGTCATATAATTATAATTATAATATATAGTTATAAGGATTATAAGAAAGTCTAGAGACTAAGTGGTATTAAGGCTCTGGGCTTTTTTTGTAGACCTTTCTCTTTGTCTCCTGCTCCTGGGGAGATGCAGCAGATATTGCTATGTAAGGCTGATTGTCTAAGTAGTAGGTGAGACATTCCGGTTTTTTTTGTTTTTTGTTTTAATGTGCTCTCTAACTCTTTCTCTAAGACTGAAACCAGCATTGCAGCAGAAATCCACCAGCAAATCCATAAGGGGAGAAAACAAAATCCTGTCCTGACGTTTTTCTTACAGTTGTTGCTGCCTTTGGTCCCATCAGGAACGTGCTATTTTTAACATAGCTCACTGTTCTTACTGTGATCTGTGTGATCTCACCCCCATGTCCGTCCACAGGAGAAATAGATTCCCTAACCCTTGGCTGTATTTCCATGTGTTTTCAGAGTATCCACATACTGGAGAGGACTTCTTCCTCTAGCACGGAACCCTCTGTAAGTCGGCAGCTGCTGGAACCGGAGCCGGTCCCTCTCTCCAAGGTCAGTGACAGAACGTGTTGCTCTCTCAGATGGCAGGATGCCTGGCCTGGGGCCAATTGAACTATAATTCTTACACCTGACGCCCCTAAGGTCACTGTGACACCCATTGTACAGCTGCTCTTTCACTTCTTTTCATTGCCAGTATGTAGGGTTTCTTTGCCCTGTGTACGGAGGGAAGAGATGAAAGTGTATTTGCTGGGATTTGCAGGGTTACATACAAACGTCCAGAATTCTCTTTATTTTAAGGGAAAAGGGCCAGAGAAACTATTGTCCTTCCCTTTGGGTAAGTTGGGCTAGTATTTCTATATCAAGGTAATCGAAAAAAATCACTGGGTCCAGCAGTAACAACAACAACAGCAGATACAGTTGTTGCCCGTGGGCTGTGCACCAGGTGCTACACTAAGTGCTTAGATCCCATTTGCTGTAATCCATTCGAGCAGTTCCATGCAGTGTAGGTATTTATTATATTTTACAAATATGGAAACTGAGTCAGCAGCTTGCCCAAAGTCAAAGAAGCTGCAAAGTAGCAGAGCAGAGATTCAAACTTAGACTTGTTTAAGCTCTACCCCACCTGCAGGGTAAAACAGTCCCTACCCAGAGGGGCTGTGGTACATTCAGAGTACACCTGGCTTTCCTAGCAGTGAGCTCTGAGGGCAACACTGCAGACTACCGATGAAGACCGTTTTATGTTTGATGGAAGCCGGTGTTCCCTCCCCTTCAGCTTTCTCTTCCTCGGACTAGGAGAATGTCTAAATTCATTTATGTCTAAAATGCAAAAATCGCAAAGAAAAGTCAAGGAGATGCCATCCTACTCCTCCCAACCCCTTGCTCGATTCCCTGAGATTTTTGATGGGTTGGCCCCTCTATTGAGAAACTCAGAAAATAGAATGCGTGGGGATTTTGAATACAAATATAAAGACAGAACTTTTATTTCCCCAGAAGGTTAACTTCTAAGTATGTATAAGTGATCCATCCACGTTGCTTCTCCTATATTAAAAAGAACACCCTACTACACTATTATATAGTAGAATATAGTGTTTGTACCTCTTTATACTTTGAAGGCATCACAAGCTGTGAAGTTTATTCTGTCAGACAGGAGTAGACTACTAAACTAAAAAGGGGGGAGTTATTAAACTATAAAAAATAACTTAGAAATGAAAAGTCTTATTTCTATTTGAATGGCAAACAGAGAATGTCTACTTAGTGAATACAACTAGTAATCTCTTTGAAACCTGAGTTCTCTCTTATACACAGCTAAAGGACAGAGAGAATAAATATTGATTTGGGGTGATGGAGAAGGCAGCTAACATTGACCGGGCACCCACTTTGAGCCAGACACTGGATTAGTACATATATCATCTCACTCAGTCCCCAACTCGATGAAGTGAGTACTGATATTATTCTCATTTTGGTGATAAGGCAGCTGAGACTTGGAGTAGAAGTATGTTGTCCAGAGTCAGATAGCTGGGAGGTGTGGAAGTGTGTAACATTTAGAGCAGTGGAAACAGAGACCATGGTAGTGAGAGAGACACAGAGAAAGAAAGACTGGGAGAATGAGACAGAAATGGAAAGGAGAGGTGCCGGCGTTAAAACAATAAGCAGGGAGTGGCACACACACCAGCCTTGCTCTGGCCCCTCCTGGCCACCAGCGGCATCTCCAGCCTCTTCGGCATCTCACTTCTTACTCCAGCTGCAGCCGCCGGCATGCAGGTCCCTCTACTGGCCACGCCCTTTCTCTCTTCCACTGTTGGGCGTCTGCCCCTCCCGCCAGGCCTGCATGGAATACTGTCCTGCTCCCCTCCCCTTCCTCCATTTAGCGAACACACCAACCTCTTTTAAGTTAGCCCCGCAGGAACCCTTTTTCCAGTGCTGCTCTGTCTCCCTACCCAATCCACCCTCAGCCCCAGGTGGTCTTGTATAGCCCGTCTCTGTAGGTACCGTGCTCATTACTTTATTTCACATTCTTCCTCTATGTCAGGTTCCCTAGGACAACCTGAGGCTGGGCTTAGGGAGCCTGTGATGTATTGAGGGAGAGCCCTCAGGAGGAAGCGGGGGAGCCAAGAGGTTAGGACACATGTCCGTGCTGAGCAAGAGGGGATTCCAGCTGGAGTCCACCCTCAGCCTGATCCCACGGGGTGCTCTCCAGAGCTCCACATTAATTGCATCACAGAGTTGATCTCATCCTGAGACAAGAAAGATCTTTCATTCCCTCGGCCATTTGTACTCTTGTGTCCTTCACACCCTTGAGAGCCATGGGGGAGGGTCATGCTACCGCATAATTTCCCAGGTGTGGAGGCCCCAGCTTGGCCAAACAGCAGTTCCCGGTAGAAGAAGGGAGCTGTTAGCCTTAGTTCACAGTGCTCACAGCAACTGGGACATGGGTCCACTGGCCTCGTACAGGGATCTGGGTAGGGCACCAACAGCATCCACTTCCCATTACTCCTCCACGCAGCTGCCCGCTTGGACTTTGCTGTTTGACTGATACTCTTGTTGTGTTTTTGCATTAATAGATAACACATCTCTTGGGACCCCATGAAATCAGAGAGTCCCATCCAATCCAGATACCATAGCATCTCACCATCTCTCAGCCTCTTTGAGAGAAGATGGACCTCCTGGGCACTGGTTGGTGGTGGGAGAACCAGGTTTGAAGTACACACAGTCCTGTGTTAGGATTGTTCTGATTCTTTGTTTGGTGCTTTCACCTCCTAAAGCATTTCACATATCCCCCACCCACTCACACACGCACATAGAATATACCCTTGAGAAAGGAAATGTCTCTGTTTTTTTCAAATGAACAGACTAGGGCTGCTATAAGGTTACTCTCTGTTTTTAGGTATTGTTATTAGATCAAAGGTATTTTTAAAGCTTCTGTGATGGCAAAAGTGTTTGTATATCTAATTCAAGTACTGACGTGATCACATTAGGGCTTTTGACCCTGTTTCTATTATAAGTAAACCTATGAAAGTTGGTGACTTTTAAGCAGAAAATTAATATCAATTGAAATTATGAAAAAAATTATTCAATTTTCAGAAAGTAATTTTAGCTTTCTCAAGACAGACCGGGTCTACTAAGTATAGAGACGGATTGTACTAAGTCCTGCGATGGGATGCATACATTTCTTATTTGTAACATTATCATCAGTATTTATAGTTGAAATAGAGAGAGTTGTTTGCTCTGGTTTTATCCTTTGCCTTTTTGTCTGTTCGATAGCTTATTTAACTGTAAGAACTATATTAGGATTCTTCCCAGTTTCTTTTGCTGGGTTTAGTAGTGCTGCATCAGAGCGAGTGGAATCGTTTGTTCAGATCTGCTGCATTTATGTTTAAAAAATAGATTTTAACTTTTTGCTTTTTCTATATTATTTATCTCCCCTCCCCCCGTTTTCCCCCTGTAAATTTTCCCTCCCCTTAAATTCCCAAAGAAGTAAAAAACTGCTGTGATAGAGATCAGTAGTCATAGCTCTGCAGGGACAAGATATTACTACATTCTGAGTTTAATTAGAAAAAAATTCAAAGAGCGTTCGTACTTATTAGTAATGTTTCCATTTTCTTAAGTAATCCAGAGTATTCATCATATATGTACACAGAGAGAGAGAGAGAATAAATCAAAGATGAGCAGTAGCCTTCAGATAAGATAAGATCTAGCCAAAAATAAAAATGTTGTTCCTCTGGAGATGCTATCCATGAATGGGGCTACTAAAAATAGAAATATCATTAAACACAGCTGTTATCTAAGAAGAGAGAGAGCACTGATGAGTATATGTGCACATATGTGGAGAGTTATCCTTTTAATTTCTTGACTATACCAAGGCTTTCTAAAAGAAATCTGTAGAAATCCATCACTTTTATGGAATAAAAATCCATCATTTTTATCCACTTTGGTGATGAGACTAAAAAGCCAAAGATCCTGGACATTGCATAAGAACCTATTATTTTCTTCTAGTATTCTAACGTTATTTATAAGCATTGCTCACCTGGATTGAATTGCAATTCAGTATTAAAAAATGAAAATACCAAAGCATTCTGCTTTTACTCCTGATGAGAATGCCTTTTATTGTCCAAAAACATGGTATAGAGCCTGAAACTCTCATCAGAAATATTTTTTTTAAGTAAGAAGTAGATTTATTTAGCAAGATACACATTCCATAGAGAAACATTTTTTTGAATTACTGTATCTAATTAACAGTTCTAACCAGATCAATCACAGTTTCTGACAGTATTCAAGTAGGAAATCACTTTGGGGGTTGTTTTCTTATGTAAGGGGCAATTTACAGCTCCTTTGGCAACATTAAGGGTTCTTAATGTTGCCAGATGAGCACTGGTAGGTGTATTTCTGTGAGGGATGTAGTTCATTCACCAGGCACCCCTCAGAGATGACCAAGAACGTGGAGAAGGGATACTGTTCTCAGATTAGTTCTCAGGGTTGGTGCTGGTTGTAGGGTTGGGCTTAGGTAGGGTAGAAGCGTGATGCTGGCTTTCGAGGGCTCTTCAGAAGCCAGAAGTATCTCCTAGGCTTAATGATGCCTGCATGAAGCAATGTTCAGCTGGAAACGTCTCCTGAAAACAATTTTCTGTGAAAATCCCACTCCATTTACAGGTATTTGGGCTTAGATTTGACTCGGCTGTAGGGCAAGCAGCTTCTGAGATGAAAGGAGAAGACGGGGGAAAGAGGCATGGGTGGTAGATACGCAGCCCTCTCCCTGCCTGTCCCCATGGCTGACATCAGTAACTGATCATGGCCCCTTCACCCCTGGGTCCTGTCAGAGCCTCACAGCCCTGCAGCAGGTTCTGGGCAGCCACAACCCAGACACTGGGCCCGCACGTCCACCTGAAGTGGAACCGACTGCCACTCCCTTTGAAGCCTTTGTGCAGTGGTCTCAAGATGATCTCTGATAGACCATATCGTGTCAGGAGGCAGCTTTCTGAGTCAGTCTGGGTTGGTGCGTTCTGTAGAGGGCCCCCTGATCCTTGGAGCTTCATCCAGCTTTTCAGAGCTGAGGCAGCTGAGCAGGTTATGCTGAGAGATTTTGCTTCCCTGCGCCATGCGCAGGATTGCAGCCGTCGTGCATGGGATGTGACCTCGTTGTTCCTGCCTCTACTTCTGCTTAATTGTGCCCCACGCCTGAGATCTAGAACATGAGTGTTTGCCAGGTCAACGGTTACTTTAGAGCTGCGTGAGTGCTTAGAATTCACCTGGTCCAGGGATTTGAAAACCCAGTATGCTGCTAAGGAGTTGGTATCTAACATAGAAGCAGCCCCAAGGGGGATTGTGGTGAACTGAAGATGGGCAGCTGTCCCTCAGGGCGGGACCAGCAGCGTTGCCAGATCTTAGTCTTTCACAAACACTGGAAATTTGGATTTTTAAAGCCTGAAATCCTCTGATTTTTAAATGTTGACAATTCATTTTAAAAACTTTTTTTAGCACCATAGACGAACAAAACATATGGAAGAGGAACCATGATTTAGTCTGTTTTTAACAGAGGAAGGTGATAGTGTGGACTCTGGAATCCCAGATTTCTGGCCGTGCAGTCAGTTGCTCTTTCCATGGGCTTCCAATGGTGTGTGTATCTCACGATGTGTGTCTTTGAAAGCATGGACTTCTTGGTGGGTGTTTGGCAAGCAGGCATTTTATGCTCACTCTGAAATGCACACAGCCACACCGAGAGGAAACAGATGCCCACAGCACTGCTCTTCAGTGTAAGAGGTTACAAAGCACTTAGGCTGCTGCAGCCTTTTCATTTCTGCCGACAGCCAGGCCCACGCACTGATTGAACATGTTTCATCAAAACGGTCTTATTTTAAAACTTTACAGTTTTAAAATAAGCCTCTGTGCCCAGAGATGAACTATCTGGAAAAAATGCATTTTAAACCTTGTAAATGCAGGCAATCAAAAGTCCGTTCTACTCCAGACTCCAACTCCATCCAACTCCTCTCCAGTGGATCTGCATACCTCCAGGTGTACCCAGAAACTTGTTCTCACTTCAGTTATAAGTGCAGAGCAGTGTCTGATGTTAGAATTTGCTCCAAAATGTTGTTCATACTTTGGTGGGTTGAGTGTTGCTTCAAAAGCAACTTCTACATAAGAATCTGCTTTAAGTGTGTCATCAAACACTGAGAAACATGTGATTTGTTTTTCTTCTTTTCTCTCAGGAAGCTGACAGCTGGGAAATTATAGAAGGGCTGAAAATAGGCCAAACCAATGTCCAGAGACCAGACAAACATGAAGGCTTTATGCTAAAGAAGAGAAAATGGCCTTTAAAAGGCTGGCACAAGGTGACGTTTTCATGACATTCATCTTCAGATCATCTTCATAGAAAGGCTCGTATTTGGTGTCGTTAGGTGGGAAACCAAGAGTATGGTTGGTTGTATGTATAAAGCTAATCTTCAAGCCCTTATTTTAACTGTACAGGCTGCAACCTATCATAACTTTTTAAGTCAGAGATCTGTAATGTCTGTATGTAGGGAAAAAATATTTTACGTGATATCTAAAGTCCAGTTTTGGCACTTTCCAGGAAGTCAAGTGGTTAAGACTCTACACTTCCACTGCAGGGGCCACGGGTTCCATCCCTGGTTGGGGAACTAAGATCCCACATGCTGCACGGAGTGGCCAAAAAAATAAAATAAAATACCTTTTAAAAATCCAGTTTGGACATATTTTTATGTAATCTGCTTTTTTTTTAACTTAAATTAGTATAAATATGTTCTTATTAAATATTTTTCTAAATATGAGATGTTTTTAAGTGCATGCATGTACTCCATTGGATGGATTTATGCCATATACTATACAATATATATCCTGCCATTGTTGAACCAATTCCCTATTGCTGAATATGTAGCATATATCTAATTTTTTACTGTACGATGTGATGAACATTCTTATACATGAATTTCCATTTATGTCCTTGGGATAAATTCCTAGAATTATTGTTACCAGTGCAAACTAAAAATGGAAAATCAGTGATCTTGGAAGTTTTTTTTTTTTTACTGCTTTTTAACATATATGGTTTATTCCTCTCTCCCCAACTCCACATCCTTTTTCCATCTTCCAGTTTTAATTATGGGGAAAATAGTTTGCACTATATTGTTACAGTTACCTGAGTAGCAAGAATTCTGGACATTTAGGGGAAGACAGTTGTCCTCCATTTTCAATATAAGCCTTTTGATAGACCGCCAGTATCTTGTCTGAAATCACTGGAAGAAAATGTTCATTACTCGCCACGCCACATCTGTTGATGGATTTCATCTCAAGGCAGATGGATTTGTGGGTGCAAATGGCGGGGTGGTGGCTGCCCATTGGCCCAGAAGGGGAGGTTATGGATTGTAATGTTCTTGAGGAAATACATTGTTTGCAATTTAAAGACAAAAATTAACAGATGGGAAATGTTGCCCCAACCCCCTATCTCTGAGGGTGGAATAAAAACAGGGCAAAGAGTCTTCTTCCCTCTCACTTGTCAGAAACCTTGGCAGTCTCCCCTGAGTCCATGATATTATACCAGCACCAGGAATCTCTCTCCGCCCTTGTTCTTTCTCGGGTTTTGGCCGACTGGCCATACTCCTTCCTGGAATCACCTTTGCCTTTCATTCTGACCTTACCACTTTGCAGTTCTTCACATCAGTGCCCTTCTCATCTCTTTCCCTGTGACCATCCTATAGGTTATCCCTGCTAGAATTCTTCGATAGATAGAAATGGAAAATTCGAAGGATATCAAAGAAACACATTTTATATGAATTGCTAAGTTTAATTTAGCACTCCCAGCCCATGTTTCAGCAACACTGGCTGTGGTTCAACAGCAGCTCTTTCTGGACCTTCCCTTGGAACGTTTGCAACACAAGCAGCAGCAGGTTCTCCCTTGCATTGCCTTTTCTCCTGGCCTCTAATACCATCACGTATTTATTCAAGCATCAGCCCATTTGATTGCCCATGTCAGAGGCAATCAAGTGTTTTTCAGCTGTAGAGATTCTTTCTTCCAGTGCTTACTTGTCCCCCCAGAACCGATAGCAGAGGGGTTACAGTGGCCTTCTGTGAGTTCTCTGTAGGGTGTTCCCAGTCCCCAGGCCTGACTGCCTGTCACCTCAGCAGCTAAGAGTTCCTGAGTCACATAAAAACTTTCCAACAGGGTAATTTACCAGCCACAGAAAGACTCCCTGCATCTGGAGAGACTAGAGGAGGGCTCTGAACCCATTGTTTGATTGGGTCCTGGGAGCTGTTTGTTCTCCTCTCAATTGTCCATGGAAAGGAAATCAACAGAGTCTGTGGAGCACAAATGGCTAGATTCATTTGGACTGGACCAGGAGGATCTTGGAAGAGACAAAACCACCCCAGTGTGTGTGTGTGTGTGTGTGTGTGTGTGTGTGTGTGTGTGTGTGTGTGTGTGTGTGTGTGTGTGTGTGTGTGTGTGTGTATGTGTGTATGTATACTTTCCCCCTTAATGTAGTTCACAAATAATTTTTAGTCTCCTTTGCTAATAGTGAAATGCAAGTATTTTGCTAAGTGGAGTGCAAGCATGTTGATAGGGCTACTTTTTAAACTTTCCAGATAATTCGTTATTCATAGCTCCAGTCCACTGGCTTCTGTTAACAGACATGGGAATTTTCAGAATTATCCATGGTAGCCAGGGAAATTCAGGAGTTTATCTTCGTGATGGAGAGTTCCCTGTAGACAAGTTCCTTATAGAATCACTGTGACCTAACTCAGGTTATCCTCATTTCTCACTTTCAAAAACACCCCAATGTGGGGACTTCCCTAGTGGCATGGTGGATAAGACTCTGTGCTCCCAATATAGGCGGCCTGGGTTCAATCCCTGGTCAGGGAACTAGATCCCACATGCATGCCGCAACTAAGGTGCCCATCTGCCACATCTAAGACCCGGTGCAACCAAATAAATAAATATTAAAAAACAAACAAATAAACCCACCCCAATGTGGTTCATTCAGAAAGTCTTAGTTGCAGGCCCTGGGATTCCTCCCAGATCCCCAACACCCCCATTAAGAAAAACTGTGGTGATGGGGAGCTCCCTGGTAGTCTGGTAGTTAGGATTCGGCATTTTCTCTGCCGTGGCCCAGGTTCAATCCCTGGTCAGGGAACTGAGATCCCACAAACTGCGTGGCCAAAAAAAAAAAAAAAAAGAGAGAGAGAGAGAAAGAAAAGAAAAACTGTGGTGAAAGATTTCATCCCCATTGAATTATGTGTAAAAGAACCCTGCTAGGTAAATAGTATGGAACTTGAGCTCGGATTTCCTTACCATTTCATGTGACTGACTGTGGCCAGGTGCACTGAATTCAAATACATGAAAATGATCAAACATACTGATTACTAAATGCCAAGCAACGTTAGACCCACACTTGTGAATGTTTTATGTAATTCAAAATACTGACGGTAATGGGATTGTTTGGTTCTTGCAGCGTTTTTTTGTCCTGGATAATGGAATGCTAAAGTATTCAAAGGCACCACTTGATGTAAGTAGACACAAGATTGGTTTTGAATTCTGCTTGAAGTGAGTAACCACCACACTGTACACGTGTTGTGCTATGGTTACCAGCTTTGTGCATTTCTGTGCCTGTAAGGCTTAATAACAACCTACCAAACTTCCATGTTGCATGGAAGGTGTGTTCTTTGCTTATGCTCAGACTAGCATAAAATCTCAAACTGTGCATGAAGATTTAATTTAACTATTGTGATGTGTGTTGTTAAAAACAGAAACTTAAACCTAAAAGCCACCAACTAATAAAAATCACCCTTTCTGTTTGAAAAAACCCACATAGGCCTTTTTTCTGCATCTGTCAATAAACTATGCTTTATGTGCTTTTTTTTGAGATTTAAAGCAACACTTGTTCTTACTGATGTCTTTTTAAGACCTATCTTATGAACTTCGTTTCTATTTCATACATTCTTTTACCTTGGGCATCCTAAACTCTAAAATTATTCCCAATTATTCTTCTTTAATATAAAAAGTAATTGTTTGCATGCAAAACTGGAAGATGCTCTCCTTATCATTGTGTATAGGAGAAATAACAGAGGTCTCAGATTTCAGTCTGTCTCCAGCTCCTTCAGTGAATCAGCTGTGTGTCCTTGACCAGATGAAGGCAACCAGAAGGAAGAGCTGGCTGCTCTGTACACTTGGTCCCAGCTGCCCAGTTCTGCCCCAGCAGCTGTCTTCTAGCTGATTACTTGGGGATGTTCTGGGTTGTAGGTCAAAGACTGACCATAGTTATTTTAGGAACCAGTAAAGATATCTTTTTTAGGATATAAACCGTGCAACCTAGAATTATGAATTGACATTATAGTTATGCCAAAAACAGGAATAAGAGATGAATAGTCTTACTTATTGAAATTCAATAAGTTAAGATTTAAGCTAAGGTCCTGAAGTTAAGATTCAGGACCTTAACTTCAGACCCTTAGCCATTTTCTCTTTGTAGAAGAGGTGTGGTATTCCACCTCCTGTAGATAAGTTAAAGATTACATTAAGCTCACTTCAGTGCAAAAACACACCAAATCACACATCCTTCCAGCCTTTTTACCAGTCTTTTGATTTCAGATTCAAAAAGGGAAGGTCCACGGAAGCATCGATGTCGGACTCTCTGTCATGTCAATTAAAAAGAAAGCTCGGAGAATAGACCTTGACACAGAAGAACACATCTATCATTTGAAGGTAAAGTCACTTTTGAACAGTTTCTCTGGTAGTATCTGGGGAAATCTCTGCCTATATCAGTGGTAAACAGGAGGTTGGTTTCGCCACTACCTACTCCTCTTGTTCATTGTTTTAGGTGAAATCCCAGGACTGGTTTGACGCATGGGTCTCCAAACTGCGCCATCATCGATTGTATCGGCAGAATGAAATTGTGAGATCACCACGAGATGCTAGTTTTCACATATTTCCTTCGACCTCCACAGCTGAATCCTCACCAGCTGCTAATGTTTCTGTTGTGGATGGAAAGGTAGGACTTTGTTATATAAAAATCAACCCAGAAATTGCTTGGAAAATTATGCAGACATGTTAACCAAGTCTCACTTTACAAACCAGAAAGAGAAGATTTGCTTTGTAAACTAACCCTTAAAAAACAATAGTGACATTTAGCATCAAAGTCAATTACAAGTATAGATTAGGTAGAAATGTGGATCACCAAGAGAATTAACAGTTAGTTTTCCTTTCTATGAATGGATTACATCTTAATTTTATATAGCTTTATAGGAATATTAGAAACTAGAGTGAACATTTGGTTAATCAGCACCTAGAAAATGATGTCTTCCTGGATGGTAATAAGAAGGCCACAGAGTTTTCAAAGTGAAACTTGTTTTTTTTCCTTGAGCTGTAATATATACATGACCATGAGAGAGACCAGTGAATTTCCCCATGAGGTTAATGCAGGTGGGCTAGAGAATGTGACTAATATAAGTAGTGGCTCACTTGAATGCCTAGGCACTGTGTTAGGCATTGGACATTCATTCACCTCTAGTCTTTAATATACCTGAAGCTCAGAGACAGTAAAGAATTTTTACAGCAGTTATGTAGACATTAAACAGCTGAGCCAAGATCTGAATCTTCATCTTCGTTTCCAAAATCAGTGCCTTTTTCATTATATGAGGTACCAGATTAAGGGAGGCTGCAGCTATTCTTTGAGCTATATTAAGAGTTCTTTTTCTGTGTTGCTGAAAAGGTAGAGGTGTTGCCTGTTAAAAACCAAGGTTAGGACAATAGATAGGGAGACAGCTGTTTCTGCCTTTGCTTCAATAATTAAGTTTTCTGAACCATAGCCACATTGCACTGCCCAGGGGTCTTCCAGTTTCTCACTTGGCACCTGAAATTGAGAATAGAGACATCTGTGAATAACTGACTGCCACAGGGAGTTGATTTCAGGTGTATTTCAGTGAAGATTCTGCTTTTCTCTGTTTTCCTTCATAGGGATATATGGAATAACATATATCCAAGTTTCCTTTGCAAAGCACTGAAAAACCTCATTGAGTAACTGCAAGAGACTCAACAAATCAGATGAAATGAAATACAGCTGTATTTAGTTTTTGTTATTTCGATGGAAATTACTTAAGTAATTTTTGTTAAATCCCATTAATTGTATTTCACAAGGCTCTCAAACCTTATTTCATTCTGGAGTATCTCTCTCCTAGGAACAGTGTGTTGGGTTAACCCTAGTACTAACTGCTTCTGAAATGAAAGAAAATGAACTGGTAGGTCGGTTTACTTACTGAATGACCCAACACAAGGTGTGCAAGATAGTCCCCAAGTTTCTCTGGGCCTCCTGTATTCTCATCACAGAATAGAAAGAATCCCAGAGTTAGTCCAAATTAAACAAGAAATGTATCCCAGATGGATATTTTTAAAATATAAATATTTAATCCTTTGGTTCTTCCAGCTTCTGCCTTTGTCGTTGGCATAGAGTGTTGATAAAAGATGTATTATTTTCATCCTTTGGGTTATTTATTAAATAACGTGGGTGACATCCAAGAATGGAGAACTGAAACCAAATCCTCCCCATTGTTTGCTTTGGAATAAGAAAGCTCTTCAACTCTGGTTTTCATAGATCTATTGCTCTAGTTACTAATGACATATCTCTGAGATCTCACTCAGTGAAAGATTTCCATTACATTTATCAAAATGCAATAGAGTGAAAAAAAGCTTTTTATCACTTTGCTTGCATTCTAAGCATCAAATTATGAGGCTCCTGGATGTTAATTGGTTTTTGGCCCTGCACAGGTAGTAAATAAGTCTGGGTTTGCTAAGTATGTGCGTCCTTCACTTCATAATGATTTAGAAGAGGCACAATCAGTTATAATTGAATATTAAAGTCAAATATGGAGTTTTTAAGTTGTTTCACCTTTGGAGGAAATAACTTCCCGCTTTTTTCATGGTGTTTACTGTACTCACTTTATTTTTTTTTAATTTTTTTAAAAACTATTTATTTATTTATCTATCTGGCTGCATTGGGTCTTCATTGCTGTTCATGGGCTCTCTCTAGTTTCAGAGAGCAGGGGCTACACTTCATTGCAGAGCGCAGGCTTCTTATTGTGGTGGCTTCTGTCACTGCAGAGCACCGGCTCTAGGTTCACAGGCTTCAGTAGTTGCAACACTCAGGCTTAGTAATTGTGGCGCACGGGCTTAGTTGCTCCACAGCATGTGGGATCTTCCCAGACCAGGGATCGAACCCATGTCCCCTGCATTGGCAGGCAGATTCTTAACCACTGCACCACCAGAGAAGTCCCTGTACTCACGTTAATATCTAGGTACTTCATACAACTTTATTTCACATGAAATCCCTTTAATGGAAAGTCTATCAGCTCCAGATAATAGTAACTTGCCAAGACTGCCATTTTATATGTTACAGTTTTCAATATGCATTCACAGTGCATGGTGGGTAATGTATTTAAGAATCACAAGACGCTGATGAGACCATGAGTTGACCATAAGGGTACAGAGAACTTTCAGAAAGGAAAGGCCTTTAGTCATGAGTTGAGTCCTGCAAGAAGGACACTGTATCAGCTGTAACTTACTGAGTAATTCAAAACTATTGAAAATTTGAGCTGGCAGGTCCTTGTGAGACTGAGATATAACATACTTGAATGTTGTCCCCTTTGCTGTTTGGTGGAGATGGCAGCTTAATGAGTGTTGCTGTTGCTTATAAATTTTGGCCGCACTGAGCTCATACCAACTTTTAGCCAAGAGGCTTCTTCCATATTGTGAGCATGTCTTTTTTTTTTCCTCTCTTTTTTAATGTCACTTTGAGGATACTTGTGTTCTTTTTAGTAACTTAAATGAACTATTTCTGCCTCACCATACACTTTTTTTTTTTTTGTTCCTTCTAGGTGCAGCCAAACAGCTTTCCATGGCAGTCCCCTTTACCATGCAGCAACAGCCTCCCTGCCACCTGCACGACCGGGCAGAGCAAAGTGGCAGCCTGGCTACAGGACTCGGAAGAAATGGACAGGTGTGCAGAAGGTTAGTTCTTGCCCAGTGTGGGCTCTCAGGATGAGCCAGAGAAACAGACACAAAAGGGGCGAATTGTGGGTGCTTCACCTTTCACCCCTCAGGCCCCCTGGATTGCCTCCAGCTTTTTTTTTTGCTTCTAATTTTTATACCCCAGATCGTCTCCTTCCCGTGACTCAGGCTTCTTACCTGTGCGTTCTCCTGCACCCTCACAACTGCTGAATCTGGTTTTGCCCTTCCCCTGACTCCCACCCACTTCAGCCCTCTCCCCTCTTCGCGTTAGTTCCCTCTGGCTTCGTCAGCCTCCCACACCCCGGACCCTGGGGGCGATCACCCAGCTGAGTGCTGCCTTGGGAGCGCCCTCCACCCGCGCTCCTGACCATCCACTCGGTCACTTCCACAGGTGCCCTCTCTGCTGCTCCATCTGGCCCACAGAACAGTGTAGGTGTCCCAGCAACCAACCAGAAACAGCAAAATTATATTGATCTTATAGCCACAGTGTCCTAGTAGTGGTGTGGCTCTATGCACCAGTTATTAAATATTCTGAACTAATACATGATTCTTTCCCTGTACCATCTCTCAGCCTCTTAATCTGCAGACACGTTCTCCTTCCTTGTAATGAGCCTGAGCACGTTGGTCCAACCTGGATGCACAGACCATTTCCAGTCTGTGAGACAGCTTTCGTTTGACCTTCAAAAATGAAAATAACGAAACAAAACACAAAGAAGAATAATATAACAAGTATTTAATAAGTCTAAATTGATTTAATTTTTAAAGTATTTTGAGATGATGTTGGGCCTAAATTTTTTGATATTAAATTTTTTTTCTTTTATGAAGGTATCGTGAAAGGAGATGGTAGATTATTTTCTGTCCTCACTTAGAACAATTGAAATTTGGTAATCTGTGTTCATGCTCCAATCAACTAATTTTTTTTTTCTCTACACGTGTGAACTCAAAGTCTGCAGCATTTTTATTAGCCCTCTCCACATTCCAAACTTAACCTTCATGTGAAAATATGACTTTAAGGGGGATGTTACATTCATAAAGTGTGTCCAGCTAACATTCCATTAAAAGGGTTTTACTTGAGTATATTCACAAAACACATAGACATTACTTTGCATTTATGAACTTCAGTTTGGGGAAGAAGCTAACCTCACTGTCCTAGACACTGCAGGCTGGTCTCCGCGGTGGTTCTAGACCGTCAGCCTTTCCTCTAATTTCTGCCGCCTTGCACACGCCTGTGACATTTAACCTGGCCACTGACATTGCTGAAAATATTGACACTTTCTACCAGGGCAAAATCCATTTATGTGACCAAAATAAATAGACACTGACCTTAATGCCAAGAAGCCCCTGGCTGGTAGGGGGATGTCTTTGAGTCCCTGTGTGCTGCACATACTCTGGCCCCAATCCCTGTGCCCTCTTCCCAGTCTCGGGGGTGATTCTCCTTCTCCCCATTCTGACCATTCTACCTGTGTCCTCGTCCTGCCATTCTCTTCTCCTTCAGGATTTAGTGCAGCAGTGATCTCCTCTCTTGGGAACAACCTCCATCTTTCCCACTTCAGTCACTCCTGCCCGTAGACTCCAACTTCTCTCCCATAATTTGACTTTGCTCTTTTTGCTCTATGGAAAAAGCATTCCTGGCAGCAGGAGGCCATCTGATTTCTGCTGTGTTCTCAGGCCTCATCCTCTGACCTGCCCTGCAGGACCTTCTCTAATGAGCCTCCTCTTTTAGGTCCCTGAAGTTTTCCTTTTTTTCCAATTGCTCCTCCTCTGCTTCATTGGGATTCTCCTCTGGCCAATCTTGGTTTGCAGGGATGATCAAGATTCACTATTCTGCTTTCAGCTTCAATAATAGTAACTATAGTTTATTGAGTGCTCATATGGGCCAGGCACTGAGCTAAGTACTTTACCTATGTGCTTTTTTAAATAAATCTTCACAATAGTACCCAGCAGGAATTATGAACCATATTTTTATAGATAAGGAAACCATACATAGCTCAGAGACGTCAAGTGCCTCGTCCATGTTACACAGCAAGTACTTGACAGAGCTGAAGCGCTAACCCAGACCAACTTGATCCTAATGACTATGCTCTGTGCTTTGGAGATGACAGGCGTGCTTCTAGTTTCAACTGTCATCTCTATTTTGATGATGATGGTGGTGGTAGTGGTGGTGGTGGTGGTGAGGATGATAAGGGTGGTGGTGGTGGCGGTGGTGGCAGCTGGTAGGTATGGGGCATGTCCTGTGCAGCAGGCACTGTTGTAGGTGTTTTACGCACATCAACTCATTTAATCCTCTCAACTCCACATTACAGGTGAGAAAACTTAGGTACAGAGAGGTTAGCTCCCTTTGACCAAGTTCACATAGCTAGTAATGGTGGAGCTGGGGTTCAAACCCAGGCAGTCTGACCCCAGAACATACGCTCTTAATCACTGCACCATATTTCCCTCAGAAAGGCTGACAACCTTCTTTACATCTCAGACCTCTGTATCCAGCCCGTGCTGCATTCCCACCCCCTCCCTTGCTGTTGAGGCACTCGGTCACGCGCTCTTCTCAGCCTGTCTAAAACCAGATTCTCTGTCTCCTCTGTGACAATGGTCCCGGTTCCTGGACTTCCCTGTTTTTGTCAGGGCTGCTCTCATAACCACTCCTGAAGCCTCTGTCATATCTGACCCACCCACCCTGTTCATCCCGCTGAGGCTGAGTTCTGCTGTTTCTTTGAAAACCTGCCCTCTCCCCTCCCCCTCACCGACCCTTCCTCTGGAATTTCTGCTGTCCCGCCTCAGGCTCACCCTTTGCCCAGCCTCTGACTGGTACCCGCACCCTCCGTCTCTTGCTCTGTGGCTCCATCTCTCTGAGAGGCTCCTGAGAAGTTACTGTTCTTGGACATGTTTGCAGTCGGCGCCGGCACTTAGCAGGCATTGTTCCATTGCTCCTGGCTGTGAGGTGTAGGTATTGCTACTACCCCCACCTTGCAGGCGAGGAGTGAAATGCATGGAGGTTAAGGAACCTGCCCAAGATTACACAGCTGCCTGGATGGAGAGGTTGGGACTCCAGCCAACCCACATTTGACGAATCCCAAAGCCATTCTTTGTTCACTGCATGTACTCATCCCTCAAGACGGCTATTTCTTAAAATAACTCTTTGCAAAAATCTCTTCAGGTGGCTCTCCATGAGCTCTTGGGCTTTAGTGCAAACTACGTAGCCCAGCGTTTAACACCCAGCTTTCAGCTTTCTGGCCCTGTCTACCCTTTCAACCTTGCCTTCCATAGACTGAATTAAACTTATTTGCTGTTTCCTGAATGTGGTTGCATATTCCTGCCTCCATGCCTTTGCACAGGCTGTTCTTCCCAATCTGCAGTGCGCTCTCTGCCCTTCTCCACCTTCCTATTTTGCTGACTCCTTTTTAATCAATCTTTCAGACCCAGGGAAAGCTCTGCTGTCTCTTATGTGTGCTCTGACCACCTCAAACCATAGTAACTGTCCCTTTCCTGATCAACCACAGGACTTTTTTTTTTTTTTTTTTTTGGTCTATTCTGATCATTTCACAGAGTCCCAATATTGAGGTTGGTTGCATTTCAGAACTTCATCATGTAACATTTTCTTGAACCCATAACATAGCACATTTACAGTTCCAATACTTAAAGAGGTTAGATGTTCATAGGTCTGGACTTCTGTCAATCCAGGTCTCAAGTATGTAAGGGAATTTCTTGGCTCTTGGAGAGCATTTTTCCCCATAGAAACAAAATGTTAAATTAGTATTTTATATGCCATCCTTATGTACCAGTATATGCCATCACCAAAATGGGTATATAATAGTTCAATGTACAAATTATTTATTGTGTACATTTTCTTTAAACCAAAATGTAAATTCCATGAATCTTACTGTATTGATTATATTCAATATTCCTGGTGCTTAGAGCTGTGCTGGGCACATAGTGTCTTCCCAATCAGTGGTACCTAAATGAAGTAGTAAACGGATAGCTTTGGATATACCTTACTTAACTATTCCACAATTGGACCACATGTTTCTTTTTATTTACTTTTTTAATTTCATTTTTTATTTTATTTTGGAGTATAGTTGATTTACAGTGTTGTGTTCGTTTCAGGTGTACAGCAAAGTAATTCAGCTATACATATACATATATCCATTTTTCAGATTCTTTTCCCATATAGGTTATTACAGAATATTGAGTAGAGTTCTTTTTAGAACAAGGTAGGAATGATGAGAAAGTAAGTAAACTGCTAGATATTTAAGTTTTAAATTTTTTGCTATCATAAACTATCTCAACAGTCTCTTCTTGACATAATTTTTCCTTTTCCCCAGATTCTAAAATTAGATTTAATCTTAATTTAATGGAATTCTAGAGATTTCTTTTTTAAAGGTATTTTTATTGTCTTGGGCAAATCTTTATAATCCTTCCAAACAGCCAGACACTTTGGCAAGGAGTGACATTCTGCCAAGGATTTCATTTCTTCCATATTTTAAATGATAGGAGGGTCAAGGAATGGTGTGGCTTGTTCTAAGTTAAAGCCCTAGAAGAATGATTAAACATCATGCAATTAATACTCCAAGAAGACCATTTCTGGTTTTCATAGAATTTTCTCATCTACCATCTCAGTTGCTACTTTTATTAGGAAGGTAAGAGAGTAAATAGTACTGTCACCACTCGACAGGTAAGAAAACTGCAGCTGGGAAGTATAAAGTAAATCATTGTCTCCCGACCTTTAGTTTTGGATCATTTTGCCTTGAGTCAAGTTCATGCACCAAATTCTCTTTCCATTCTGTTAGAAAGTGTTTTAAGCCCCATTTCTAGATGTCTATGCTACCTACATACACCATTTGTGCAGAATCATCACAGTTATTAAGGAGAATGCATGTAATATTTACGGGATAGAAGGATTAATGGATAGGTAGTGTTAAATTAACGTCCCTGCCAGCACGGTGCTTGTGACGTAGTTTTGTTCTTTAAAAGGCACGTTAAAATGTAGGTCTCTTCCAACCATCTCCTTTCTCCTCTTCCCTCTAACCTTTTCCTTCTTTCTTTGTCCTACTTTTCTCCCTCATTCCTTCCCTTTATCTTTTATATTTCCTACCCTTCCAGGCCTCTCACCTTATTTTCTTCCTGGGGGAAATGGGAAGGGTACAGTGGCGCTGCCTCCCCTGAAAATGCGGAGGGGACAGTGGAGGGGTCCTGGCCACCTCTCTTCTGCCAGCTCCATTGGGTGATTTCCTCTCTTGAGGAGTTTAAAGGCCACTGATGGCCAAGAGTTCCCTGGAAGAACAACAGCAGGACTTGAACCACTCACCCAGGCTCTGCCCTAGGGCAGGTGCTGCTGAGAGACGGGACCTGGGGGGACCTGGCCCCCGATGTACTGCTGCTGCCCTGCTCTCTGTAGAGTGTGCAGGGATTCCGAGTCCTACACGAAGACCTTCACAGCAGGGAGACGTGTTCCTAACAATAAAACTGTACAGTTGCTGAAGTTCCCTTGAGTGTGCTTCTGATGTGACACAGGCCACCGCATCAGGAAAATACGCGCACCCAATTTCACTGAGATTTTAATGGCTCACTACGCGAGTTAACTGTTCATTTGTAAGCGTGGGTTTTGAAATCGCCCAATAAATAATCAGTGGTTTTATGGTTCTAAATGAGACAGGTCTGTTTTCTTTCCTTTGCCGGTATCGTCATTCTATAAGCATAGATCTGCCTAATCGTATTTGCATAATTCAGATGGACTGCCTTTTATTATCATCACCACCACTCCCTGACCAGTTCTAACATATTCTTATTTCTGATTTGTATTAGACCTTGCACATTGCCAGTCAAACCTTGTGGAACTTAGCAAACTCCTGCAAAATTTGGAAATACTTCAGAGAACTCAGTCAGCACCTAACTTTACTGACATGCAGGTAAACATGTTACTGCTGCGGGTCCAAGGACCTTAAGATATTCACTCAGAATTTTTAGTGGATTGTTCTGTGAATATATAAGGTAACATTTAAAGGCAAATGACTACAATAAGGACTGGTTTATATTCTGGAGTTATTCTTAATATTTTTGAATCTTAGTGTCATTGTGTTAATTAAGATATATTTTTTTGAAATGTTTTACATTTAAATACATACTAACTGGAAGTAAATATCTGAATCATTCTTCCATGTTTGTGTTGTATTAGAAATGATAGTTACGAAGATATAATTTAGATACTTTCAGAATTATTACCATGTTTTCATGTAGCAAAAACACTAAAGACCCCTAATCCTGTTTCATTTGGTATGGCAGAAAAATAAGTTTTATGATTAAGTTTTTGTCTCTGTTTTTAATGCCCAATATGCATCAGATAAACCTTTATCTCCTGCTGGTTTGCTTTAGGTGTCTAACAACGATTCTTTACTAACTTGCTGTGCTCTCCTTGTCTATACCTGTATCATCTGTGTTAACTTAATAATGCTTTGTTGCTTTTAACTGCTTGTGTAATGTAGGCTAACTGTGTAGATATTTCAAAGAAAGACAAGCGGGTCACAAGACGATGGAGAACAAAAAGTGTCAGCAAAGATACAAAAATACAACTGCAGGTACAGACTTTACTTTTCCTACATTTATATTTATAGATGTTTTTAAAAGTATTAGTCTTTGTATATCAGTTCATAAAAGTTGAAAAGTTTAAAGCAGCCTTTAACAGCTTTAAAGCTAGTGCTTTTCAGACTGAGTTATATTCTCTAAAATATTGAGAAATCTATTCTTCTTATTCTGGCATAAGTAAAGAGAATTTAAGGTTAAAACTATGTAATATGGCTGTAAAGTGGCATTTTCATTCTCAGTTATGGCCTCTGAACCATTAAAACATATTTTAACAAAAAGTCACCTTAAAAATCTAGACTGAAAATCAAATGGGTTGTAATGAACGTTCATTTATATATTCTAGATCTTAAAAGAGCCTTTTACGTGTTAGCGCTGTCCAAACTGGTATCTATCAGTAAATGAGAGGAGGACTGCAATAGGTTAGAAATTCACAAACTTGGGTTCTAATCTAAGCACTGTGATTTCCTGGCAGTATAATCTCATGCATTTCTGTTACATTTTCTGGGCTTCCATTAACTCCTGGGTAAAGTGATGGCATTGACTTAAGGATCTCTGAATTCCCTTTCAACTCTAAAATTCTGTGATTCTACAAAAATAGATATTATTGGCCATCAACAATCACTTTTAAAATTTGAACTAAAGTCTCCAGGGATCATGATAAATTTACTTGAAATTCATTTTAAATAAGTTATTTAGTTGAAATGACTAGTTTAAATGTTTTAAAGTAAGATCCTCTTATGTTATTGCATTGCAGTGATACGAAATATGGTAAATGCCTAAAGCCTCTTATGTCAAAATTCATGTTACTTTCAGATCTTTAAGCTTGAATTTCTGCTACTCCAATTCTAGCTATATATTATAAAGGACTCTTGCCCTGCACAATCAAAATTAGACTTATGATTTTGCTTTTTTTTTACACTATAAATCAATCTATATTCTAACACAGAGAGAAAAGGGGCTGCTTTTTAGAAATCTTCAGTGTCTTTTAAATAAGAATAATAATTCTTCCTTAATTCTGATTTTATTGATAACATTCTTCATGTTTTAATTCTGAATGTGTAAATAACAAACTCTTTGTTGCTTTGCTTGCTAACCTGATATATTTGAAAACAAATTTTCACAAGCACTAAAGATCTGTTTTTCTTAGTTAGAATGTCCACATTCTATGAGTACAATTCTTTGTGCCCTTCTGTTCAGTATGTTTTTGTGTGTTTTCCCTTCTGTTCAGAAAATTAATACTGTAGAGACAAATATGCCAAATGACTTCACAGGAAAATTGCCTAAAATTGCTTTTGGCAGTTCCATATTTTTTGAACATGTGATTGTCTAGTCTTGTGATGGTTGTTTTTGTTTGTTTGTTTTTGTTTTTTTTTAAAGCATGGTATCTATGGTTATCATGGCCAGGAAAAAGGAACCTTAATTATAAATAAACTAATGGAAGAAGGCCAGCATCATAAGAACATATACATTTGTGGGTAGATATCATTTCAATCTTGTTTTTATAGGGTATCCCACTGAACAGATTCCCAGTCGCAGCTATGGTCTGGAATAGATTGGTTCTTGATAAGCCTGAGCACAGTGCTTCTGGCTGCCCTGCTGTTGTTATGAGGCCCACCATGGTCCCCATGTCACTCATTTTTTTCTGAAGGAAACAGAATGCAATTCTTAATGGCCCTCCTGTTCACAGGCTGTGCTTTTCAGTGTGTGGAGAGTGTATGAAGATTTTTATGACTCATCCAAAGAAGTTGTTCAAAAAGCAAGAAAATATTCTTCATGCATATTCCTGTCACATTTTGGGGTGATTTGTTCTTAAATTTTCATTTATACTTTTCTGCCTTGTTTCCATTTTGCCAAAGAGTAACAAAATGGCCCTTGTGATTCTCGTTTAATTATTTTGGGGGAAATTGAGATCATCTCGTCCCCACACCCAACAACAGCGTTAAACTTTCGAAAGTACATTTTAATCATTCCCAGAGAAACCTCACTACCACTTGAACTGGTAAAACAAAGGATCATAGGGTGAATGCTGCAGAATTTAATACCATCCCTAGACCTTTTCTGCTCACCCAAACAAACAGGCCTTCCAGGATCCCTCAAGATGCTCATTCTCCATCACTGAGAAGTTACTTGGAAGTTTCTTCACCATACACACTTGACTGGGAGACCTTAAAATCAGGGGGACCACTATGACTAATAGGAATGTCATTACTTATCAGTATTTTACCTATAGAAAGGCAGAGCATTTATTTTTACTGTAGTGGATTAAACATACCCACCACTTTCTCCCACCCAAATACACAGGTTTTTCCCTCCTGTTTTAAATGTTTCTTGACCATTGGAATCCCATCTCATGATACCAAGTATTTGTTTTGAGCCCATAATCATCTTACTTCTTGACCACTTTCTTCACTGTTGTGGCCAACCTGCGAGGTTTTTTTGTAATGAATGGCTCATTTTTCATCTCCTCTATCATTTGGAACTTTTAGTCCACCAGCCATTTAAGAAGGAACCTAGACTGTGGTGGTGGTGTTTATTGTTACTGCTATTGTTGTTATGGATATTGTTTTATTTTTTATTTTTTTTAACTTTTATTAATTTTATTTATTTATTTATTATTTTTTGGGGGTACACCAAGTTCAATCCTCTGTTTTTATACACATATCCCCATATTGGATCTTGTTTTATTGAACTTTGTATGCAGCATTTTGTAGTAGTTGTAATTTTTGAAATAATTATAAAATAAACCATTTTAAAAATTGACCTTAGAAAGTAAATGTGAAGAACATGTTATACTGGATGTTTGATTGCTTATTCTTAGGTAAGTTAGATAATGCTGTTGATCTGAATGTGAGTGTTGAAATCTGGACCATATTACTACTTGAAGCTACTTGGGAAGCTAGCTCAAGTATCCACTGTATAATTCATTGGAGACTATAGTTGTCCTAGATGTCTCTGTGGAATTACCTGTTAGAAAAAATACTTCCTGTGTCCCAAAAGTTGAAATTTCTGGTTCTAATAAAAATCTCAGTAACATCATTATGCAGTAAAACAGTTTGGTTGTGTTTTAAATGAGGTGGAGGGAGGCAAGAAGAGAAATTTTATAAGGGTTGCTGTAGAAGAGATTGCTGCTGCTTTTCCTGTGTTGCTAATAGAATGCATTAAATATTAGATCCCTAGATATTGGAGAAAATGAGGAATAGGATGAGGTATGGAGTAGCAGATAAATGATCTGATGTCATTCATGTGCAGCTGTCCTAGATCTCACAGATGCTCAAATTACACTGAAGAGTAAAAATACATTCTTTCTCCTTTTTTTTTTTTTTTACTACAGTAGGCATAAAGGAATTTTGTATAGAAAATATTTTGTCTAAAACAGATTATGTATGCATGTTTGTGTTTAATAAACATATACATATATGTACACAGAAGATTTATGAACATGGAGAGAAATGTGAATGTAATTTGGAAAATTTAAAGAGAATTGGAGATAGAAGAATTTACAGTATTTTTCTGTTGTTCCAAAAAGACTAACACAGCCATGCTGGCTTTTCCTCAGTCTGACTGTTAGGTGACTCTGAGAACATTTCAGCTAATTGGACCTGAAATTATTGCTCACAGCCTTGAAGAGTCAGGGTCTGTCAAATGCAGACAAAGTTGAGTTGATTAGAAGGCAGTGTTATTATCCCTTAATCCTATCCACCAAAAAGAGAAGAAAAAAAGAAAGAAAGGAAGAAAGAAAGCTCTAAGATTCTTCTGCTGGTTTACGCATAGTTGCATATCACTAAATGAAACCTGTGCTTCCAGATTTTCATAGTTGATTTTATAGATGTTATCCCAACACACTGAGGACATTGGGGTTTTTTCCTATACTACGGGGACTGGCTTCCTCCTTGGAAAATTCTTCAACCCAAAAATCCCAATACCATTCTTAATACTGAATCCCAGAGACCTTTATAGTAGGAGAAAAAGTGGGTAGTTGAAGATTCCTGGTGTCCTTCCCCTTACTTTTTCCTCCCAGCTGTTCTTCCTGGCCAACAGGAGGCTCTCATTACAACCTGTTTGTTTTAGCCTTTGCTAAACATTATTTATTTAGTCACTTTTTCCTGAGCTTATTTTTTTTTCTTTGCTTCCATCTACCAAATGCCTTTTGGCTTCGTATAACATGGTATCACATGAATAAAACAGGATGTACATTCATTTTACCTTGAAACGTATGCCGTTCATCGCTCTGTAACTTTCCGTATCCTTTTGGGGGAAGGGTTATATTCAGCAAATAGATTTAAGTGTTTGGGTGCTCTGCTCTGAGAACAATACGCTTTTCTCACAGCACGAATGCCCCTTCAAGCGCTTTTTCAGTGCTACCATTTAGCAAAAGTCAACTTCAGTTAAAAATTCTCCCTCTCCCTTGTCTGATTATCTTTCATCCTCCCATATCCTGTCCTCTCCCTTCCCCATCCCGTGTTTTCTCCTCCCTCCTCTCCTCTCATTCACTGTCAGGAAGGGCCATCTGCGAAGGGCCAGTTCAGCACAGCTCGGCGCCGGCAGAGGCTAGCAGCAGCAGTGGCTACCACAGTGAGTGGACTTCAATCTCCAGTGGACGTTCAATAAGAATGAGAAACTGTGTGCTAGTGTCACCTCCCCTGCTCTCACGGTGCCACAAGCACAGCCCTCTCCTGTGTTGGTGGCGCTCTCGCATGTTCTCCAGCTGTCTTTACGTGGCAGGTGTCGCACACAGGTGTCCAGGTTTGCAGTGGGAAACTGTCACGTACTCCAGATCTCTACTTCTGTTCTCAGTGGAAGAAACAGTTTAAATTCAGGGATGCAACATGGAGTGTGTGGGCGATTTCCTTAAATGATGTGGTTTTTTTAGGGTTTGTTTTTTTGGGGTTTTTGGTTGTTTTTTGTTTTGTTTTGTTTTGCCATGCTGATATGGGAACCTTTGCTAACTGATTTCTGTTTTTCTAAGAAAAGTCATGTTACTAGAGACATAAATTGTGCTTTTTTTGGTAGCAGTGTGACTATTTGAAAAGGATGTGAGAATAAAGAAATGAAAGGGTAAGGGAAGGTGAATTTTGATGTCCTTTCTCAGTGGCTACCCAAACTTACACTTAGCAAAGGAAAATTGTTTTCTGGAAAGAATATTGAGCTCAAAATCAGAAAATATAGTATGGAAAGGAAGAAAACCACAAAGTTAAATGGTGTTTAGTTCACCTCTAGGTGTTGGGTTTTTTTTTTTCTTAAGAGGAAATAGGGTGGATATTAGGAGGACAGAGGAAGTATTAAGGTAGATAAGGCAAATAATCAAAACTTAAAATTGAATAGACAGTGCTTAGAATCGTGAACTGTCCACGTGGAATATGAAATAGAATATATAAACACAAGAAACTTATGCTGGATAAAAATAAATCATAATATTTGCTTAATCATAACATCCTATCAGACTTTTTAAATATAGAGTACTGAGTTTATAGCAAACATGGACATGAGTTTTTTGGCTATTAAATAATATTTCCTGAATTATAGTAGTCTTGCTCTTGCTGATGGTAGAATTTACTTTAAGACTAGAATTGCTGAAAAATATGAAAAGATTTTGGTTACATTGTAGGAGAATGGATACTGCTATACAGATTGTTGGTTTTCTACTTCATAATTAGTGACTGACTCTTGATTTATATCTGGGTACTTAACTGGATTGTTTGAGAGACAGAAATGATTTTGATTATGAAATGAACCAGTGACTTGGAATTTATTAGGGACTGACAAACTCACAGTTTTGTGAACATTTGAACAAACAGATTTTTTGTAATTGATTTTATAGTTAATATCTATCTTATGCACGTATTCAAATACAGATGAATAAAGGATCTGATACTGAAATGGTAACAGATTCTGATAATAAATACATGTAAAATCAGTTTTTAAATTCTTAAATGTAACCTTCCATTTACAAAATTCAGAAATCCAAGTGATTGTTAGAGAGAGAACAATATCTCAGTATGGAAAGGAAGGTCAGTCATTTTATGAAAATACAAATGTTTCCTTAAATAATGGACTTCTAAGATGGCATGCAGAGAAGTGATTATATATCTCCTGTGTTCACTTTTTCATTGCAGATACATATAGTGAATATAATAAAACTGAGATTAGAACCTATTTGAATATAATAGGTTTATATATATATTTTTTAGTTGGGAGTACAAGAGGAAAAGCTTTTGAAAGATGGACGTATTAATGCTCACCCCCTCCCAGGGTAGCCATGACCACAGAGGTTAAGAGTAACTTAAAGCATCTAATGAGCAAAGCTGGCAACATTTAGTCGTGTGTGTAGGAATAACTAGAGGGAACGGTCACTCTAAACCCTCTAGAATCTACAGCTTTAGCTCCATACCAGAGCAAGACAACATCTAGCAGGACCTTCTGCTGGTTCCCTCGGCCCCCTCCCTCACCTCTCAGTGACCTGTCCGCATCTCAGTGACCTGTCCGCATCTCAGTGACCTGTCCCTGGTGATCCCGCCCTCCTGTTCCTTTTAGTGCAGTGGCTCCCCTTCATTCCCTGTCCTTCCTCTTCCCCACACTAAAGTTAGCCCACACATTTTGAGTCTGTCCTACCCTGCTAGGTGCCTTTTATCTGGAATTCTTCCAAAAGACTCCAGTCACTTGTTCCCTTTGCCCACTCAGATGCGTAGGGCAGCTGAGGTCGCTCCCAAAGAGCGGTACGCCCGAGATGTCTCAGAGGTGTATTCTGTTGATTCTTAGCACTGGCATCCACAGTGGTCCCCTTGCGCCATCAGCTACACCCAACAGAATAAGGTGGTGCAAAAGAGAAACACGGGCCCTTCCCTGTGGACAAAGCCCGAGAGTCCAAGTGCAATCCGTACTCCACACAAGAATCCCTGCACACGCATGATGCAGAGGAACAACAGCAGGAGACTGTTCACACTGGCTCTGTGAGTGGTGTACACTCAGTAGCTTCCTTAGACCTGCTCTTGTGTGTTCTCTTACCATTGCTAAATTTCGGTGCCTGTGGTCCACTGTCAATCTGTTTCCCTTTCAGCTCCTCATAGAGAGGTGGTAGAAGCATCTCCTAACAGCCCCCTTCCAAACTGCAGTTACTGGTACCAGAATATTCCAGAATCAGGCTTCCGTCCTGTCACAGGATTTCAAGGAAGCCTTGGATTTCTTTCCTAAGGAGGATGTAAAGCTGCACTTCCAGCATAGAGGTTTCTCGGATACAAACATTGAGAGCTGTAGACACCACCCACTCCAGTCATCACTGACAGAGAACCTCGTTACCATTTAAATTTTTGAATCCCATAATACTCAAATTGATGAATAAAAAACTGAGTAAATAAGTCCCTGGGCTGAAGAGATATTCAATTAGAGTTAGATTAATACATCTTAATTTGTATTCTCAATTTCATTTCATGAATTTTTCTATTAAAATGATCCATTCCACATACTTCTTTTAACCAAAAAAAAAAAAAATCAGTATAAACATTTTCAGTCAGAAGTATATAAAAAATTTGTTTTTAATTTCCCAGGGAGATGGGTGGTGACTTAGAGCACTAGGATAGGGAGGGTGGGAAGGAGTCACGGGAGGGAGAGGTTATGGGAATATATGTGTAAATATAGCCGATTCACTTTGTTGTACAGCAAAAGCTGGCACAAAAGTGTAAAGCAATTATATTCCATTAAAGAGCTTAAAAAAAAATTTCCCAGGGAACTGTCTGACTGCAGTTTGAATAGAGCATTCCAAGTCCCTTTCCCTGTAGGTTATATACAAAATTATTTTTACTGTTTTAATTGCCAATTTAAACTTCCATTATGTTCAAAATATAAATTTGTGGTGTGTTTTTCTTCTTTCTGATTCCAACTTTTAATAGAGAGCCCATTATCTCAGGAACAAGTCTGGGTCTTCACTGGACTCTCTGAGCCTCCACTGCACCCTGGCCTCCCATCACCACCTCTCCCTCAGCCTCCCTACCCACTCAAGGGAGGAGACCCCTGTCCTATGCCATGCCAGTGCTTGGAGTGTCGAGGGCACCTGAGTGCAGATAAAACCCTTTCCATGATCCTCAACACATTTCATTCCCCACCACCGAATACCCACATTCCTTTTTCTTAAATGCTCTTCTAGTTCCTTACATCCAGAACTGTATCCTTAAATCTGAAGACTCCTTGGTCTGTCCATTTCCTCAAGTCACAGTCTCTGCCCATGATCTCCTAATCACCAGCCTTGCCATGGATTCTCTCCGTCCCTCCTGGAGGGCCTTGAGCTGACTGCTCTTTCTAGATTTAGCATCACCACAGTCAAGGTCAAAAATTTTCTTTATCTGTCTTCAAATGTTCTTCCACATAAATCCCATTCCTGTATAGATATCCTTAAAAAAAACAAAACAAAAAACAAACTCAGTCATTATTGTTGCAAAGTTTCCTAGAAAGATTTGCAGCAAATCATTGAACCCAAGGACTCCATTTTCTCAAATAGCTTATCTGTCACTTTTGTGTCTCTTCTCTGAAATAGCCAGAAATTCAGATCCTGATGAGATAAACAGGCTGTTGACATCTCCCAGCCCAGTGTAGCCAAGGTCTCCACGGAGGATGAGGAAGACTTACCTTGAGAACTCCAGACACCAAATGCTTCAGATAACATATATTAACATGTTTATTAGCTTAGCTGAACTAGGGAGAAAGCTTCATGCCCACTTTCCTTTGCAGTAAGCCTTGGATACCTTTCAAGATAAATACCTCCTTGCCAGGGCAAAGCTACATCCTAAGAACTGCCTCCAGTCTCAAGTGCCCTCACCCAGACCCACAGACTGCAGCTCAGGCCAGATTTGGGGGGGGTCTCTGCATCTCCTCCATCCTCTGCATCCTTGGTGCACAGGCACATGCTTGCTGGCCCCCTCTCTTCCCTCTTTTTCTGTCATGAGGTTTAAAGGGAAGTCAAAAAATGGAAAAAAAAAAAAAGAAGTGGTTCCGACATACATATACATGAGACAAGATATTGCTTCCTTCCTCCTGCAGCATATTTTCTGTTAGATGGAGGGTGTGAATCACCTTTTAATTTATAAAAATTCAGCTTGTGGAGGAGTCGAAGAGTCTGATTCTTGAAGATAATTGAATGCATACCTGTGTGGTAAGAATTAGGGGAGGTTACTGGTAATTTGATTTATAAGAGGAATTTGGTATTCTCATTTTCCAAAAATGTTTGGCTGACAGCATTTGTAATGGTCAGGTGGAACCTTCTAGAAGGAGAGGGTAAAGTGCTTTGCCTCCTTACCCATCAGAAGCCTAGCCCAGATCCAGCCTGGGCAAGGAAGTACCTCTAGCCATTTGGGAAAATCTATAGTAATATGACTTTTTTTACTTAATGCTTTTCAATATTGGCCAGTTCATAAGCCATGTTTGTGTCTGTAACAGAGTTGTGTGTAAGGTAAACTACAGTAACTTATACTTAATTTACAAACATATTTTGATAAATCAATTTCAAATTTAATTGTGAGTCCCGTTAAGCCATTATTATATTTACTATTAAACTTACTTATGCTTTACCTAATAGCAGTGGAGCAAGTGAATCTTTCTGTATATGCACCTCTTGAATTTTTACCTGTTCAGTAAGTTCCTGCTCCAGGCTCAGAAAGAAATAGGCATAAAAAGTCCGCTGACCTGAGTACCCGGACTTTGTGAGAGAGGGTCAGCTACGTCACAGTTGAGACTGCTTTCTGCCAGCACCGTTTCAGTGAGTTCAGATCTGAAGCTTATCTGGGATTGTGCCTTTTCTTCCTGTCATTGAGTAGTCATCTCTCCCTGTGACAGTGAAAAGCCCATGAGTCAGTGGCAGTACTAAATCAACTATGGGAAATGAGACTCCTTCCTACCCCAACCACCTACAAAATAAATGAGCACTGTCTCCGAGTGTGTCATGAGAGAGGAATCTGTTATTTTGGAGAATGGAAGAGATCTTTTCTATGGAAGAGAATGTGGAGCCATGTGCTGTTGCTCTTGAATAATTTGTGTCCTCCCCTTGCAGGTTCCTTTCAGCGCTACCATGTCCCCGGTTCGTTTGCATTCCTCCAACCCCAACCTTTGTGCAGATATGGAATTTCAGACTCCCCCTAGCCACCTCACAGATCCTCTGGAAAGCTCAACGGATTATACAAAGCTTCAGGAAGAGTTTTGTCTAATTGCACAGAAAGGTAACAATAAATATAACATGCCCTTCAGAGAAGCTCTCTTCCTTGATGGGAAGTTGCCATTTATTCTCTTATCCTTGTTTAGGTAGTCATGGTAGAAAGATCAAATGGTTTATATATTTATTGCAGTTCTACAGACAAAACGCAGTGGGATATGATGCCTGCCTCCTGGAAGAACAGGCATCATAGGGTTACAGTTTTGACTGAGTAAAGAAAGTATCACTGAGGGTGTGAAAAGGCAGAGAGACCAGAAGGGTGTTATCTTTGATAACTGTTCTTCCTATTGCCTTCAGGCCTGGCACTAGGATTTTAGGTCATCATAAATTAAAATTTGATTTTCTTCAGTCAGAGAATATTAGGATAATGGGATTATCTATTTATTCTCTGAAATTTGCAGACTCAAACACTTCGGGGGGGAAAAAAAGGTGTTATCCTAGGCAGGCCAGCCGACACTACTACTCAACCTCCGTTTTTCATCATTTAATAATACTTGTGAGTGAGCCTTAGCAAGGGGAAAGAAAAAAGAAACAGATTCTGTTTGAAACTCTTTTTTTTTTATGAAACAACACTCACTGATTTTACTTTACGGTTTGCGGTTAGGGAATTCAGCAAGGCTCAGCTAAGCAGTTCTCCTGTGCCGCGTGGCGTCGGCTGGGCTCCCTCGACGGTGTTCAACTGGAGGCTGGGCTGAGTGGCTCAAGCTGGCTTCACTGGCACTTTGGTTGGACAGCTGGGAGGCTGCACACAACCCTGTCCCTCTCCTTCTTCCTCTCCATGGCCGTTCTGGGCTCCCAAGGAATGGGGTGGATTGGCATGGAAGTGGCCAGCTCTGGGCCTGGCACAGTGTCCCTTCACTGCACTCTGCTGGTCAGAGCGTCACAGGCCCGTCCAGATTGGAAGGGAGCAGAAGTCCACCCCACCCTGGAGTCTCTTTTTTGATGTTAAATTTTCAATATTGCTTGTTGCGGAAGTTCAGTTGCTGTTATCAGGCACAGAGAGTAAGAGTATAATAAATAAGGAGGAGGGTAGAGTGTAGGTGGATTGGGCGGTCTTGTCTGTGTTTACCAAGAAAAGCCTCAGCTCCCAAATTAACTCCCTCCCCTTACTGCTCTAGTCTGTAAACTTCAGCCACTGAAATTCATTTTTTTGCCTTATAATAGTAGCTTCCCGGTGTCTTGGAGAAATATACACATTATGTGGTTTTCAGTCACTAACATCATATTATGAATTAATCATATTTATTTCCTCTGGGGCTGCTGGTAATAGGTTATAAAATATTCTTGAAAATGTGTGTTAAATGGAACATCTCAAATACCCCCATAGGATTCAAGAGACTGGTGACTCAGGAAAAGAAGGGGCACACACCGAGGGCGTCTGTGGGAATGCTGAAATCAACAAAAATGTAGAGTCTTAAACCATCAGCAAAGATGTGCTATCAGAGATATTGTTTTAAAAATTCCTAAAGTAATTAAACTGAATCACCTTCCTCCCCTCCTTTTTTTTTTCCCTGTAGATTCTTCAGTTGAGATTCTGTGAGACCAGCTCTCTTTCACCTGCTGTTTTACTCCATGTACATTTTTATTGCATGTCTTAGCTGGATGCTAATCATGTCATTAGACTAGAGCAATGCTATTTTGTTGATGTAATAGCATAGATTTATGGCCAGGAAAGCCAGTAACGTTTACTTCTAATGCAAGCTTGTAGGAGCAGGTAAAATGAATTAAATAGAGACCAGTTTCTAAAGGAAGATGGATAAATTTGGAGGTAGCCCTGGGGAAGCTTTGTGTATTTGGTTGCAATCCAGAGGCTTTCAGGAAATCCTAGTTTCAACAGAATTTTAAAGCCTTTGGTTGAAGCAACATATTTTCTTTTCAGCTGTGCTAAGGAAAAAAGAAAGGGCTTTTCTATGACTATTGAGAGAACTCTTTAGGAAGAATTATAGATTTTGAAATGAATGAGAGTCTGCTTTTAGAGCTGCCAATTGGGTTAACGTATTTCAGCGATCAAGTTATTACCTTAAAATTAGTGACAGCTAGAATGTAGCACATAAATCAATAGATTGTGAGTCCCTCATGAGCCCATTTTCCCCTTTTATTTAGGCCACCGTTTCATGCTAAACTTTCCACTTCTTAAAAAAAACAAACAAACAAAAACAAACAAACAAACAAACAAAACCTTTCTCTTATAAGGAAATCCCTATTTTAGAAGACTTTGCATTTCACAGAAACTATTGTTGTAAAGATAGGAGTTGGAAATTCAACCTTTTTGTGTTTCCAAGTTAAAGACTGCCTTGGATTTTTACCAATGTATGTTGTTAGGTACGCAGAAATGGGAGTGGAGGTTGTTTTTATTGTTGCTTTTATTTTGTTTTATTTGCAGCTTTATTGAGATATAATTGACATATAACAGTGTATAAATTCAAGATATAAATGTTGATTTGATACACTTATATATTGCAAAATAATACCACCATAGCCATAGCTGACACCTCCATCATGTCACATGATTACCGTTTCTTTTATGTGGTGAGAACATTTAAGATCTACTCTCTTAGCAACTTTCAGGTAAATAATACAGTACTATTAACTATAACCCCATCTTGTACATTAGATTCCCCAGAACTTATTCATCTTATAACTGGAAGTTTGTACTCTTTAAAAACACTTCTGATATCATGATGTTTTTGGCTGAGAAAGTGATGCACGCGCTGTTCTTACGACCAAATCATTTCCTACCCCAAAGAGAACTAGTTAGAACTTCTAAAACATCTGTCTGATGTATGTTGGCAGGACTCATAAAATGCTCCTTTTTGGGTACACACTGTGGGGAAATAATTTTTGGTAGTTCTAAATGATTTGCAGGAGGCTTCACTGTACACAGAACTGCTCAAGTATTGCCATCAAATATGACAGAGTAAAACTTGTTCTTTTTTCCTTGTAGGAATTATAGGTTAGTTTCTAAATATTGAAATTTGAAAATTGATAATTTTATATGCTGCTTCCAGGTCTTTGTTGGCTTATCCGTTTTGAAACGCTGAAACTTTCATCCTGATTAATTACCATTCCTATATTTGTTTTGTGTATGGATATGCTGGTAAATTCCATTTTAAGGTTGACTTTCAATTAAATTGTAACATAACCTTTCCAGAAGATATCTGTGCATGAGTTAAAGTACTGAGAATTTTATAATTTTGTATATTCTTTCTGGATCCATTTGATCTTTGTTTCTCACTTTTCTCCCCACCCAGTGCATTCTCTTTTGAAGTCTGCGTTTAATAGCATAGCTATAGAGAAGGAGAAGCTTAAGCAGATGGTTTCTGAGCAAGATCACAATAAAGGCCACAGCACACAGATGGCACGGCTTCGACAGTCACTGTCTCAGGTAAACGAGAGTGTTTGTTTCACTCTCATGACACATTCCTAACCCGATAAGCCAAAGATGGGGGTGGAGGCAGTCCATCATGGGGATGGCAAGTCACCTGAAATTCTCTAAGACATAGCAGCGTCAGTATTACATTTTATTACTTTTCTCCCAGAAAATATCAAGGTAAGAGTGAAAAATCAACCAAACTTGCTTGCAAGCATAATTGCTATTTTGGCTGATTGAATACATTTAATGCCTCTCTGTAGTCATAATGAGGCAGTCCCTGGTTTAAAAAAAAAAAAATCATGCATTTATACATGATTTGCATACACATTTAAACTATTATGTACCAGAATATGTTTGATGCTATGTCAGATAGACAAAATCTACCAGATCTTCCACACTTACTGTTTTTTCCCACTTACGGTACATTTTAATCTATTGAAAATTACTGATAACTCTACCTATTTTTTCTTTTCTGATTTGCACGCTTAGGATATTCTTCTTGTCTAAGTTATGCTCCCTGAATCTAGACTCTTATATTTCAGTATGTATTTTATACTATAATATAGATTACTCAATACATATTATATAGATCTTATTAATACTAATCAAATCCGTATGTATTTCAAGGTTGAAATTTCTGTTAAAAATCCTTTAAAACATCACTTATGCTTTCTTACACTGAGCACTTCCTCTGAAATATTTTCATTTAGTCTGTAAATGCACCTTTCAAACTTCCTTTGAGACTTCAATGTTGTTGTTGATGTTGTGTGAGAACGCAGTGTTTATATAAAATATTGTTCACTTCCTGGTGCCTTGGATCAGAGCGAAGGAGCAAGCAAATCCTGGGTAAGTGGTTTTCCATGTGGATCAGCTCCTGCTTGAATAGCTTCCCTCAGTTCCTGAAAGTTAGACTTAAACTGTCTCACCATGTTTTATGTACCTGAACGGTCAGCTTCTTCTCAGCGTTAAGTTTCATGTTATTGAATGCTGTTTCCTGGGCCACTCTTTCTGCTGTTCGCCATCAAACACTGTCCGTTAAGGTGCATATGCTGCTTCCAGTGCAAAACTAGGGAAACTCGAGCGCCTGAGCATTCAAAGCGGCCCGTGTGTGCCAGTCTGCAGAGGGCTTCCTTCCCAAGCACACGTTAATGGTTTGCCCTGGACAGATCTCACGTCGCGTATCTGTTGAACGCCTAGTCCGTGTTAATCGATCTTCTGAATCGTGATCCTGAAAGGATCACGAATCAGAAAGATCAAAATAATGGTTAGTAAACATCTTGTATGTCATGTTGTAAATGTGTCAGGTACACTTTTGTCCCCCTACATGTTGCAGAGTTTTCTTCAGATGTATTAATGATTGAAGTCTTAGTGGTATGGGCTAAGCTTGTACTAGGAAAAATAAGAAAATGTGCTTGTTTTCCTGCTTGCTTGCTTGCTTTTATTTGCTTGTTGGTAAGACAGAGAATGGTAAACGGATCTGAGTTTGGGAGATCAGATGAGATTAGATATGATGAGGAAGAGAAATTTTAAAGCAAATTTAAAACAAATTCATTTGTTCATTCATTTACTCAGTGTTTCATTCAACTACTGTACATTAGGTACAGTGCAAGGTGTAGGATACCAAGTTACAAGTAGTCCTGGCCATGTTCCCAGAAAGTTCATGATCTGACTAGTATGCTGAGCAGTATTTACTCACAAAACAGTTAAATGGACCACACTGTAGTCCATTCCGAGCGGCACATGGGTGGTGCAGATTTCCAGGGCTCTGGGTGATCAGAGAAATGAGAGATCCCTGGGCTATGAGCAAAGCCAGAAATCAGGTTTGTGGAGCAATTGGTCGTTGATGGACCTCAGGAGACAGCAGCAGCTGTTACCAACATGATAAAAGTAAAATAAAGCAAAATTATAATGGCTTGCATGTTTTCGGTTAGATATTTCCTTCTTTTGTCTAAACATATTTATTTTCATGTAGACTTAGAGCCTCAATAGATTTTTATTGGATTATTTGGGGGGCCGGGGGTGTTATATTTACTTTGTTTCTTTAAACTAAAAAAATGTGAAAATAATTTGGGACTATAAAGATAGTTACACCCTATCTACTAGAGAATTCAGTGCTTCCAGTTCTGTGTTATCACAGCATCTTGGCTGTGTTCACATCCGAGTGTCTGTACTTACCTTCCCATTGGGTAGGTCGTTTCCTCCTAAGCTCTAGGGCTCAGGAGAGAGGCCCTGGCTAGAAAGAAAGATGTGGATACCCCAGTATATTGAATTTATAGGTGTTGATAGATTTTATTTCAGTCAGAATAAAAGAGGTCAATGGTACTGCCATAGGGAACATTAGTATTTAAAGGACAAGCTAAAAAAAAGAAAAGAAAAGAAAAGAGGATCCTTTGATGGAAACCCAGGGAAAATAGCTGACGAATTTAGATAGTTATGACCATTGAGATCACGAGTAAAGAGTTTTGAAGATTTCAAAAACGAAAGGTTTAACAGGATCTGACTTAGCAGCAAATGATATATGGACTGAAAGTCAACCTTGAGTTTGGTAGTCATCTAAGTTTGTTTGTATCATGAAGGGAAGGAACTAGCAGATAAGGAGACATTGAAGATGGGAAACAATTAACCGATGTAGCCATCCTGGTTGGCTAACTCTATTATTTTCATTGTTCCTCTTTAAATATAGCACTAAGGATTGAGCAAGATATAAAATAGCTTGAGCACATTGAGACAGCTGTTCTACGTATGTTTTTATGTTAATATAACTTCACATTATAATGTGATTTTAGGTAGCCTAAAGACATCTTTGATCCTTATTCAAGTATCATCAGTTAAAACCCAGATATCTTTTTAATGAATGGTTACCAAGCCAAGTCTCCCCCCACAAAGAGAAGGAGAAGAGAGACTGTGTTTAAATAACTTCTTATATTAGTCTAACTTTTTTTAAGCTCTTTATTGGCATATATTTGCTTTATAATCTAACATTTTTAAAGCTTATTTTTTATTTCACATAAGTCCTATTTGATAAATGCGTAATGATTAAAATGCTGCTTTTCAATAAAGCTTTTAAATATATCAACTTGGCAAATTCCATCATCCTTTTAGAAGGTACATAGAAAAATAAAATACATACAATTAGCATTCTTCACTGCATGTTCAGCATAAATTGTTACCTGCCTTGGGCGTGTAATAATTTGCAAGGCTGAACAGTATAATGAATTTCTCTTCTAAAGGAGTATTTCATCCTTGATCTATATGTATACAAAGACGTACATAATTCTGTTGTACCACATGAAACTTTAAAAGTAAACTTTTACACCTGAAAGGCAGCATAGATGTTGGATTTACACCTGTAGGACAAGGTATTTTATGTGGCATCTATCTCTTTATAAATGACTTTATTTCACAGTAGCTATAATTTATATACTGAACACCAAAATCAAATGGTATATAATAAGACTCTGGTAAACTCAGCACCCTAAGATTACTATAATAAAAAATTCGACTTGACCTGAGTCTGTCTTCAATACATTAGTGTTTGTCACTATTACTAGTTTGATTTCCGGCCCTGAAGTTTGTGCACAGCTTGTGCTAAATGCTTTGGGCGTTGGGTCCATACAAATGTGGGCAGCAGATATGCCCCGTACTCCGTCTGGAATTACTATATTTCATTCAATCAATACCACATCCATTGTTAGATGTGCCATCATTCTGTGCGTTACTAAAAAAGAAAGCCATCAGTTAAACTGACCAGTGCTTCAGAGGTGTTAACGTTGGAGGAATTCTGCGTTTAGTATCAATGAAACGTGGTATGTATGGGAATGTAAGCAAAAAAAGATTGCCTTAAGGCACACAGCAACATAATTAAAATCCTAGTCATAGTATTTCCCATCCTTCCTGTCTACAACATATTATACATCCAGAATAAGTATTCTGGGTTGGGATAAATGTTTGAAGTGTATTTGTTCCTGAATTTCACCGTTCCCTGAGACTTGGCCACATTTGTTGTATATGAAGTTATTCTTCATAGGATCCTTTACATCTTTTTTTAGCTATCCAGTAGCTTTAGATTGTCAGTTTGGACATAATTTGGCAATATTTATTAAAAGCCTTAAAAATATTTAATCCTTTGACCCTTTGGTCCATGGCTGATATGTATCATCTAAGGTAGTAATGCTGAATGTTGAAAGGCAATATGCACATAAACATTCGTGGCAGTAACAACATAAGTGCCCAATAGTAGAAAATAATCACTTGTTCCACAGTTATTAAAATCACATTTGGGAAGAGTTTGCAACATAAAATAAATATCTGTGTACAAAGAATAAGTGGCAGACACTGGATGTAGAGTGTGTTCCCATTAAATAATGTGAAAAATGCATAAGGAAAAAAGCTAGAAAGAACTATACCAAGCTACCAAAAGTTGGTTGATTGGGTAGTAAGGTAATAATTTTTTTTAATATTTTTCTACTTTTTTGTGTTTTCTAAATACACTATCATAGTATTTATTTTAAAATAAAAAACAAGGTGATTTTTATGAGATACCCAGGATTTGGTTCTTGACAGCTCTAGCTTTGACAGTTTCCATACTCGTATTTTCTCTCCTTTTGAACCGGTTTTGCTTTGAAGTTTAAGTCTTCTGGTGATTCCGTATTGCCCTATGTTTCATATCCTTCCCTAGCCGTCAGGCTTCTATGCGTCCTTCCCAGAACCACAGTTCCATTCAGTAAAGTGCATATTCCATGCCAGAGTCTCACCCAGTCTAAGCTAAATTCTCACCCATTGTCTGCCTGGAGGGGGTGATCGGAGTTAAGAACCAAGCCGGTGAGGATTTGGGCAATTAATTCTGGCTCAGAACTTCAAGATGGTACCTTATTTTCCAGCTCGGTCAGGAATGATGTGTTTCTTGCATAATATTACACTTGAATGTGTATGAGGGACATGAGGTGTGGGAAAATGAGTATACTTTGTGGAGAGTTTGTACTGCGGTCTGAGTTCACTCATGAAACCGAGTAGTGAGAATCTCGGCACAGTTCCTGAGCCCGAGGCTGCTTCCTGCCTGTCGGGGCTTGGCCCCATCTGCCACTCCTTAGGGCACTGTTATTACTCACAAGTTTCTGTGGCTTTTCTTGCTCATGAGCTTGCGCGAGTGGCTGGCGGTGTGCCTCCTTTTCCCTCGCTTCACCACTGTACAGGCTCCGCGGGTGCAGTCTGTATGTTGTTTCTGCCGTCACCTGGGCTCTTCTATGTTAATTTATCACTGATCATGTCATTTCACTGAGACTATCCATATCCCTCAATGTTCCCTAGGATGTTTCCATAGTATCGTTGTAGAGAAAATAGTTGAGCTTCAGGCAGGGAGGTAACGAAAGTGATCCTGAGCACTCCTGAGAGCACTCACGATGCTTGGTTGTAGCCAACCTCAAAGACCGTCTGTATGATCGAGGCAAAAGGAGGAGCCGCCCTGGCAAGGCGCACAGACACGGGCCGTTGCATGCTCCGCATCTGCTTACATTTTCCACCCTGGGGGTTGCCAGAGTTGAAATAGTATTTATTTCCATGCTTTTTTGTGTAATGTACGTTTTTCTACCACTGCATATATATTATTAATACAATATTCCTTTAATTTTCAGCTCATTTCCTACTGATATTATCAGCTAGAGGCTACCCTGTGTGCCTTCACATTGAAAGAATATTGGATGAGATGAGAGCTTAAGTGGGAATTTAACTTTCTTAAATATCCAGAGCAAGCAATTCTACAAGTTTCCTTATAAATGGCAAACTTGTGTTTAAAACTCCCACCCTCTGAAAAAAAACACTCACCCTTGCCCTTGAGTTTTTGTGGGGTTGTTTTGTTAACTCTGTTCCAAGGGCAACAGAAGGTGCAGTCATTTTGGAGGAACCTTTGGTTGAGGTTTGTGTGAAACCCTGAGGTCATGAATGTGATTCTGTAATTAAACCCATCAAACAAGCTACTATAAGGCCTCTTACTGCCAAGACAACGAAATGTACCTGGTTCCAGTTATTTCAGTAACTAAGACGGCTTCCAGTATACTTGTGGACAAAGAGAAAATAATGAAAGAACAAATAAGTGTATGTAAAGTAGCCACAACGGATAGGAGTGATGCATTATTTTTTTTTTCTTCAAATTTCAAGCTTTTGAGATTCTGCTCCAAGAAAAAAGATCCTGAGCACTTTTGCAGAATACAAAGATATTAGGAAGCACGTGATTTATTTACTAAAAAAGCAATCACCTTTTTTTCTCACTAACACATCCCTGTTTTCTTAGAGAACTGGACACATATTTCCTCCTGTCTGCAATGTAAGGACTGTAGGATCTGTGTCCACCGTTAATCCGTCAATACGTGACAACCCACAAGACCAAGTGTGTTCTGTTTTACACATGTTTTACAAACTGGTTCTAAAGCCGAAAGCCAAAAGCTGTGAGTGAACAATTTTCTCCTTAAAAAGCAAAAGCTGGGTTGAAGGGAGAGAGGCGAGGCTGTTCTGTGCTCCATGCTCAAGGACTCTGCACTGCCAATGCAAGTATGAAGTTTAGCCACTTTGTAATTTCTCCTGGGTGACTTGATAGATACAGAGTTCTAGTTATACTCTTATATTTGTACATTTATTGGTTTACTGTAGTCATTGATTCTGTACAAAGAAAAGCAGAATCCTCACTCCCTGGGGCAGATGTACTCTTTAGTAAGTGCTGACATTTATCTTGCACTCTGAAACATTCACTTCCGTCTTCTCTGTCTTCTAACTGCTGATTTTGATGGTAAGGAAAGGACCTGTCCAAGTTTTCACTGGGCTTTGTCCTCACAAAAGTCTTTTAGTTCAGACTTGGTGTAATCCAGTCAGCTACATGTCTCCTGTATATGGAACAGTTTCCCATGCACTAATGAGATGCAGGTACCTATGTCCACAGGGTCCCAGTAGGGAGCCCATGCTTATGTAAAGCTGTTCTCTTCCCGCCACACACACTAAACTGGGGCATAGCAGATGGTGTTTTACTGATGCTGAGTTAGGGTGTGTTAAAAGTCGTGAGATGCAGATAGCTTGGAGTTAGTTTCCGTTCTGTGATATGTTCTTTACTATGCTTATGGATGTCTACACTGTTCAGGGAAGGCACATTTGGTCTATACTTGACTTGGTCCTGCTGTACTGTCATAGATATTAATTATGTGCTCCTAGAAAATGGAAATACAACTATTTTCTTTCACCAGACTAAAATATAGCTCTATAAAATAGTTCATTGTTCATTCCATTTCCAAATAATTTATAAGATATCTGGCTTTGAAACAACTCCCAAACTTTAGAAACCAAAACAAAAAAAAAATGGAAAGAATCAATAATTTTTATCCTAGGGTGTACAATGTGATATATATGTGGTGGTAGACTGGGTTTGGATGTAATGGGCCTGACTCTAATGAAGAGAAAATTCCATGAATCATTTTTATGAAATCCATGAACTCTTTCAACCTACTAACCTACCGAGCAGTAGCCTTATATTGCAAAAAATGGATGCCTTAATTCTGAGCCATTTATTTCCTTCTTACTAGTGGGATCTGGGCTGTGGTGGCTCCAAAAGTTACCGCTAAGAACATCATAGACTTTGTTGTCTAAAGTGTACCTGTGTGCTTGTTCTGCTTTATGCTTGCTTAATAACTTGAAATTACATGTGCGGTTTTTGTTATTTTAAGGCACTCAACCAGAATGCTGAACTAAGGAGTCGGTTGAACAGAATACATTCAGAATCTATTATTTGTGATCAGGTTGTCAGTGTAAATATTATTCCTAGCCCTGATGAGGTAAGACTCATTTTTAATAGATGTAGAATTCTTATTTTATAGCATCTAAACCTACTGCATATTTTTATTTATTTTTATACAGTTCTTTCACTGCTAATGTGATTCCCTGCATAATTATTGTGTTGCTGACAGTTCAGTGTTCTTTGGAGTGAAGGATGTACATGAGCTTGACATCATTTATTCTTGGTGATCAGCTGTCTATTTTTATTTATTCCTGTGTTCGTCTCATGCTACTGAATATTTAGATTGCATGTACTCAGCCTGTAAATTTCCTCTCACTCTTCATTTGAAATATGCATTACCATCAATGGCCCATGAACTGTTGAAACAAACACTTCTGGCTGAGAAGGTGCTAAATGAAAGTTTTCTTAAGGTTTGATTTAAAAGTCCTATCTAAGAAGAGAAGTCACCTGACCTTGCTGAGATAATACTGTTAGTGCTGCTATAGCTCCTGCTGCTGCTGCTGCTGCTGCTAATTAGTAGTTAACCTGTGTCTAGTGAATGCTTACTATGTGCTTGGCATTGTGCTAACCCACTTTACAGGTCTTATCTCATCTGACACCCCCAACAACTCTCGGAGGTAAGTGCTGTTATTATTCCATTGTTGAGGAGAATTTTTGAAGAAATGGTAAGAGGAGAGGAGAACATTCAGTATTGGGGCTAAATTTGAGTGTATAATTCTGTTTATAGCCCTTTATAAAATTATTATTTTTAGCCATGAGAATTTATATTTTTCAACAGTAATACCTATAACAAGGTGAAAGTTTTAACTAATACTAAGGCCATATTTGCAACAACCATAAACAATTCTTCTAGAAATCTGCAAGTGCAAGGGTTCTGCCATCTAACTGTTTAGGAAATTCCATCCCCAGACAGCTTCTCTTTGATGTGAGTTACCCACCCTGTATCCATCCATCTCCATGGGTCCCATGATCTATGATCACACTTATGCCCATTCAACTGCCCAGAATCGAGAAGTATTTCTAAAATTTTGCCATTCAAAAATTACATAACAATCTCAGTTTGAATATTCTTTTCAACTTAAAATGTATACTAGAATATATATATATATTAGTTCTCTTACATATTTTTCTGATCGAAACTTAAATTGTGTTTTGAAAACAATATTTGTTACTCACTGAATAAAAGTTCAGTTTGAAATAAGGTTTACTACTCTAATCATATGTTTCATTGGCTAAAATTCATGATCAAATTGGAAAACGACTTTTATATATTCTGTCTCAAAAATTAGTCATGTGGACTATTTTCTTAGCATGTCTCTAGTGGTTTCTACAAATCCTTCTTGAGGCGTGGTATACTGGTTAGAATACGGCTAGTAGCGACAGGCCTAAGCATCGGACAAGGAACTTGTCTCCACTGTCAGTTCAGTGTACTGACAGGGGCTCAGCCTGTTACATTCCACCAAATGTCAATTGAGCATAGATTTAAAATCAACTCACCTTTCAGCTGCATCTTTTGAATTCTTCAGGCATATTGGAAATAAACTCATTCAGTGGTCATTACTCAGTTGCAAGTGAAAATTACTGGCAGTCACCACCCTTTTAACATATAGTGTGAATTTTTCTAAAAATCTGGCTAGGACATCATGGTCTAATTTGAACAAATAGCTATTCTTACAGGGAAGAAAACGATTACACCATATGCTTTTCTCTTCTGTAGGCGGGTGAGCAAATCCATGTCAGTCTCCCCCTGTCACAGCAAGTAGCCAATGAGAGCCGCCTCTCCATGTCAGAGTCTGTCTCTGAGTTCTTCGATGCCCAAGAAGTGCTCCTCTCTGCAAGCTCCTCAGAGAATGAGGTAAGGTTCCTTGTTGCATCAATGCCAGCTGCTTCTGTCCATGAATTTGGATTAAAGAAAGTAAGACTGTGGAACTTTTTTTTTTTAACATTATAGTACGCTGTCCAAATAGTAGCAAAGCCAAAAGCATGCAAACTATATAATTTCCATTTACTGAGCCCTTAACACTCTGGGCACCAACTCAATAGTCTTAAATTTGATGAATAAAAAGAAGGAATCAAGATGTATTCTGACTTACCTGTACAGTTCATATTTCAAACAAATAGTTGATAACAGATTCCTTTATAGAAGGAGACTAGCTAATAAATGTATGAAGAATGAGAGAAGAAGAAAATTACCATTCGTGTTTGTGCACACACACACACACAACACACATACACGTCCATACACATCCTTGGCAGAGACATGACTTTGAACTTAGAAGGATAATGTCTAGCATGTATCTAGTTGGGTAATTTTGATTTGGGGAGGTTACCACTGGCTACCATAAACGCTTTATTGGATTGCTTGTCATGCTTATAAATCTTGGCAAGGCCTTGGAAATAAGAAATCTCTTCCTTGGTCAGGTTACAGAAATTCTTTTCCTGAAATTTAGTCAAATACACTTTGAATTTTTTTTTCTTTTCTGGTATGGGAAAAGCAGCCAAAACTCTTTCCCACACAGTTGTTTAAGAATTTTGTCATTTGAGATTGTAAATCTGCACTGCATTTTTACAAAAAGGAGCTGAGATAGTTGCTAAATGTTATTTCCATATGCATAGAAAATAGATTGGAAGGAAACACCCTGATAATTAGTAGTAGTTCTTTTCGGACATTTGGAATTATGAGTGATTTTAGAAACAAAAACAAGTGGAAGATAGAAAGAAATGATGAAGCACATCACTTTTATAATGGAGAAAAGGTAAAACAGGATTCTTGCATCAGGTACTGAATTTCTTACCTCCTCAAGCTAGACACCTGCCTCTCAGATTCTAAGTCATACGTGAACAGATTCAGAGACTCCCATTCACAAGCCGGAGCACTCGTTTAATTATTCATCATGATGATTGATGTTATCAGATGGACAAAAGAATCATTCTTGCTGATTATGTCTCTCTCCCTGTAGGCAAATATGCCTGCGAAGCCTGATTCTAGTCAGGAGGCTGTCTGGTGAGCAAGGAGGGAATGGGAGTAGAAGTGAGTTGAGTGAGCTGCAGTCTGGAAGGGCCAGGATGTAGTAGCTCCTAACTTTCATCTCCACTCTCTCTCCCACGTGGGTGGGGAATTAGTGTCTGTGAGTCAGTCTCCACACCTAGGGGAGCACAGGGCTAGAGACATGCTAGCAGCATTTTCTTCTCTGACTCTCCCTTTCCTGAGCTCCCATCGCTGACCAGTCCTTTGTCCTTATTCAGGCAGACAAACTTGACGGTACATCATCTGGGCTTTGACCCATCATCTGATGACTTTATAGCAGACCTCTCAGAGATCAACCTTATTTCCCTACTTCTAGTTCTTGGGGAGCACATCCAACTGAGCGCCCAGTTGCCACTCGCACCAGCCGCTGGCAATACAGAAATGCAGAGGATGCGAAGCAGGTTTATTGCAGGAGTCCAGGCAAGATGGTGGTGCCACCCCTGGGGAAAGAGGGAGCCAAGTGGCCGTTAGAGGGGCAAGTTAGTAGCGGACAGAGGCACAGGTTACACTCACTCTCAGGCACTGTGAGTTTATCAGACCTCCCAGCGGAGTTATCTGGCGGCCTTCTGGATATTCAAGGCTACAGCTCAGGGAGAAGGCAGGTCTGAAGAGAGAGCGAGAGTCAGCTCAGGATCCACGCCACCACCTGCCTGTGAGACATCGCCACCTGGGTGCTCCAGAGAACCTCTAATTCAGCATGTGCGAGTGAATTAATCAGCAACCCTCTTACACACACACACACACACACACACACACACCCCCCACGGGGAAGAACACAGACTCACCCCTACTTCTCATATGGCTCTTCTAAGTGCTTTTTTTTTTTTTTTTAAACAACAGTTTATTTTCTTGCATTTCTGGAGTCTGGAAGTCCAGGGTGCTACGTGCTTTTCTACCCACATGTTCACAACAAATACCTGAGTTTCCTCAGTATTTCCCTTCACTCTCTGCCTTCCTACCACCCACCCCCCACGTTGGGTTACTTATCGGGTTCTGTAATTTCTGTCACCTGCATGCTCTCAGGTATCTACATTTTCCTAACGCTTCACTGCTGATGCTCAATCCGATCCTCCGTCGGCTCCCCCACCCTAAAGCACCCTGTCCATCTCCATAACTAGTTTTCCTGCCTCCTTTATTGCCCCCTTGCATCCCTCTTCCACTGGGCAGCCTGACTCCTCTTCCCAAAATTCAAATCCAATGATGTCCCTAATCCCCAGTGTCCTTAGGATGACAGTCTAAACTCCTTAGCTGTCGTACAAAGATTCATAATCTTATCTGTGTCCTCACCTGCAGCCTCTTGGAACCTCTATTCTTTTGGTGCCTTCCAGAGGCCAATGGAGTGCTTCCTGGAGTTGTCAATTTGCTACAGACACCCCATGTCCCTTACTGAAATAAGGAATGTGACTCTCTCTTACAGCCCACACCGGAAGGAACTAAACTATATGTCTACTCCTTGTGACTGTATCTTACAGGTTTTCATAAAATGACTGTTTTTTACTTAAATCTTTTCCCAAATACTTTACTCAGTCGTAAGTATTTGAAGAGGCTGGACCAGGAAATAAACCCAAGTGACAGGCTCAGTGTTCTCAAGGTTGCTCTTGCCCTTAGGTTAAGACTTTGTTCCTGACGCAACCTCGTCTGCCCAAGTTTCTCAGTTCCCTTGTGATGAGATGCCCCCAGAAGGCTCCTTGAGTCTCTGTGCAACAGATTGGACAAGCGTATCTGGGGGGTTTACTGTACACGTGAGACTCCTTGTAGCAGCTGCAGGATGGGCTTACCTGCATATTCTACAGGACAGCTGCCAAAGGCTCTTGGGCCTCTGTGTTGCCGCCCACCTTGGCTGAATCACTTCCAGAGCCAGGCGTTCAAATTGCTTGCTTGCTTGCTTGCTTGCTTGCTTCAGTCTACTCAAAAGTCACCTTCTGAGAAGCCTATCCTGGATGCCCTAGCTGCAGTGTAGAGCTGCCACTTCCTTCTCACCCATGACCTTTCACGTGCCTCATCCTTTCTGATTTTTTTCCATCGTGCCTGTCACTATCTAACAAAATATATATTTCATATGTTCATCGTGTGTCTCCGCCACTGCAGTGAGGGCAGAGATTTCACCACTCTGTGCCCAGCGCTAGAACGCTCCGGTGAACCCAGAACTCAATAAATATTTGCTAACTCCATGAAGGAAACAATGCTTATAGCTCCTTACACATGATTAATCTGAGAAACATCTGGGCCTTCGCTGTCTTACATTAACATTTTCCATGACTGAGAGAAAAACCTTTATGGGCTTCACTTAATGAATGTGCAACCTCTTTTTTTTAAAAAAAAAAGAAAGTTCTTCTTATTTCCAGAATGATCTACGTCCTTGCCTCTACTTTTAAGCTTGTTTCTGCAATTCTGCACGCCTGGTCACATTTAGAAAAAAATATTTCTGGAACTCTTTTGAATCCCAAACCTCCTAAAGAGAAATATTTGGCTCCAAGACTTCTTGACCTTGGGAGAGGAAACAAATATATATTAATTGTTTCATTATAATACTGCAGAGCCTTAACTTTATATACAAGATAACATGAGTGGACCACAGCCAGACTGCCCAGCCTTAGCTACTGTTCACACATATGGTGATACAGATCTTATTCAGGGCCCACTGTCACTGTAGAATTCTTTTATATTCTACACGGAACTTTCTACAGGGACATGGATATTGGACCATTTCTGTCATATATTAGTTTGGCTGAAATCAGAAATTGAAGAGGAATAGACTGATTACAGCTTCCACACCTTCATGTAATAAACATGCATGCAACATGAATTAGGTTTGGGCAGGCATTTGTCTCCTCTAATATAATTGGATGTGATTAGCTTTTTTCAGAGAAATCACATGGAAGAGTTTGATTTACTTTTTATTTCTATCAAGCTTTAGACTGTGGCTTTCATGGGCCTAGAGGTTTACCCTTCCATTTTGTTACGGTCAGTGGGAACTGGAAGCCAGCTGCAGTGGGAAAATACAAATCAGAAACAGACTTTCTTCTCAATTTGCCATCTTTATAGCCTTGCTCAGGGTGCAAAAGCAAAACTGGCATTATTCATTTACACATAAAACCATTCTGAGTATAACTCTATCTCACTAAATATATGAATTCTTCCCAACTCTGTTAAAAACATCAGCAATAAATCCAGAAACCTTAAAGGCAAAGGCTGATTGCTTTTATTACATACAAATTTAAAACTTTTACATGGCCAAAGAAGATGGCCTAAACAACATTAAAAAGTAAATTGCAGACTAGAAAAATGTGCAATTTATGTGACAAGCTGAAAAGTATGTGCAAGATAAGACAGCAATTTCTCAAAGATGAAATTCAACTTTAAAACGAGATCTTTTATGTGTTAGGTAATACTAATATAGATTGATAATGTATAGTGTTTAAATGGGCGTGAGCGATGGATGCTCTCATATACTGATGGAGACAACAAAGTAATACAGTACAGTCTTCCAGGAGAGCAATTTAGCAACATACAGCTAAAGCCTAAAAGTGACTCATTTGACCCAGCAATTTTGCTTCTGAGAATAAATCTTAAGGAAATTTCCAGACAGATTCACAGAAATATGTTTACAAGGATGTTCATCCAAGTATTGTCTATAAATAATAAAAAATTGGAAGCCACGTGAATGCTGGTTAAATTCCTTGTGTTATGTAACTGTCTGATGAAATCTGTTGGCATTCCAAGTACAGATGAAGAGCTGTATTTATAAGTACGGAAATATATACAGAACACCCTAAAATAGTATATAAACCAATCCCCTTTTTCAGTATCTAAAGATAAATGTATCAGTGTGTTTACACAGGCATTTTGAAATTGGGAGTAATACCTATGAAATGTTGAAGTGATTTCTTTTAGATGATTTTCATATCGTTTGTTTGGCTTCATGTAATTTCTAATTTTTTTTTTTTTTAATTTTTTTTTTTTTGGGCACACGAGCTTAGTTGCTTCGTGGCATGTGGGATCTTCCTGGAGCAGGGATCGAACCCGTGTGCTCTGCAGTGGCAGGCAGATTCTTAACCACTGCGCCACCTAGGAAGCCCTGTAATTTCTAATTTTTAATGACAATGTTTTGTTTCATGTTCAGAAAAAAATATAGCATTATTTCTATTTTGAAGAAAGTAAATAAATATCAACAGTTTTCTTGCCCATAGTAGCAACATTGGTTTTCCCATTCCTCTGAATGGCTCTACAGTACTTCTCTGTTTTCTTATCTGCTCTGTCTCTAAATCCCCTTAGTACATATGTTGCCCCTTAATTTTCATCTTTTTCTTCTCCTCCTCCTCTTCTTCTTACTTTTTTTTTTCCTGGCTGCACTGGGTCTTCGTTGTGGCATGAGGGCTTCTCTAGTTGCAGCACCTGGGTTCTAGAGCCCACAGGCTCAGTAGTTGCAGTGCACGCAGGCTCTCTAGTTGTGGCTCACGGGCTTATTTGCAGTATGTGGGATCTTAGTTCCCCAACCAGGGATCAAACCTGGGCCCCCTGTGTTGGGAGCACGGAGTCTTAACCACTGGACCACCAGGAAAGTCCCTGCCCCGTAACTTTACTCTTATGTGAATTTTGGTTTCATTTTATTCCCATGTTTTTCTCATGTAGATTATGGCTTAATTCTCAATTTCTCCCTGTCCCTTAACCTTTCTCCTCTGCCCCCAAATAATCTGCCAGATTGTGTCTATTATACTTCAGATGTGGTTCCCAAATGCAGCTTTACTGCTTGATTCTTACTGTGGCCATCTTAGTGTTATTGGTCAATATTTGTTGCCCAGATCTTTGTAGAATCCTATTATCTGGCCTCCCTAGGGAAAGCTACTAAGTATCTTCCTGAGAACTAAATATGATTCTGTCATTTCCTTGCATTTAATAACTCATATGATTGTATGTGAACACTTTACGTTGCCATGAAATGCCCTGCACAGTCGGACCTCTCTTGTTCACCCTGTCCTCTGATACAGCCACTCAACTTCTTAGCATTCCTGGAATAAATGTTTCTCTCATGGTCCTTGCCTTTGCACACTATGCCTTCTTCTTGTGCTTCTCCCCCTTCTAACAACTGGGCAACTCCTGCATCCTCCAACACCCAGCTCAAATAGTACTACCTCCAGGCAGCCTCTCCTGACTCCTCTAGGGGGATTCATAGGGCCTCCTTTTTTACACATTCTTACTGTGTTGAATTGAAACATTTCTGGTTCTATACTGGCCTCCCCCAACCTCTCAGCCCAACTAAGACAGAAAGCTACTTAAAGACAGGGCTGCTTTCTGGGAATCCTGTATTCTGACTCACGGAAGATCCTCAGGTGTTCCTTGTACACGTGCCACCTGTATTTCCCACTATGACCTCTGCTTGTCATTTGGGCAATATCCTGCTGTTTTTAATTGATTTTTCTGAACTTTCCAGACTGAATGAGAATTCTGATCCTTTGTACGTTCTTCTCTTCCTTAGGCTTCAGATGATGAGTCTTACATCAGTGATGTGAGTGATAATATATCTGAAGACAACACCAGTGTTGCAGACAACATTTCTCGGCAAAGTATGCATCCTTTGAGCTTCCAGGTTGTCCTATTTACATACCAAGTTACAACGCTGATGATTCAATGAACAACCATTTTGACCCCCTTCCTAATTTTTCCTTTTGCAGCTGATTGTTCAGTAAATTTTGTATTTGTGTAATCTGGTGAGGTAAATGGTTGAAAATTTTGTTAGATGGTTAAAAGAAAAAGTTTAGTTCTTGCAGAAACCAAAATTTTGCGTCCTTTGTATTAAATATATTTAAATTTTAAGTTTAACTTGTCTTTTATTGAGTAATACTTGAGTATATTTAACACTTTGTTTCAAAAACTATACGTTAAGTTTTGTACATTTATCAGCCACCTTGTATTGAAATAATTCTGTCCACTCTTGAAAGAATATAATGAAGACTTAGGAAATGTATCACAATCAGAATTATTTGAAAGAGATCTTTTCCTCCCAGGTTTTGGAAAATAAGAAAAGCAAGATATCTTTCACTGTGATTCTCATCTTTCTCCCTCTTCCAGTCTTGAACGGGGAGCTCACGGGAGGAGCCTTCCGAAACGGACGTCGAACATGCCTACCAGCTCCCTGTCCGGACACCAGTAACATTAACCTGTGGAATATCTTGAGGAACAACATTGGTAAAGACCTGTCTAAAGTCTCCATGCCTGTGGAGCTAAACGAGCCACTCAATACTCTGCAGCATCTCTGCGAGGAAATGGAATACAGTGAGCTTCTGGACAAGGCTTCGGAAACCGACAGTCCCTATGAGCGCATGGTAATAAATAAGAGAGCAGCACCCTTTGGAGATTTGCCAACCCTAGACCTGGGCTAAGGCAGAATTCACTGTGATAGCATACTTAGTTGTTGCCTGATACTCTGACTGCGTAGGTAAGAGGAATCTGTTTGCATAAACCCGGCAGGGCCAAAAAGATCCAGATGCCTCTGCTGAAAGATAAACACTTCATGACTTATCCTCTTGGTTCCGTGTGGTCCTAAAGTTAGAATGTAAAGGCATCATGCCCCTTACAGGTTTAAGGCATGCCTAGCCTTGCTTTATCAGCTTTTCCTGATTGCCAGGGGAGCCCATCTATTCAGGAACTTAGGCCTGAGAAGGGAACCTCCTGTTTGTTCTTTGCCCTGGCCTCTACTCCATGTGACTGTGGAGGACTTGACCTGCCCTCTGAAAAGCACCACCAGCCACAACCCTCCTGCTAAGATTGTGCAAATGGCCTAAGCGATACACTGGCTTTCAGAATCATTGACCTCCGTGATACTCAGGAAATTGGGCAGACAGGTGAATAAAGAATATTTGGCTTCAGTTGCCTGCTGGTTCCCATGCAAAGAGTTTAACCTCATTTTCAATTATCTTTTTTTCCCCATGAGTATATGAAGAGTCTGTGCAAATAATAGAAAAGGCAAATGCCATCAAATCAGCACCCACTGATGGGGGTGTATAAAATCTAGAGGAATAAGGGACAAACAGACCTGGAAGTAGTCTCTCCTATATTATTTTCCTTTCTTAAATGTTTTAACAGGTTCTTATTGCTGCATTTGCAGTTTCAGGATATTGCTCCACCTATTTCAGAGCAGGAAGTAAGCCATTCAACCCTGTCCTTGGGGAGACTTATGAATGCATTAGAGAGGACAAAGGATTCCGTTTTTTCTCAGAACAGGTAAGTCCCACTGGACTCAGTGAGGTTTCTGTGTAGAAACTGTAGGACAGCTGTTTGATGATGAAAATAGCTTTTTAGTAAACATCTGATTGAGATAGGTTATAATGCTAGTTAACCAAAAATTCACTTAGCCTATCTATATAATTACACCTTCTAAATGTGTTTAAGCATGAAGTTTTTAAAAGTTAAAGATTCAGTAATTTACTTATACATTTTGACAATAATTCACTAATAGAGATGGATGAGTTGAGTAGTTTTTATTTGGGGGTAGCCAACATAAGTTGTAAAAAAAATATTTATGGAAGTTTTAACACTGATGTCATTTTTGTTTTTACATACCAGGTTAGCCATCATCCACCCATTTCTGCCTGTCACTGTGAATCCAAGAATTTTGTGTTTTGGCAAGGTTTGTATTTCAATTACAACTTGAAAATCCAATTGAGGAGCCTATGAGAAAGTTTCTAGTTTCCAAAGTACTCGGTTTAGATTTCTACTTCTAGAACTCAGAGAATATTGATAGTTGGTGTGGAGTTCAGTTTGAGAAATTAGATTTCCTGATTTAAATATGAAACTGTGTCATCTAGGAGACGGGATTATTTACTTAAGAAGGAAAGCCCTGTGGGACAGCAGAGCGCTATGCTGACTATGTCAGCTCTGGGCTATTTCTTTACCTCATTGTGCCTCATTGTCTGCATCTATGGCATGGAGGTTGTATCTGCTGGCTTCTTGCTTCTTGAGAGTGTGCAAAGAGTTCTTAATCCTGCAAGAAGCCTCTACAACACATCATCTGTGGTCACAGTCTATTTAGATATATATACATTGCAATAATTTCTGGTCTTTAACTCATTGAGGCTTGGGGGTTTGGATTGAACTCTCTACTAAATCAATACCCTCGTTCAGTTAGAATGTTTCAAACTTGCCTAGAATAAAAAGTTTCAAAACCCCTCTAGAAAGAAAAAAATATGTATGTAAATTTACCATTAAATGTGAATAGTTCCTTCACATTTGAAAGGGTACTTCCCTGATCACAGTATAACTCTTCTCACATATACCTCCTCAATCTAAAAATGATATGAAATGATAGAGCAGCTCTGTGACTGTACTTTATTGCAGATTAAGAAAGTAAATCATTTCTTATTCATAACAAAGAGTCAGAAATTTTGTGGAGATAGCACTAAGCTCCCTTAATTCATCAAAATGAGATTGGGCAGTTACTACAAATGCACAGATATACCTGAGTGTCCACAAGTAAAACATAAAGCCATCATGTGAGATGAAGTGCTAGGCCCTGGGTAATATCTTAACAACCAGCATAGGACCATGTTCATTAAGTTAATCCCACTTTCTCATAAATCTTACCTATCTGTATTTAGAGGCTTTATTTTTTTACTGTCCTCCCAAATCATGTAACTTCAAATAAATGTGTATATAAATTAATGATACTGCCATACCACAATCTTCAATTACTTTTATTGATACTATACACCATACACACACACACACACACAAAATATTTCCACCATTTATTTAAAACTTAAGACAACATTTGTGGAGACATTAAAGCAGAGTAGAGTCTCTGTATTTGTGTATGTGAATATGCACACATACACAGATTATTCCAAGCCTTTCCAGTTTTATTTGTTGAAAACACATATAGAATATATATTATAGAAAAGCATAGATAGATTTTTATTTTTTTGGTTTACACTTGATCTTCTCACCTTGGGCCATCCTCAGGCACTTATGTTAAAACAACAATATAGATCAATTGTGATTACAAAAGTTCTTTGTAAAATGTATTACAAAAGTTCATTTTTCTAGAGTTAAATGGTTAGATATGGAGTGTATATTTCTTGTCCTCTGCCTTATGTCGTTTAGATATCAGATGGAAAAACAAGTTCTGGGGGAAGTCAATGGAAATCCTGCCTGTGGGAACCCTGAATGTCATGCTTCCAAAGTAGGTTGCTCTCACCTTCCTTTTGGCCTCTTCTCTGATTTTCTAAATCATAAATGAGTATTTGAAACTCTAGAAGGTGGCGAGGGGCCATTTCCCTGTATGACCAATGCTTATGTTAACTTCACCGAAGTTTTGAGACTGGACCCCCACAAAAGCAAAGGAGAATTTTATCATATGTGTCAAAGCTTCCTTTTTATCTCTTCACATCCTCCATTCATCAGTCAGCACCTACTTGTCCCAGTCACCATGTTAGTTTGCATTTTATTTTTATTTTTAAAAATTTTTTTATTGAAGTATAGTTGAATTACATTTTATTAATTACTGCTGTACAGTAAAGTTCCTCAGTTATACATATATATACATTCTTTTTCATATTCTTTTCCGTTATGGTTTATTACAGAATATTGAATATAGTTCCCTGTGCTATATAGTAGGACCTTGTTGTTTATCCAGTCTATACATACCAGTTTGTATCTGATAATCCCAAACTCCCACTCCTACCCTCTCCCACCCTCCTCCCCCTTGGCAACCACCAGTCTATTCTCTATGTCCCTGTGAATTTGCATTTTATATGAAAAGTTCTTTTTTAACCATTTCTTTTCTGTATAATTTATACTTTCACTTTTGAGTTCATCTTAGATCCAGGCACTATTTTTAATGTGGAAGTTATTTTATTATGGAAGTGATGGAATCCTTTTACGGTTGTTTTCTAGAGAATATAGCCTATATATCTTTAAATTAATTGAAATTTTCATTGAGCCCAAAAGCTTGATTGTTTTTCTTTCTTTCTTCATTTAGTTGATTTTGTCTGTTTTGTTTTTATCTATTTGAATGACAGAATTTGCTGGTAGATTGAATATAGAGGATGGTGGGGAGAGGGAGGAATTCCCAGGACCACAAAATAAATTTTCAGTATTTACAAACTTATGAGGAAGAGAGTTTTCTCAGTTATATATAGTGCCTACATCATACCAATTCATAAGTTTTCTAGAAACCCAAAAGCATTTTATTTGAATATATACATAATGTGCAAATTTAAATGTGATTTGAAAATATGTCATCTCATTCCTTGGCAGAAACTCTATAACCTTACTCCCCAGAATGTGCATTAGATTTATGCTATCTGTGCTCATCTGTCTCCTCCCAAAGAATTATTCACATATTTGGCCTTAACTCACAGCATGAAACAATGTCCTCAGAGTAGCCTTTCTTGAGTGCACAGCCTACGGTGCCTCTCTCCTCCCTGGAACCCTTCTGTGATGGCCCGTTGCCTGCAGGGTACATCCAGACTCATTGGTGTGTCATTGAGGACCTTGCCTGCTCTGCCCCATCCCACCTTTCCAGCCTTGCCTCCTGCCACACCCACTCAGTGGTAGCATGCCACATACAGGTCCCCGGATTCACTGTGTTCTTCTGGTCTCTGTGGCTTTGTCTCTGCTTTTCCCAGCCTGTAATGCCTTCCCATTCATCCTCCAAGCTTAGAACAAACCCAGCCTCCTCTAGAAAATCTTCCTTGACACTCAGCCCACATTCCAGGCAGATCTAAGGACACTCCTCTGTGCTCTCATAAGCATCCATCTACCCCTACCTTACTGTTGGCTCCAGGAGTTCAGGAAAAAGCCCTACTCAACTTGGTAGCTTTAGCACCTGGCCCATAGAAAGTATTGAAACCTTCCTTAAATGAGTGAATCATGTAATAAATGTCCTTGACCATGTACAAACTTCCAACAAAGAAGTGAGAGGACGATGAGGGAAAAGGAAGCTTTGGCCAAAAATATTCTGATTGGTAGAAACAGTAATATATATTTGTGACCTTCATTGTTTTTAATCAATGTTGTATTCTTCACTAGGTACGGAGATTGCTATGTGTGGAATAAGGTCACCACATGCATACACAACATCCTAAGTGGGAGGAGATGGATAGAGCATTACGGAGAAGTAACCATTAGAAATACCAAAAGCAGTGTTTGCATTTGCAAACTTACATTTGTCAAGGTAACTCACATCTTACAATATAGCAAAGGAAAGATACATAAAATGCTTCCCAGGGAAGAAATAAAACAATTACCTTAAGCAGCAGCAAGCGAGTCAGTCCTGTATTATTGATCCATACAGACATTTTAGATAAGAAAGCAGAACCAACTGGTGGAGTTGCTCTGGACATGCAGACATCTGACTGTGTAGAGGTCAAGAGAGGCACCATCTTGAAACAGAAAAAAAAAAATCTTTTTAAAGAATTTTCTTTTTAAGCATCCAGTCAGTTCATTAAGTAAAATTCCAGAGAGTCCTTCTTGCTTGTAACAAGTCTCCTGGTTTATATTCTATTTATATTCCTGCTTGATTACAACATATTCAAATGATCTTATTTTAGGAAACTAAATATATCGCAGTTGTCATTTTCTGAAGATGCATAGAGATGATAGTTTCCAGTCCCTATAAGCTTCTCCAACTCTGCCACTATTATATATAATCTTAAATAAATTCAACAAAAAGCAGTACCTTTATTAACGAGAAAAGATGTTAGATGTTTTTTCCTTTGTTTCTTATAGACTGATTAGCTGGCTCAGAACCAGAGAGCCAGGATCACTATTTGTGCCGACTGGGTCATGGCAGTAACTGTGCACTTAGTTTTCTAGGCGGCAAGAAAGTTCGATTTAGGCCTGCCCCCAATATTGGCAAGAGCTTAGGGCAAGAGTACAAAATGACAGTCCCCATACCATATGTGTAAATATTTAAAATATGTAAATCGGGCCCACACGCTGTCAAATAAAATATGTTTTATCCTTTCATCCTGACAAAAGTACTTTTTTTAACAAAACCTGCAAGTCCAGGTTGGACACTTGGGAACACCGAGCTGGAAACCCAGCAGCACAGGAGAGCCAATCTGGCCCCTGGCCTTCCCCACTCGCTGCCCACCCCCGGCTCTGCCCTGCGCTGCAAGGGGCCACAAACACGTGTGTAGACAGTCCAGCTCACACATCCAAGCTCTGTCCACACCTCCTCAAGCAGCCACCCTTGGCCACCCGTCAGGCCTACTCATTCATACATTCATCTGCCCTTGGGGGGGATGAATCCAAGGAAGGGCCTGTGCAGGCTGTGGAATAAGCTTAGAGCCATTTGGACAAGGAATTCTAGGGTCCTGCATACTTGGGGCCTGCTCTAGAATAGGGGCCATGGGATCGAGATGGGTAAGTTCCCACAGACTTCTGACCCCCTGGGGAAGACCATGGCTGGGAGAGAGCCAGAACAACGTCTTCCTGATTAAATTTAGCCATTTACAGCTACTGTGAAAATTATTTTACAAACTGTGTCTCCAGTGTTGCCAATTGAAAGTCATTAAAATCCATGGGCCAAATGAAATTCAAGTCAGGACGATGGGAGGAAGAAATTACTAACCTATAAATTAATATTCACTTAAGATAGAAACTGAGCCTTCACTGGGCTGTGCTATCATGCTCTAGCATGGAGTGGGGTCATCCCTTTCTTAAAAGTTACGCCAACTAACACTTAGATAGCCACCTTTCCATGCAGAACATTTTGAGATAGATGTCTGGAAATGGTTTGCCTGAGAAACTTTAAGGCTAAGAAAATTTTCCGTGTGGAAATTGTAGGGATTGGTGTTATTGAAGAGATCAGGTGTCTTAATTGGAGTTTGGTTTTTCCAGGTGAATTACTGGAATTCTAATGTGAATGAAGTCCAGGGGGTTGTGATGGATCAGGAGGGGAAGGTGGTGCACCAGCTGTTTGGGAAGTGGCATGAAGGACTGTACTGCGGCGTGGCCCCTTCTGCCAAGTGCATCTGGAGACCAGGTGAGACCAGCGTGAGTGTCCTGCCTCAGGCGGCGCTGTGAGTGGCAGAGGGTAGGGCGGGTCAGATCATCCCATAGATGAAAACGATTATAGGTACATTCACACTTAATTTACAAGATAAATACATCCTAATATTTGATCATAAGGAGTTGTTGAATGGAGACCAAATCTGACATGTGGTCAGAAATTAAGCTTTATGTAAAATCTCTCTAAATGTAATGCCCGCATTTCAAAAGCTAGGTATACAAGGTACTTATTAAAGTGTTTAAATTATTGAAATGTGCAAACTCAAATCCTTACTCTTGTAATTTATTCTCTGTTTTAGCAAAACAAAGGAAAGCCTGCAAACATCCGTAATCCACAAATTCAATAATTTAACCAGAATAAGTGATCTTTTTACTTGAGCAGCAAAGAGCTGCAATATGTTGACATTTAATAAAAGACATCGAGAGAGTTCTCGTAATACACTAGCATGTAATTGACTATCAAGTACAAAATGGAACAAGTCTCCACATGACATTTATTTTCATTGGAATTTTGTCAGTTAATCCCTAACTTTAAAATTCGTTGTTGGTTTCCTAAGAGACCTCAATGAGAATTTAAATTCCCTGCTAGTAGAGTGGCTCGTTTATCCATTCAGCAGTTGTAGATTGAGTACTAAGCATCAGGCTTTGTTCTAGGAGCTTGGAGCACATTAGTGAGCAGAACCTGCAAAGACCCTGCCTTTGAATTTGTTTGAAAGTGTCAGTAAGCATTAATTTAGACCAGAATCTTTTTTCTTTGCTAAGTGGAAGTAAATTGTGTTTTTTGGTGAAATCTTAATGCTCGTAGTTAGTCACCTGAGCATTTAGTTACCCAATTGGGTATTTGAAAGGAAAGTTATGCTGTAGTTTAGCCAGTGAAGACTACTATATGTACAAAGTTTTTATTTTAAAGGCTGGATTTTATTAAATATACAAATCTATCAGTTCTGCTAATCAACATAAAGTTTCCCATCTAGCAAAATAAAACCAATTTTAATTCACTTAAAAAATTTGTAGGTACTTCCTTGGAGGTCCAGTGGTTAAGACTCCACACTTCCACTGCAGGGGGCATGGGTTCAGTCCCTGATTGGGGAACTAAGATCCCACATGCTGTGCAGTGCAGCAAAAAAAAAAAAAGTAATCTAATGTTTACAAACTTAATGTTAATGTGAGTATTAATTAAGCTTCTGGATTAAGTCAGCTTCTGCATGTGCTGTAAGCCTCTTTGCCTCTCACAGTGGTTCCTTGACCTCATTCTAGGTTCCATGCCGACCAACTATGAGCTCTACTATGGCTTCACAAGGTTTGCTATTGAGCTCAATGAGTTAGATCCTGTATTAAAAGATCTCCTTCCACCTACAGATGCCCGATTCCGACCAGATCAGAGGTGAGCAGGGCAGTGGTGTTTAAAATGAACACTAGGTCATGGCATGGTGCTTACAGAGTCATCAAGAATTTCGCCACCATTGTTTATTTATTCATTGACTCTTTCATTACCTTATTCACTCAGTAATGGTTGAGTCTTCTACCCTAGGTAAAGAGCATTCAGAAGATGACCATAATAGATTAGCTCAACAAAAGTTCCCCACAGAAGATAACACAGATGTTTTTCAACAAAAAGTGCCCCCCCACCAGTTTACCAGAGGTCTGCAAATTATTGAACTCTTCACTAAATACACAATCACACCTCACCTCAGCGTTTGTACTTCTATACCTCTATTACTCTATAACATGGAGTATCTTTTTTTTTAAATGTATTGACGAGACATTGGTGTTACATTATATAATTATAACATAGATGTATAGTAACATTATATAATTTAGTTTCTATCCATAACCATACAGCTTATAAGATTTAGTTTCTGTCCATCACCATACAGTTGATCCCCTTTTATCCATTTCAGTGAAGAATAAGAGGATAAGATACAGAGGTACCTAGAAATACTTTGAGTCAAAGTCTGGAGTTTTTCTAACATGTTTTTGGTCCCCTAGAGTGTGAGATAGGCTCAAAATACAGTACCTTTAATACCTTCTGATTCTTTTTTTTTATTTTATTTTTTTAAAGCTCTTTATTGGAATATAATTGCTTTACACTGTTGTGCCAATTTTTGAGGTACACCAAAGTGAATCAGTTGTATTTATACATATATCCCCATATCCCCTCCCTCCCTCGACTCCCTCCCACCCTCTCTATCCTGGCCCTCTAAGGCATCACCCATCATCGAGTTTATCTCCCTGTGTTATGCAGGAACAAATACCGTATGCTAACTCATATACATGGAATCTAAAAAAATAAATTAAATAAATTAAAAAATGGCACTGATGAACCCAGTGACAGGGCAAGAATAAAGATGGAGATGTAGAGAACGGACTTGAGGACACAGGGCGGCGGGGGTGGGGGGCAAGGGGGAAGCTGGGATGAAGGGAGAGAGTAGCACTGACATATATACACTACCAAATGTAAAATAGATAGCTCATGATTCTTTTTTTAAAATAATTCTTACATAGTTCTGTACTCATGTTGTCCATTCCTACAAAACTAATTTTACTTCTTACAAAAATTCTATATGTCATACAAATTCCATCCAAGAATGTTTTCTGTTTCCAGGGTCTTTGTGACTTTATCTGTCCTCTGCCAAAATGTTCCCAGTATGGAATGTTCTACCGTTCAGTTCTCTTATATTCCCCCTCTCTCTCTAGAACACGCAGTCTCACCATTTAACATTCAAGCTTATCAATAAGCTTCCTGTACAGTGTGTATCATATTGTATCCCTATTCTTTGCTCTCATTTTGAAATTTAAATATTTGCAAATCACCATTGGGTCTGCTTTTTCTTTCTCAATTCTATTTCAGTATTCCCTTTCTGAATTTCATGTACTATTCATTTCCTTTCTGTGGCCTTTTATAATTTTCCCCAACTGTTACCTTTTCGTTTTTCATCAGTTTTGCTCTCTCCAGTAAAACAGGAAGACTCCTTCCCTCTCCATCTGTTCTAAACGTAGCCGGAGAACAGATACCATCCTCCGTGCACTGGTGTTTACCAAGTGCTTTATGATGACATGGAAAAGGAGCACAACCAGGGACTTCATGATGTTCTAACCCCAGACTCTCTGGTCGTCCTAAAAACCTCCGGTTGTGGAGCCCTGGACAGGACAGAGAAGTCTTCAAAGTCAGCCACTTACCTTTCACGCCTGCCATTTTACTGCTGAGCACAGTAATTCAGTTCACAGACACGGAAAGTATGTTAGCTGGTGGCAGACAGAAAGACTGTGGCCTGGGGCAGGGGGCAGGGCGTCGTAATCAGAGCGTTACTGTTCACTGTGTTATGTTCACAGCCGCCAGAATTTAAGTTTATGCAGATGAGATTATTTTTTTCTCGGAAAAAAGATATTAAAAGATAAACTGCTTTCTGCTTAGATTCTTGGAAGAAGGAAATTTGGAAGCTGCAGCAGCAGAGAAGCAAAGAGTAGAGGAACTCCAGAGATCTCGAAGACGATACATGGAAGAAAACAACCTTGAACATATACCAAAATTTTTTAAGTAAGTCGTTTTATTACCATAGCAAGTTCGTGTTTTGCAAATGGTTGCCGCAAGCAGTGAAAAACTCTAGGTAAAAAGACAATGCGGAATCGGTTCATGTCCAGGGAACTTCAAGGTGGGAAATTAAACTGGTTTTGGTCACTGGTTTTGCTAGCGAAAATACTGAATCAGGTTTTGCTGTTGTGAAAAGTTTGTAACCATAAAAATAAATTTTCCTCGACAGCTCTTTTCTTTTCATGGGCAGCCGTAAAGAATGAGGGTCTTGCCCAGAAGGCTCTTTGTCCTCCAGCTACACCCTTTTGAATGGTAGAAACTTGTTCCCACTCCTTCACCCGGAGATAAGGTGGGACCCCACTGCCCACAAGGTCATCCTGGCTTCGTTAGTATTTAATTTTATTTCTATCCTGTGGAGCTTGTGTCCATTCAGATTTGATCCCTCTGCGGTGTGATTGTGGGTGATTATTACAGGATTATTTACAGGATTATGTGTACATCACACAGACTAAGCTGCAGCTTCCAGGTCCATCTGTTGCCCTTCAGAGGCAGGAAATCAGCTCAGAATAACCTCTGTACCCTTTTCAGCTGCCATCTCCTGGCTGCCCTGGAGCAGAAATGCATCCTTGCCCTTTAGATGTTGAAGGTACCTTCACTGGGCCTGGGCCCTGTGGAGGCTCTTAGAGCTACTGAGGTTGTATACTTTCCCCACACGTGAAGCAGAGAAGATGCTTGTGGGCCTGGGGACTGAAGTCCTAATAGTTACAATATTTGTACATACTTTGTTTGGGCCACTTCACTTTCTAGTCCTGCCTGGAGGTGATTTATTCCCGACCTCAGCCCCTCTCCCCATGACCCTACCCATTTCCACTTCAAACATTTCACAACAAAAATGAGTTTATTTCTGGTCAAAATAGTCAAATCATCAGTCAGCAGAGAGGATGCTCACTGGCTTACCAAGTGCTACTTCTATGTATGTGTCTTATCTACAGGAGAGGGTCCAAGTATCAAGTCACCCAAAGAAGATTTGTGTCTAATGTTGATTTTTGTATTTTCACAGAAAAGTGATTGATGCCAATCAAAGAGAAGCCTGGGTTTCTAACGACACCTACTGGGAGCTTCGAAAGGACCCTGGGTTTAGCAAAGTAGACAGCCCTGTTCTTTGGTAAACTGGGAACGTAGAGCTAGTCAACATATCACGCTCTGAATGAATAAATAACTATGCACAATTATGTTTCTTAGAGCTCCGTGTGGTTTCTGGGTCGACTGAAAACCGACCGTTTGCTTTTCTATTCATCTTTATAATGGACTTTCAGAAGTGCATTAGACAAGGCCCCTAACCACTTTCGGATCCTTTCTGTTTTGCTGCAACCATATTCCTTAAAAAACATCCACACCCTCCTCGAAAAGCAGAGTAAAAGGAGCAGAATATAAAATCCAAAGTCTGAAGAATCTGTAAAGAAAAACAAACTGTAACTGGTGCTTAAAGCCGATCCAGAGAGTTTAAAGGAACATGACATGTGAACCACGCTTCTGGTCCTTTTCCGAAAGTGCCATCCCCTCATTGCAGGAGCTCCTGGGCCACGGCAGTTAGTCAGCTCACACTTCGAGTGTGTCCGTTTGATGTGGTGTACGTGTGCTGGCCTTGTCAACAAAGACGTGATGCTTCTCAGAACCTGTTCCATCTGTATGCCATTGTTCATGCCTTAAGAAACGCAAAGATGTACAATAAATCCTTTTTTAAATGTGTGCTCCTAGGTTTATGTGAGGGACAGATCTTTTGAATCACGGCATGATTCGCTTTCTGGGATCAGAAGAATTATGAGACTAACTCAGAGGGATTGAAAACAGTAAACAACATGTGCTTTACTTCCATATATTGGTTACTGTATCGTATGTCTGAAGGGCAAGAAGGAAAAGGTGTGCTAAGTAGATCTCTGTATTCACGTCGTTGGTCAGTTTCCTCTCCTGCGTACAGTTAATAAACCATCCCTTTTCCACCTAACCTCCCAGTGTGCCCTATTATTTGGCAATATCCATATTTGGTTTGAACCCTCGGCATCAGTGTTAAAACTTTGGAAGGAAATAACAAAAAGCATGTGGAATTTCTCTGTGGGCTTAGGAGTACTGTAAACGTAACTTTTTGAGTGAAACACAGTGTAACCCACATCTATCCTGTGCCCAACCCATTGGCACTGTAGGAATTCCACTGGGAACAGAAGCGAGAACACTGGAAGCTTATTTGCATTGTTTAAATGAGTTCTATGCAAAATCATATTTCACATTTTCATGAAGGGTTTCTGTATGATACATGACCACATATTAAACATTTACCTTGCTATTGGCGGAAATATAAAACTTAAGCTAAGAAATTTATCCATCCCAACAAAAAAGGGGAGCGGTGAGGGGCAGAAATGTGTTTTGCTTCAGGATTTGTTTCTCCCTCCACTCGTACATAGAGGCTTTTGTAGGAATTGCATCAGTATTCCTGAGTTTCTGCACATAGATAACTATGTAAATGCCTATATATTTTTTTAAAAATCTCTTTAGAGATTCTCTTAGAGAATTATAAAATCACATATATTTTATTGTTAGGTTTTTATTCTTAGACTCTTACCATCAGATTTTACGTGTTATTTTAAGCTCTGATAACAAGGTTACTGGCATTTTACATTTTGTTATGAGGTGTTGATTTTAGTGTTGTTTCTGCTCCTCAAAGCATTCCGAATAATGGCTATTCCCCTATGCTGAGAGCGTGAGGGAAAACTCTGAAGTTTCCACTAGATGGAGCAAGTTTTAGTTATCCTGAAATTCATTCCTCTGATCTGAGTCCATACGTTATGTGTACAGCATGCACTGGTTTAGAATGAGATTTCATTGTCAAGCAAACTCCCTAATCCATCACCAGCTCTGACCACATAAGCAACACCCTGCCTCAGTGTCTCAATGCCTTTAATTCCTATTTTAAGTCTTTGGTGGCTTCCCCCATGGTAGTAAAAATTTCCCTTATTATAGCTTATTTTTCTGCTCTTTCATCTTGACATCCTTTTATCTGCATCCTGGGATACATGCCTTTAATTTTAATTAGAATTTAATTAGAATTCTGTTGACTTCCTCATAGAAGTCTGTTCTCCCATAATTGGTAAAACTTCAGGTACCACTTACAGTGGTTCATGTCTGTATTTCCTAGCACTTCCCTGAAGAGTCTCCAAATTTTAGCCTAAAGATAAGGAAAGAATTCTGCAAAGTAAAGATACTACAAGTAGGAAGATACTACAAGTAGGAAGGTAAGGAACTAGGTGACCAGTGATAATATCAGTCAGGCGCTGGAAGAGGACCCAGGACCCATGAGGGAAGCAACTCCTGTACCTCACAGTGGGTTTTAATGGAGAAAGAGAATAACTAGTAGAAAGGACCCTTACTACCTAATAAGTTAAAGGCGCAAAATCAGGTAGGTGAATGTTGGTCAGAGCTAACCTGAAACTCTGACTAGGATTTCAAATGAGAATGAGAAGAATGTCAAATTAATTTAAATCACTGCATTCTTTATAATATCCCAGATTTAGAATCTCTTGAGATTCAGAAGTTCTGATTAGAATTCCAGTTCAAGTGAGCAATTACGTTTTAGAAAACACTCCTATGATACCTGATTCACAAATCTCCCCATCATACATTCATACCAATGTAATGGCCCCATCCTCCATTTCTTTCTCACTTTGTATTTATTTGGTGGTCACAGAATTGTGAGACATTTTGTTTGAAATTTTATATCTGCATAATTTGGGGGGTTTTGAGACTAGTTGAAACAGCAAAAGGATAGAATAGATATTAAATGATTCTTGATGAAACCTAACATATATCTTAGAATTTTATATAAACCTTTTTATTTCGGGGGCAGTTTTTTTCTCCCTAAAATAATCTAGGATAGAGGAGGACTTTCTCTTTACACCTCCCCTGTGATTTACTGTAAGCTCCTTCATGTTTTTGAGCTGGTCCTTAAGGAGAGCAGTAACCAGTGATGCTGGTCTGTGGATGTGGCTGGACAGAACAGATGGATGGCACACGCCAGCACGTGCAGCGGCTGACCAGAAACTGTTTTGCTTGCATATGCTGCTACCCAGGGTGCACATTTACTCTCAGATTTTGCTGTTATTTTATTGGATTTTTCAATTGTCATTATTTTCCATGGGTTACTTTAAATTCCAGGCAATTGTAAAAAATAAACTTCATTTGAGATAGCTTTTAATATTACATATCAATTATATGTGACATAAAAACTACCATATATATTTTGGTAAGCAAGACCAAGGAGATTTTCATACAAGGGATGCCAAGTTGTCGATTTTCTAAACCTTTTGCTCCTCTTCATTATTCTGGCCCCAGGACTTTCAGCAATTCCACTTATCAATCATTACATTAGGTCCTGCCCCCAAGGAGTACTGTGGGGTGGGGGGGGGGGAACAGAGTTAAAGAGAAACTGATCCAGCTGCTTTTTTGCTTAGTTCTGATTACAGCCGTGGCTGGAGAAGAGTTTATAATCATAATCGAATGTACATTTTGTTAGTACCTCGTGGGTTTTAATTATCCATCTTGTCTAATATTGTTCTCTGTCATCCAGATAATGAAGTGTTTGTGGGAGCAGAGCTCCTTACACACCAGGAGGTGTAATAAATGTTTGCACTTGAATCCAGTTGGTATATTATGACTGTGGCATAGTAAATAAAGTTTGTGTACAAAATATTTATTTCTATGGGAGCCATTATGTTCAGGACATATAAAGTGTATCTAATTAAACAACTATGAATCTATTTTGTGCTCTAGAAATATTCTTTGGGGGGAAAAGATAGAAAAAATGTCGTTGGAGCTAAGATTAAAATGTTCGGGTTTTTTTTTTTTCTTTTTTTTTTCCAAAAAGCTAACCAGTCATTTAGAAATAGTACTTATCAAACTAGGATTAGATTCTCTAAGTTTTAATTGAATTTCTTTTGTAAAATTGATACATTTAAACTATACCTTGCATGAATCTTTCCCTTGAACCTGACTTTAATGCATAATTGTAAGAACATACATTTGTGACTGAACCGTAAAACCTTTGTTGCAGCCTTCGCTGCTAGAGAAAATGGCGAAATGTTTAAGAAAGGACTAGCTTTAATTCTTCCAAAATGATATCGAAAGAAGAATGAATTCTTTAAAAACTGCTGTGATGGGAGTCAGCATTCCCAACATCTTAAGCAAATGAGCCCCATGATTAAGGGAGCTTCCAGGTGGCTCTATGCTGCTACCCAGGCTGCAAACTTACTCTCAGAGTTTGCTGGTTTTTAATTAGCTTTTTAAAAATCTAAGTCATTATTTTTCATGGGTTACTTTAAAATGCCCCATACTTTCCAGCTTACAGGCCTGTCAGTCATATGCATCTTTTTGTTTTCCAAAACAACTATCTTACTTGATTCATTTTCTCTTTCCCTCTGGTCCTGAAATCGGGGCAGGGATACATGTCTATTCTTTTGCACTGTGTCATTGAGAGTTTGTAAAATATGCAACATTTATGCACCGTTGCAGGATAATATATCAATATTAGAACCACTGCATTTAGCTCCTGTGGAACACTATTAAATGTCTGTGGGTTAAAAATTACCCCATAATTACATTTATTAGTTTCCTCAGTATCTCCAGATTGGTAGGAAAAAACATAAAAAAGGAATGCTTTATTTTCTGAAAAAAAACAAAAAACAAAAACAAAACAAAAAAACACCTTTTCTATCATTTCTTCCTTCTAAATATAAATTAGGGCAATTTTGGAAAGAGGAATATCAAGTTTTCAGAAAGCAAAGTATAATCCTATTTGAATTCTACCTGTTTCTTCTTACTCTTAGTTAATAGGGTAAGCACAACTTAATACTGTTAAAGACAGAATAATGCTAAAACTATCACTTCTTTTATCTTAGGTAGCAACTCCCCACTTCCTTTCATTATCTTCACTCAGTTATTTCTTTAGGAAATAAAGTGGTTGCTGGAAACTTTTTTTCAGTCACTTCAAGCTTATTTTAAAAGTTTTATTGGGATATAACTGGCATGCAATAAACTTCACATATCTGAACTGTGCAATGTGATACATTTTGACATATGCATATACTCTTGACACCAGCACCGCAATTACAATAGGGCATATACAACACCACCATTCGTTTCTTCTGTCCCTTTCTAATCGCTCTCTCCTCCTCCTCCCCATCCTTCACCCCAAGGCAATCATTGATCTGCTTTCATCACTTTTCAAAATCTGCCTATTTTCTTGTATTAATTGCATATGGAATTTTTCTAGAAGGCTGTATGCATATGGTAGAAGTATGCTTCCAAATCCCTCCCATACCCCTACCCCAGTATCCACCATCAAACAGGAACATATTGCAAGAGAAAGAAGATCTCATTAAGTTCTAGGTTTGGTGACCCACTAAACACTTTAGATTTGAAATACTTAGAAAACAATGAACTATTTCTCACATCAAAATAGTCATGTAAGTTAATTATTTCATTTCCATCTTTAGGGGTCCAAAATAATGATAACATTGAACTTGCTGGCAGTGCTGAGGAAGCCCTAGGAAGTGGTTTTCTCTTATTTGTAATGAAAGAATCCCTGACAAAGCCATGGGAATCCAGAATGACAGCTCTTGAAATAATGTCATGTTGATGAGGAAGGAGAGGGAAGTAGCCTATACTGAGTTATTATTTGCCTCCCCAGCCCTAATTTTGGGTCACAAACATTTGAAACTATCAATGCTCAGGAAGGCTGCTTTTCCGTATCTTAAAATGTTCTCACTCCCCATCTGGAAATACAGTTGCTAAACCTAATTTTGAAAAAGAAATGAAAATGAAGTGCCCAGAATCCAGTGAACTTCTGACACTGGTAACTGTGCAAGTCGAAAGGTTATTCTTCTGCTCCCCAAAGCCTGTTGCTCAAAAGTCAAAACATCCCAGAGACTGTCAACTATAGCATGATTGACGTTCAATGCTAATGAAGAGAAAAGGCAAGAAGGAATAAAGGAGAAATGGAATCTGGGAAAGTAGCTTCTCTAAGTGGGACGGGGATCATGCTCCTTGGGGCAGGTAGATGGATCAGTCCCAGGGGGCCAAGTTATTTATCTTGGATGTTCGTTTCCACGCAGATTCCTGAGCTGCCCTCCAAAGATTCTGAGTCCATAGATCTAGGGTGCGGACCAAGAATCTGAATTTTAACAAGCACCCTCGGCCCCCAGGGAATTTTGCAGCAGACGGGGACCCTCCAATGAGGGTGCCCTGGCTTAACCGCCCACTCCCTCGCCCCTGTTTGTTGTTTTTCTCATAGTGACATTCAAGCAGTTACCAAGAAAGTCTAATTCAAGAACCGAAAACTGCCTAGATCTCAGTGACTCGTGACGCACGCTGCCAGGCGTGGCTTCTCACTTTTGTGACTTCTGTGCCTTGGCCAGGGCTGTCGTATGAAGGTGAAAAGTGTGGAGGGCAGAACTCTGAAACCTACAAGGTGAGACTCTGTTAATCCAGAGCCCCTGCAAGTGTGTTCTGGAGGCATCTAACCAGCCCACGCATCCAGAATTTACCCTTCAAAGCCGTGGGTCAACCTCCCCTGCCCCACCTTGCACTCCCATTTATACCAGGTCCATGACTCCAAGGGGAGTTTTCAATTAATTTATCTTTTTATTTTTATTTTTTTATTTAAAAAAAATTTTTTGGCCATGCCACGTGGCTTTGCAGGAATTTAATTCCCAGACCAGGGCTCGAACCCATGCCCCCTGCAGTGGAAGCTTGGAGCCCTAACTGCTGCACTATCAGGGAATTCCTTATTTATTTATTTATTTATTTTTTAAAGAAATGTGCCCATTTATGTAACAGAGCTTTACCTATTTATTTATATTTTTAATTTTATTGAAGTATAGTTGATTTACAATGTTGTGTTTAATTTCTGCTGTATAGCAAAGTGACTCAGTTATCCATATATTTTCTTTTTTCATATTGTTTTCCATTATGGTTTATCACAGGATATTGAATATAATTCCACGTGCTGTACAGTAAGACCCTGTTGTTTATCCATCCTATATAATAGTTTGCATCTGCTAATGCCAAACTCCCAATCCTTCCCTCCCCCTCCTTAGAAGGAGAT